>NC_089838.1:122197844-122503298 GCF_035609145.1 Eleutherodactylus coqui | reverse complement strand
TATTAGTCTGGTTATCTCTACTACTAGAGATGGTCATTGCCTGACTTGGCAGTGGACAGTAAATTAGAAGGAAGGGAGAACCCTTGAGGACAGTAATTTAGAGGGATTTTTCAGCATAAACATATAATTTTAGGTAAACAACGTGATTTACACTTTTGTTAGTTATCATACTGGCTCTAATATTAGCACAAGTTGTTTGAAAAGTTAGTGCCATGATCTTGAATGCTTGTGTGTCTATTGTAAGTCATTAAAGAGAACCTATTAGTGCCTTCCCTAACCTCTAACAGCATGAAATACTGACAGTAGTTCAATTACAAAATACCTTACATTTCTGATAAAACAGTTTTATCCCCCAGGCTTCTCTTTAGTAAACATAGCTCTATTGACAGATCTCTCCCTATACACAAATAGGGAGAGAACTGTCAACCAAACTGAGTCAGGTGGAGATAAGTCAGAAGGGGAGTCTTCACCCAGGGGACACTTCTCTCCATGCCCAGATCCTTTTTAAACCATGCTTTCCCTAAAAATTTCAGTGTTTCATAATAAAACATAGGCCAAGATTTATCATGACAGGCGTTTCATATAGCAACCTTGGCATAAAATGCGCTAGTTAACCCTTTCCAATCCAATTTTGGATTCAGGGTTTCCCAAAAGGCTTTCTCTTTTTGCTGTTATACAACGGTGTCATCTGCTGGCTAAAGCCAGTGTGTGTGCGCCAGAGAGGCTGCGACAGCGGAGTGGCTGGCAATAGATGGTAAGAATACTCTGTTGGACGTCTTCTGACATTGGAGCTGTACAAGCTTCAATCAGAATGTCGGAAGACGTCAGACAGTGGATTGGAAAAGAATTTAAGATTCACTAAATTTATAAAGGGGTGCACACCTTTAATAAATTTGACACATCTTTTAGCAGTCTGTGTGCAGGAAAATGAGCTGCATAGATATATGCTATAATTTAAACCAGCTTCTGGTGTGAATTATAGTAAATTCATTGGGTTGTGGTAGGCTCCTCCCATCTCATTCAGCTCCACCCAGCTATTTGAAACATAACAAGCAAGGTGTAAAATACAAATTGAATAGAGATGAGCGAGCATACTCATCCGAGCTTGATACTCGCTCAAGTATTAGGGTGTTCGAGATGCTCGTTACTCGAGACGAGCACCACGCGATGCTCGACTCCATTACATTTCCTTCCCTGAGAAATTAGCGCGCTTTTCTGGCCAATAGAAGCACAGGGAAGGCATTACAACTTCCTCCTGTGACATTCCAGCCCTATCCCACCCCCCTGCAGTGAGTGGCTGGGGAGATCAGATGACACCCAAGTATTTAAATCTGCCCCGCCCGCGGCTCGGCACAGATGCACGGTGACAGAGATCAGGGAAAGTGCTGTCTTGCTGTAGCTGCTATAGGGAGAGTGTTAGGTGTTATATTCGTCTTCAAGAACCCCAACGGTCCTTCTTAGGGCCACATCTGACCGTGTGCAGTACTGTTGAGGCTGCTTTTAGCAGTGTTGCACATTTTTTTTTTGTATATCGGGCGTCCTCAGTCTGCAGTCATTTTACTCAGTATAGGGCAGTACTGGTGAGGCACGGACAGTGGTACAGGGAAAGAGGTATACTGGCTATATAGGCAGTGGGCTTTTTCAAAAAAATTGGGGAAAAATACTATATTTGGGCAGCCTGTGACTGTCTTCAGTTTACTGCGTGTCTGCTGGGGGTAGTAGTTGCTAATTAATACCCAGCTAAGCGTTACAGCAGGCTTGTGCATAATTGTTTCCTGGCTCTGCTGCGCCCGTTACATGACCGCCGTCATCCCGCCACAGGGAAACAGTACACATTATATCCGCTGCATGCGGTGTCTCTGGTTTTTCACCTCACCATTTTAAAAAATTGAGGCAAAATACTTAAGGCCTACCTCTGGGCTTTGTCCACTTCACTGGTTCTGCGCTGTGCATTGCAGCAGCTCAGTCATGCGCACCTACGTCTCACTACAGGCTTGCGCATAATTGTTTCCTGGCTCTGCTGCTCCCGTTACATGACCGCCGTCATCCCGCCAGAGGGAAACAGTATACATAATATACGCTGCATACGGTGTCTGCTGGGGGTAGTAGTTGCTAATTAATACCCAGCTAAGTGTTACAGCAGGCTTGCGCATAATTGTTTCCTGGCTCTGCTGTGCCCGTTACATGACCGCCGTCATCCCGCCAGAGGGAAACAGTATACATAATATACGCTGCATACGGTGTCTGCTGGGGGTAGTAGTTGCTAATTAATACCCAGCTAAGCGTTACAACAGGCTTGCGCATAATTGTTTCCTGGCTCTGCTGCGCCCGTTACATGACCGCCGTCATCCCGCCACAGGGAAACAGTACACATTATATCCGCTGCATGCGGTGTCTCTGGTTTTTCACCTCACCATTTTAAAAAATTGAGGCAAAATACTTAAGGCCTACTACTGGGCTTTGTCCACTTCACTTTCGTCTGCGCTGTGAATTGCAGCAGCTCAGTCATACGCACCTAGGTCTCACTACAGGCTTGCGCATAATTGTTTCCTGGCTCTGCTGCGCCTGTTACATGACTGCCGTCATCCCACCACAGGGAAACAGTACACATTATATCCGCTGCATGCGGTGTCTCTGGTTTTTCACCTCATCATTTTAAAAAATTGAGGCAAAATACTTAAGGCCTACCACTGGGCTTTGTCCACTTCACTGGTTCTGCGCTGTGAATTGCAGCAGCTCAGTCATATGCACCTAGGTCTCACTATAGGCTTGCGCATAATTGTTTCCTGGGGAGGCGCGGAGATCAGGCAGCATGTACAGTGCAGGCAGGGGAACACTCTCCAAGGCCTTTGTCAGCTTTATGGCTTCCCAGCAAGACTGTGTTACTGCTCCCAGTCAAGGCTGAGTAGGCAAGAGCACTGTAAAAGGATGGTGAGGGAGTTCGTAGCCAATCGCACGACCATCCTCCGTGACGCCTCTGCTCCCTACAACTACAGGGTGTCGAAGCTGGACACGTGGCCTGAACTCGCGCTGTATGCCCTGGAGGTGCTTGCTTGCCCTGCGGCTAGCGTCTTGTCAGGGTGTTTAGTGCGGCTGGGGGAATCATCACGGATAAGTGTAGCCGCCTGTCAACTGACAGTGCCGACAGGCTTACACTCATAAAGATGAACAAAGCCTGTATTTCTCCAGACTTCTCTTCTCCACCAGCGGACAGCAGCGGTACCTAAACAATACGTAGGCTGCACCCGCGGATGGAAGCATCGTTCTCTATCACCATAAAAAACGGGGACCTTTTAGCTTCATCAATCTGTGTATTATATTCATCCTCCTCCTCCTGCTCCTCCTCCTGAAACCTCATGTAATCACGCCGAACGGGCAATTTTTCTTAGGCCCACAAGGCTCAGTCATATTACTTTTGTAAACAATGTTTATACGTTTCAATTCTCATTAAAGTGTTGAAAGTTGCACCTGAACCAATTTTTATTTTAACTGGGCTGCCTCCAGGCCTAGTTACAAATTAAGCCACAGTAAGCTAAGCGATTAATGGGTTTCACCTGCCCTCTTGGTTGGGCATGGGCAATTTTTCTGAGGTACATTACTACTGTTGGTACACCAATTTTTTGGGGCCCTCGCCTACAGTGTAATCCTAGTAATTTTTATGGGCTTCGCCTGCACTCATGGTACAGCAAGGTGTGTGGGGTTGGCCTACACTTTTGCTACATAAATGTAACTGGGGCCTTGTCTATACTGCAACTACTGAAATGTGAAAGAGACTGTTATCTCCCTAAACTGCTGCAACGGGAATGTTACTGTGGCCTGTCTTGACTGCTACTACTACTGAAATGGAACTAATACTGTGCTCCCCCTATACTGCTGCTTCGGAATTGTTACTGGGGCCTGTCTAGACTGCTACTATTAATAAAATGGAACTAAGACTGTGCTCCCCCTATACTTCTGCTTCGGAATTGTGACTGGGGCCTGTCTAGACTGCTATTACTGAAATGGAACTAAGACTGTGCTCCCCCTATACTGCTGCTTCGGAATTGTTACTGGGGCCTGTCTTGAGAGCTACTATTACTGAAATGGAACTAAGACTGTGCTCCCCCTATACTGCTGCTAGTGATATGTTACTGGGGCCTGTCTGGACTGCTACTACTACTGAAATGGAACTAATACTGTTCTCCCCCTATAATGCTGCTAGTGATATGTTACTGGGGCCTGTCCCTAATGCTACCGCTGAAATGTTACTAATTCTGGGCTCTGCCTATACCGCTGCTAATGCTATGTCACTGGGGTGTGGAAACGGAGGCTTCCCAAAGACATGATGGCGGCGAGGCCATTTCCCACCAACGCGGTTACTGTTAAGGTGCATATAACCACGGACACGTGAAGAGGACACGTAGTGCCTCAAAAACATCCCACTCCTCCTCCAACAATGAAAACATTCTTGGCAAATACCTTTGCATTGGTCCGTCTGGTGGCAGTCCAAGAATTTCACTTTTAACGACACAACAAGAGAGCCCCCCCACCATCCCCCCCTCACGGCCCACTTAATCCTGGCCACATTCCGAAAACCAACTAAATAAAACCGCGCTACTAGGTCCGCAGTCGCCACCACATTCCCACCAACGTGGTTACTGTTAAGGTACATATTACCAGTCTGACTGGGGCATGCACTGTGGGCCGAAGCCCACCTGTATTGTATCTGACGTTAGCTCTGCTGAGCAGGGCACTGCAATGGGATACATTTATGTACCGCCGGTGGGTTCCAGGGAGCCACCCATGCTTTGGGTCCACACGGACTTCACATTAGGGATTTGTACCTGCCTGTGTCTATGTATTAAAAACCCCGGTCAGACTGGGGCATGCAGTGTGGGCAGAAGCCCACCTGCATTTAATCTGACGTTACCTCAGCTGTGCTGGGCAATGCAATGGGATTTATTTATGTAACGCCGGTGGCTTCCTGGGAGCCACCCATGCTGTCGGTACACACGGAGTTGTACCTGCCTGTGTGTACTTATAAAGAACCCCAGTCTGACTGGGGCATGCAGTGTGGGCCAAAGCCCAGCTGTATTTAATCTGACATTAGCTCTACTATCCGGGGCACTGCATTGGGACAAACTACAGGAGCAATACAGCGCTAATGAGACGTGCACAGCTACGCTAGCATTGGAGTCCGCTGTAGGCACGCGATTGCTGAGGGTTTGTGCAGAGGCCTATGTCCTGGGTGCAGTGAAAGTCTGCTTCCAGCCTAGGATTGCTGAATCTGTGGGCCAAGGCCTATGCCGTGGGCGCGGTGCAAGTCTGCCATGTTTGGCCGCTCAGATCAATTTTTTGTTCATGTCTTGGGTTTCCTAGGACCCACCTATGCTGTTGGTGCAAACTTTGTGCCCATTGCGGTGTTTGACCTGTCTGGCACAAAGACACTGACTGACTTGGGTCGAGGGCAGAGCGCTGATGGCTTTCCCCTTGCAGTGTGGATTGAGCTATGCGACACATTGACAGAATGAATACTGTGTGGCACATGGATTCCCCATTGCTATGCCCACGTTTGCAGCTCCTGACGGAGGTGGCACAGGATTGGACTTCTCATTGCTTCTGTACAGCATTGTGGGCTATCGCCCCGCCCCTTTTAAACAGGGTCGCTGCCTGGCCCTGCTAACCCTCTGCAGTGTGTGCCTCCGGTTCCTCCTCATGGCAGACGCACTTATAAATAGACATGAGGGTGGTGTGGCATGAGGGCAGCTGAAGGCTGCGCAGGGACACTTTGGTGTGCACTGTGGACACTGGGTCGTGCGGGGGAGTTGGGCAGCATGTAACCCAGGAGAAGTGGCAGCGGAGTGTCATGCAGGCAGTGATTGTGCTTTGTTGGAGGTAGTGTGGTGCTTAGCTAAGGTATGCCTTGCTAATGAGGGTTTTTCAGAAGTAAAAATTGTTGAGAGGGGGGGGCACTCTTGCCGCTATTGTGGCTTAATAGTGGGACCTGGGAACTTGAGATGCAGCCCAACATGTAGCCCCTCGCCTGCCCTATCCATTTCTGTGTCATTCCCATCACTTTCTTGAATTTCCCATATTTTCACAAATGAAAACCTTAGCGAGCATCGGCGATATACAAAAATGCTCAGGTCGCCCATTGACTTCAATGGGGTTCGTTACTCGAAACGAACCCTCGAGCATTGCGGAAAGTTCGACTCGAGCAACGAGCACCCGAGCATTTTGGTGCTCGCTCATCTCTAAAATTGAACATTTTTACATTAAAAAGTTGCATACCAAAATTTGCAATGGTTTAGGTCAATTGCACACAGACTCTTCAAAAGCTCAGCACATGTACATCTGCTATTTTCATCCAAGAATCAGAAAAGAATAGGATATATTGCGATTATTTTTACTTGGACTTTCTATACGAGTAAAAATAAAGCCCATGTGCATGCACCCACTCAAATGTGTGCTATTTCTGTCTGAAGAAGAAAGGATACTATACCCGACATACAAAGAATTTCACTGACGAATGTCTGGATTTAGACAAAATGTGACCCTGGGCAAAATTGAAAGTGGGGCCCCAAATTCTGTAATATTGCACCAATGCAGTCACATTTAGGGGGTTCTGAGGTTTCTTTTCTTTTAATTTATGCTCCCCATGGCTAAACATAATACAAGATCCTATCCTGTACTTACCTCTCCTGGGTCCTCACAATTCCAGGCTTCCCTCTGATGCAGCCGTCAGCCTATTGATGGGATGTCACAATCTCATAGGCTGCTGCAGCCAATCACAGGCTTCTGTGTGAGACTGCATCCTGCATAAAGACCTGGCGCGGAATAGAAAGGTGTGGCACTGGACATGCAGGGAACCAGAAGAGGTAAGTATAGGATTTTGTTATTATGTTTGGGTATGGGAGCACAAATAAAAACATAAAATAAATTGGACAATCTCTTTAAGGCTACCATGGGTCCTGGGCTGTATGAAGATTGTGGGCCCCCACCAGTATAAAGATTTGATTATCTGACATTTACTATATAGCTACAACGACAGGGTCAAATTACTGCATAAATACAGCACGAGAACTAAAGGCCCTTTTACATGGGACAAGTGTTGGGCAAACGATGCCCAAAACTCGTCCCCGTGTATACTCGCTCCAGTGCTGTTACACAGGAGTGATTATCGCTGGCTCACTCACAGAGCGGCCAGCAGAGAGGCGGGGTGACTGGAGGAGATTTCTCTTCACGCTCTCCCCCCGCCCCTCTCCACTCACTGTAAGCAGTGGCGTTCAGTACCGATGGTCGTTCAGGAGTTTAAGCATGCTTAAAACTGAACGACTGGATGACTCTCATCCAGTTGTTCAGTTTCTGCATGCTGTTACATGGGACGATTATCATTTAAAACCCTGAGGGCCTTAAGTTTACTACATAGATACAGTAACAGATCCAAGTTTCCTGCATAGCTATGATACCAGAATCAAGTTTACTGTATAGATACAACACCAGAATGAAGCTTACTACACAGATACAGTAACAGCACCGGGCTTAGTGCATAGATTTGTGAGGGTTATGAACATATTAATTTATATATGTATGTATCTTTATACGTTTCCGGAGGCTGTAGGCCTAAATTGTACACTCTATTCTGTGTCCTATAAAAAGCTCTGCTAAAATGCTTGTACATTTAGGCTAGTACTTAATTACATTAAGTACTGGTGTAATCTTAAGTGTCCATCATGTCTCCAAGATCTTGTTTATCTCGTTACACTGATCAAAAGGTTGTATGGAATGCTTTGTTTCTTACTGCTGTCTAGGTAGGGCATGTGATTAGAATGTAGAGTGTGATGATAATCAGGGTACCAGACACGATGTCTACAAACAAACAAATAAAGCATTGTTTATAGAGAAGACAAAATTATGTACCAGTAAAACAGGTCAACCTCTGTAACACTAGCCTCTGATACGCCTACTATTTTTTGTATAAGAAAGACAATGTACACAATAAACTCAGATTGCTCTAAGACACGACCGTGATGCCTGTGTCTATTGCTTTCTCATGGTGGCTGCCATAACCACCTTTGATTTGGAGCCCCACAGCATATTAACGTAACATGGATTTATCCCTATCAGTAATTGGCGCCCGATCGCGGGGCTTGATGGAACAAGAGGACCACCTACACCTCGAACCCCCCCCGGACCCAGATGGGATAAGGAGCCACTCGGAACCACGGATTGACAAAAACTGCGCAGTAAGGTAAGGTTTTATCTTGCCACAATCTATCCGTGCTTCCTGGCTGCTCCTTTCCTGTCCGAGGGGTAAGAAGTGCATGCCTCTTATAAATCTTCAAGCTTTTTAAGAATTCATATGGTGGGCTGAATATGCTGTGCGGGTGTTTAACTGTTATTGTCTTTATTTGTTACTTTGCATGGTCAGTGTACAGAATATGATACCCTATTGCCAATCTCTGGAAGGCATGGTATAACTTATACCAGGGAAGCCTAAAATTTTCAGGGGATAAAACCCCTGATGGGATCCTCTTATAAACATAAGAGAAGTAGTAGAGACGAGGTAAAATATGCAGGGTGAGGATGATACCCTATTGCCAATCTCTGGAAGGCATGGTATAAGTTATACCAGGGAAGCCTAAAATTTTCAGGGGATAAAACCCCTGATGGGATCCTCTTATAAACATAAGAGAAGTAGTAGAGACAAGGTAAAATATGCAGGGTGAGGAAGTACAGAATATGAAACCCGCTTGCCGATCTCGGGAAGGCATGGTATAAATTGTACCAGGGAAGCCTAAAATTTTCAGGGGATAAAATCCCTGAATGGGAGCCTCTTATAGGTATAAGAGAAGTAGTTGAGACGGGGGGAAATAAGCAGGGTTGGGAAGTACCGACACTTTTAGACAAGTGAGGAAGTACTGACACTTAAAAAAAGTACTGACACTTTAGTAACTGACATGCAAATGTTTTTGTCTTTATGTGTGTGTATAAATGGAAGGACCTGTATGAGAGTTAGACTGTGCTATATGGTGTATACTGTCCGGTAACCAGAAACGAAATGAAGCAAAAATGACCAAATGCTGAGCCAGACCACAGGGGGTGGAGCTAGGTGATGTAAGGAGATGGGAGGGAAGAACAATAGGAACAGGTCTTGCTCCACCCTACACACAGTCCAGCCTAGGTGAGAAGTGTGTCTCCATTTTAAGTGGATGTTGGTGTATATATATGTATATTGTGGTAATGTATACAGTGAAGGTCACTCTTAGACTCCATGTTAAGTCTCTCACTTGAACAAATGGAGTGACCAAAGGAGGGGCATCTAATTTTATTCCTGAGACTAGTTGTGTGAGATAATAGCCCAGGATTACCACAGTGTATATATGTATATACAGATTCGTGGAATATGTGGAATTCAAAAATATTGGGTTGTGTTAATTTGAATATTATTGAATTAAGATATTAATATGAGATAATTGTGTACTTGAAACACCTGATAAGTACTTTAGTCAAATTAATAACAAAAGTTCTATTTAAAGTGTAATTCATCTTCAATGAACAACAGTATTTTATTTGAAGAGTGTATAAAGAAAATAATAATAATAATAAGCCTCTTGGTGTACATAAACCGCCAGCCATTGTCCATACTGCTGGTAAAGAGGATAAGGTATGGAAGACTGCATAAGAAAATAGTGAAACAAACAATTGTTTTATGTGTGTGAAAGAATAAAAATTATAAGCCTCTTGGTGTACATAAACCGCCAGCCATTGTCCATACTGCTGGTAAAGAGGATAAGGTGTGAAGGATGGCTGGGGAGGTTGGCGGATGAGTGTTGGTCCCCATCCCACTTGTTGGGGTCCCAATCAACTACAGTATGGGCCTTTTGTGGTGTCTTATTCTCTTTGAGGCGTAATTTGAACTAAGTCTTGCTCCTTGCAGCAATATATATTAATGGCGCTGTGAACAGGATTACGCAGAGAGTAATACACTAGTTTGTTTTAAAGGAAAATTTTGATAAACTGATAGTTGAAGAATTTCTTGTGATAATCGGGCTTAGTGTGAAAATGTCGCCTTTTAAGAAAATCCGCAATAGTACGAAAATGTCGGTAGCTAAGAACAAAGAAGTGTCCGATGAATTGTTAATTATGCCAGGGTGGAATAAAGCCCCCTATAATATATTGGCCGCTGAGTGGTCGCAGTGTGGTGAATATCAGTATGTGGGTAGAAATGGGCATAAGTTGTATTGTGTTTGTCATTGGGTAGCCTATTCTGAGCAAATTGTGTAAAAACCGCGGTACTAAGAGTTTTTCTTATCTATACATAATTCGCTCATTATTGGAAGTCTGGTGTACAGTAAATACAATCCCAATTTCTACTTCACATATTATCAGTCCGTATAGGAATGAATAAAACCCCCCTTAGTGAGTGTGAATTTGCAGTTTTTGTAAGGTGGGGGCAAGTGTATTACATTCTGGGTTAATCTTAAATAGACAGCCCAGGTTAGTTACACACAATAGAAGATGGTCACAGGCAGTGGAACCTGTTATACAGCTTTGCTATCTGTCTGGACAAGTTTCTGTGTTCTATAGAAGATAAGATAAATTTCAAAGGGTGGAGTACTGGGCTTTAGAAGACCTACTTGTCTTTGCAAAGAAATCTGAATTAAGAATTGGTTATATTTGGCTACATAGGAAGTATGTTGTATCATATATATATATATATACTGTTCAGTAGCTGAAAATGAAATGAGAAAAGAATTCAAAGATGTTCTCTCATTGTCGGGTTAGTTCCCTCTTTCATCTTCACCCCCTCCTTCATCTCAATTCCAACCGTCTCCTCCCCACCCTATGCCAAGTCATCCACTCCAAGGTCAAACATTGGACTGGAGGGATGGACCTGCTGGCATTGTGGACAACAGAACCCGGATTGGAGAGAGAGCTGCCCTGCTTGCGGAGCTCCTCGGTGCAAACCGGTTATGCCTATGCTCACTAGATCCTAGGCTAGTGAGTGGAAGCATGAGAAGGAGGACAAGGAGGAGATGCAGGAGTATATGTAGAACAGGGAAGGCAGCGGGAACTATAATCTAAAATTATGTGAAAGACTATTGTGGCACAGATTGGGATAAAATTAAACATAGGGAATTGAGAAGTGGTAAAATATTTTTAATTTGTCTGAAACATTGGGGAAAAAGAAAAAAAAAATTGAGAGAATCCTCCTTGTCTCTTTCTAATATCACACAAAGAGAAGGAAGAAAGTGTAAAACAATTCTATGCCCCCCTTCAACAACGTTTGTCAGATCTGGGATATAGGGGCATAGAAGAGATGGGTAAACATGTACTTAGTATGGCCTTTGTAGAAGGTCTATTGAAATCCCTAAGGTCATAGATAATAAGCCAGAGTGGAGACAGTCTGAATCTCCGGCCCCTTTTGAGACAAAAGGGCATTTATGTAACTGTCCTGCAGGCTTGGACTCCGCATGAGGGGACTGTGCTGTTGCAATATGTTAATGACTTTCCAGCTTTGTGCTGAGGATCTGAAACATGTCAATCTGCATCTATTTCTCTTCTAAAAAATTTTTTTTTAGCAGAAAATGGCTGCAAGGCTTAAAAAGGAAAAATTACAGCTTTGTAAACAAAAGGTTGTTGTCTAGCTCAAGAAGGCAGACATCTCACAGAACGACGCAGGGCTGCAGTTCAAGCCATTTCTGTATCTTCTTCTGCTGCCAAAGCTTCGCACCTTTTTGGGACTTGTCTCATACTGCCGTCCCTGGCCTTTCATGCGACAGCAGTATTGACGCAAAAACATGGAGGACGTCCACGGTCACTTGGGTATTACTCCGGTAGCCCGAGGAGCCCCCTCCTGTGTCTGTGCGGTGGCAGCAGTACAAGTAAGGGTTGACAAGTCTTCTGAGTTGGTCCTGAACTACCCCCCCTAGTGGTTCTCACCCCTCATGACATCCAGAGTATACTTACTCAAGTACAACCTAAACATCTGTCTCTAGCTCGTCAAATAAAGTTGCAATGTGCTTTGCTCATGCCCCCCCTTTAATATTTCTTTTCAATGGTGAACCCGGCTACTCTTCTTCCAATCGAGTATCCTGTTTCAAATGGGGGAGGGGGAGGCATAGGTGATCAAATGGGGGAGGGGGATGCATAGGTGATCTATGTATTACAGATCAGCTATTTTTAAAAATTTTTGCAAATAAGAACATGATCTATTTGGAATAGAATATCAGCATGATTGTCTAGCATTGATGCAACAAGAAAGTTTAAGTTTTAAAGAGTTATTGAAACCCCTTGTTAATACATATTTTGAGTTGTATTTTATAGATGGTACCTGGGTGATTGACGACTCCACACCAGATGTTCACACAACAAGATCTCTAAAAGCAGAATGCCTCCGCATGTCTCGGTACAAGAAGCGGAACTGAAGGCCCTCACTGAGGCGTGTAGAGTGACAGAAGGTAACCATTTACACTGACTCCTGGTATGTATTCGGCATAGATCATGGTTACGGCCCAATATGGAAGGCCAGACATTTTTAAACTTCTGTAGGACAACCCATTGAGAATGGTGTAGCAGTACAGAACCTTATGAAAGCCCTACTCCTACCAGACAAAGTAGCAATCCTGAAGGTGAAAGCTCATACTAAAGCCAAGAGTGCAGAAGCAAAAGGCAACGCCCTAGCAGACTTCAGCGCAGACAGCGGCCCTCAAGCCGTGGAAGAAAGAAGGAAAGAAGATACTGACCGCACAAGTCAGAGACTATGATTTGGACTTTGATAAAAATTTGAACATTGATGTACTAAAGACATTACAGTCACAAGCCAGCAAAGAAGAAAAAGATAAATGGACTAATATGAGAGCAGTAGAACAGGGTGGCGTATGGCAAACAGTCAGTAACTTGCCTACCACGATCCCTGTACCCCATGATGGCCCAGCTGATCCATGGAAAGACTCACCTATCGAAGGCAGCTATGTTACCTACGCTTGAGAGAGAAAGGGTTGCCCCCTGGGTTCTTTGTAGATGCTACATCATTTGTCCAGTTTTGCATGAGCTATGCCGTAAGCAACAGGGTAGAAGTAAATTGACCACAAAGGCACTTGCCAGGACCACTCTACCCATTTCAGGGATTGCTAATTGACAACATTCAGCTCCCACGTGTTGGGAAGTATGAATATGTGCTTGTTGTTGATGTTTTTCAGGTTGGAGGCGTACCCTGTTACAAAAGTAAATGAGCAGGTAACCGAAAAGAAGCTCATGAATAAGGTAATCTGCAGATACGGGGTACCAGAGGTAATCGAGTCAGATAGAGGTACACATTTCACAGGTGAAATAATGCAACACTTCATGTCTGCCCTGGGTAACTCCCAGGCATTTGACACCCCTTATCATCCACAAAGAGCCAGAAAACCATATTGCATTATAATATTTCTCTTCAGGCAATGAAACCCTGCACCAGAGGAAAACGAAAATGGTATGATACCCTATTAGGGGGAATTGGTACAGGTGTAGGGGTTCTGAACTCTATAGATTTAGAGGTGATGAAGAATAAAATGGCTGGGGTAGGACAGGATGTTTCTAGATTGATAAATGTTCAGGCACAATGCATGCCTTCCTTGTTCCTCCCCCGATGTCTTGCATTAGGATATGATAAGGATGTATTAACGCTTTTTAATCTGGTTTTGCGGTTTAAAAGGATTTGTTTGTAAATATGAGTAAATTCATGAACTATACACAATGTAGCCTGCAATATGTATATATGATTCACGAGAGGGACAAAGCAGTCAGATGTGATGACAAATAATGAAAAATTGTGGAGAAATATTCTCAATAATGTAATTCCAGTAGCATCCTGGATACGGCCCCGGGCTGATAGTGTAGAATGCTCTGACGAGTATAGCACTGGAGAAATGACTTTTTATGATGTAAAGGACACAAGCCTGATGTGTAAGTCTGTAGTACTACCTGTGGTGTTCGGACCGCCTCTATATGCTTTACAATATTGGTTGCCCAAGTTCACAGGTATGATGATTTATAGTGAAAATAAAACCCATGGCATAGAGAACTGTGAAGAAACACTGGATGGCCTAGCATGCGGACGGAGTACAGCCGCATATGAGCCATGTTTCCAGCAGCCTTCAATCAGCATATGTGATTGGACGGTGTTACCTGCTTCTTCTATATGCTGATAGAAGTTGGCCCCCAATATGTATATATTCTTTGTTGCCAACCGAACTGGAACCACCAGTATGTATAATCTCACCACTCCATTGTCTGGATGTATACAGAACATATCGGTGATACATAGATTTACAGAAACTTACACATTTTTGCCAGATGCTGAAGCAACATTAAGGTACTACTGGTACCCAGATGCTATCCCTATGTCAACTCTGACAGTATCCTTGGGTAGAATTGTAAGACTAATGATAGATACTGAACACCTTTAAAAGCATTTGGATGTTACTAACCTCTCCCTTATGGAATTAGAAAAATGTATGGGTAGGAGATAAGCTAGTCAGCCTAGGTACTAAGATCCAGGTAGACACAGAGTATAACTGGTATGATATTTTTACTGGATGGTCACCTACAGCAGGAAAGATGATGGATTTTATGTTTCACCCATTACTAATACTGTTTCTTTTGTTCATTCTTTTGAGTGTTTGCAATTTATGGACATTCTGTGGGATACGGAGACAAGCAAATTATCTGGAATCGCTCCCTCTACGATATCGTTAAAACAGTCATACGTAAAAGAGCAACAACAGTGGGGATCCGGCGAAGAGGATATAAAGACCGGCAGGGGTGGCTTAGCACCCCTGATAGTACCACTACAAAGGCTCTTTTCAAGATGGACTGTTTCAAAATGGGGGATTGTGAGGGTTATGAACATATTAATTTATATATGTATGTATCTTTATACGTTTCCGGAGGCTGTAGGCCTAAATTGTACACTCTATTCTGTGTCCTATAAAAAGCTCTGCTAAAATGCTTGTACATTTAGGCTAGTACTTAATTACATTAAGTACTGGTGTAATCTTAAGTGTCCATCATGTCTCCAAGATCTTGTTTATCTCGTTACACTGATCAAAAGGTTGTATGGAATGCTTTGTTTCTTACTGCTGTCTAGGTAGGGCATGTGATTAGAATGTAGAGTGTGATGATAATCAGGGTACCAGACACGATGTCTACAAACAAACAAATAAAGCATTGTTTATAGAGAAGACAAAATTATGTACCAGTAAAACAGGTCAACCTCTGTAACACTAGCCTCTGATACGCCTACTATTTTTTGTATAAGAAAGACAATGTACACAATAAACTCAGATTGCTCTAAGACACGACCGTGATGCCTGTGTCTATTGCTTTCTCATGGTGGCTGCCATAACCACCTTTGATTTGGAGCCCCACAGCATATTAACGTAACATGGATTTATCCCTATCAGATTTTATACCAGAACTGAGCTTACTCAATTTGGGTTTGTTAAGGATTTTAATGCCCCAACTCAGTGTTTCTGCCTTATGTGAACATATCTTTAGGGTATGTACTCACATAAGGGCAATGCTGGCCCTGATTATGACTCATTGTCAAGCTTTAGTGATTTGTATACCTGTGGTTAGGGCAGCATGAATCTAATGACAGGTTCCCTTTAAGAACATAGCTCTGTTAGTCAAGCACATTAATGTTTCCATTGTACTATGTATAGGTCACTCCTAGCTAAAGTCTGCCCAACACTTCCAAACTAATAGCCTACGCACAATGCAGTACCAACTACTCTTATCATTACAGATTACATATCAGAAAGAGAAAGGTATGTAGATGACGTGCCATGTGTAGCTGCCTGATCATGCCTCTTTTCAGTAACACAAAAGCTGTAGTGATCCCAAAGATCACATGATTTAGAATGATCATCATGTATTGTACTGTATTTTTCGCTTTATAAGACGCACTTCTCTTCCTCCAAAAGCGGGGGGAAAGCTTATAAAGCGAACATGCCGAAATTTATCCCATCAGCATTTATTTGCGTGGTTGCGAGTTTAAACGCGTGATCGCACCCACTAAATCGTGGTCGCGCGAACAAATGTGCGATTACTTACCAGTTTTCTCTCTTCCCTACTGCCGCCCATACGTGCCCCTGATTGGTGGTGAGCGCCGGCGGGAACTGCTGCTGCTGCCCCGCCTCCACCAATCAGGTCGCTGTGACACGGAGCTCCACTGTTTCAGACCTCTGCTGCTCCTTCTGCTCCGTTGCCTGGCACTATCCCTTGCACTGTTTCTGGGTGAGTTCAAAATATTTTTTACCTATTTTCCACCTCTAAAACAGGGGTGCGTCCTATCATGTGGTGCCTCCCATAAAGCAAAACATACGGTATATTGCAAAACAATTATTCTGTGTGTGCAATACCTATAGGAAAACAACAATTTATAATATATCATTCAGGTTTATATTCCCACAGTGCCAGCTCTAGATTTTTAGGTTGGTGAAATCATGTTACGTGTAATACACACAAAGGCTCACTAATGAAATGACCACTTACCCGAAACTTCTCATATCTTCCACGAGGGAACTTCCAAGATAAGTAAATGGAATGTTCCTCTTGACCAAGAACTTCCAGGGCTGATGGTGGATCAGGATCTACAATGGAAATTCATCAAAACTGATTGTTCTCTACATTTAGGCCTCCTTCACATGGGCGACATGGCATTGCAGAGAGAAAATCGCAGTAATACCGCGATTATGTAGTGCTACAAAGTTGCATGTAGCACCACATGCAAGGATTTTTTGGAGGGGCTTGAAATATAAGCCCTACCCCAAAAATATGCCGTAGCTGCAGGGAAAAAAAAGTATACATCACCTAGATGCGGTCCCTGGGTTCTGCTGCAGCTTCTTCTCAGTCCCCGGCAGTCTTCTTCTTCATCTCTTCTGGCTGGGGATTGAAAAATCCCCGCCTCATGGAAGCAGTGGCTGTGATTGTCTGATAGTTAGCCAATCATAGCCAGTGCTTGATGAATGGCTGTGATTGGTTCTTCGAGCGCTGGCTGTAAATGGCTAAGCGTCAGCCAATCACAGACAGCGTTTCCCGGAGGTGGGGATTTTTCAATCCCCGCCAGAAGAGATGAAAAACAAAACAGTGCCGGGGACCAAGAGGAAGCTGCAGCAGCGTCAGACAGCACTTCCAAGGTGATGCATGTGTTTTGTTTTTCCTTCAGCTAGTGCTTATTTTAGGCTTTGACAGTAGGATTTCCTACTGTTAAAGTTGCATCGCTGGAAAATCGCGTTTTCATGTGATGCAACAGGGAGGAAGGCTCCACATAGTGAAACATAGGCTACAAAACCTCACCAGTCGCGGGCATATCGTGGGACCGCAAAGTTTTTGTGTCGGGTTGTTGTATCCTACAAAACATTGCATGTGTGAAGGAACCCATAGGAAAACATCGGCTTCACATACATGCAATTTGTAGTTTGATGGAGGCCTTCTACTGTAGTTAGATACTATCGATTTGTTGCAGAAGTTTAAAAGCCTTAGGCCGCCTGTCCACGGGCTTTGCAGATCTCCGCCGTGGGAGCAGGAGCCGGCAGCCGGATCTCCGCTCTCAGCCTTATCTAATAGATAGGCTGACTGCGGAGGACCGTGGAGAATCGCGGCAAATCGCAGCATGCTGCAATTTGCCGGCCGCGATCAGGGAATCACAATGATTCTCCGCTCGTGGACAGGGGGGAAGCGCTCTCAATAGCAGCACTATGGAGAGCTTGAACTGTATTTCCTGCGGCCGGATTATCGCCATGGGGAACTTAATTTAAACTCGCCCGTGGACAGGCAGCCTTAGAGTTTATTCACATAGTGTTGTGTTTGAATCTGTGATATGGCTTTCATAGCCTGCTACGTGTTACATTGTACCTTTGTGTAGCTCCAGTTTTCATACATGCATTCAGAGATTTATTGTCCTATAGATTCCATATAGATTCTTGCCAAACATAATTGTGCTATGCCTCATTGCCTGCCTGTATTTGGTATGTATTCTCCTTTTGAAGCTTTATCTTCAGGCGCACCATACAGCAGCAAATGGAGGGCAAACAGAGCTGTAATTTGTGTGTTGCCATGATATGCATGTGGCAATACTGTCTGCGTATATAGCCTCAGTCTGTGGGTCTGTGTTTTTGATATAAAAACATGTTGTATGTTCCAGTGTACCTATAGCAGTACCAAAGACACGGTGGGGCAATAATGTGCAGTATTCAATTTCAACTCCTTCTTTAGATACATATCGAAGTAGACTATTCCCTATTTTATGCTACTGTACATTGTATCACATGAATGTTTATAAATACAAACCTAAATCTACTATATGTACCTGTACTGAGCTTCATAATTGCAGGAGAACTTTGCTTCGATCCACATGTTGTCACAATACTGATACCATATTCAACCCCAGGTAATAGGCCATTGAAAATGTACTGTCTATAAGACACAAAAAATTGCAGATATGTTTGCTGTAATAATTGGGGTACAACTACAAGAACACCAAAACAGTGCAATAACATATAAACACATGTACAGTTGGCTTTTTAAAGGGCTTTTATGGGACTTGGATATTGATGATCTTTCTTCAGGATAGGTAATGAATATCCAGTGAGTGGGGTTATGATGTTTGGGATCTGTCCGATCAGCTGTTTGAAGTGGCAGTTGTCTATGACACTGGGGCGAGAGCTGAAGGGAACTGACCTACTCTCAAGCTATGTGACTGATGAACGTGACATCACATGCCTGAGAAGAGCCCGCGGCCTCTTCCATCAGCTGATCGGCAGGGGCCCCGAGTGCCAGACCCCCATCAATCTGATATTGATGACCTATCCTGAGAAAGAGTCATCATTATCTTAATCCCGGAAAACCCTTTTAAGGCATTGAAGAAATGTTAAAAATATTTGTATAATGTGAAAAATAGATAACTAATGCAAATTAGTTCATTAACACATCTTTAGCTATTGCAAACTAAACTGGACAAATACTGGTGCACAAGATGCACTATGCTCTGGTCTCTCACCACTGGCATAACTATAGGGGATGCTAGAGGTGCGATTGCACCCGGGCACAGAAGCCTTAGGGGTCCATAAGGCCTCTCTTCTCCATATAGGGAGCCCAGTACTATGAATATAACATTATAGTTGGGGCCCTGTTACAGGTTTTGCATTGGGGCCCAGGAGCTTCAAGTTACACCTCTGTCTCTCACCCAGTGCAAAGTGCAGCAGATTCAGCAACAGAAGTAGCTAAGAGGTAAAATGAAATCAGACAATTCAGAAAAATGGTGGAAAACTGTTATAAAAGTTGCGCTTTGTGTGAAGAGGACATGTGAAGATCTATTTTGTGGGGCCCTCCCTTTGGAGAGCTGTTTTAGCTGTGGTCACTTGTAGTTTTCTCTAGCCAACAAACTAGTAACACTGAAAGACCAAATATAAACATTTTTGCTTCCATAATCCTAAAAACGTAATTACATTGCTGGTTAGTGAATAGAATATACTGGTAATCACAGTGTTTCATAAAACTGCCCTTCAGTGCAAGTGTTGCGGGGGCGCAGGTTTCAGGGTATAATGGAGCCACGGAGTTAACAAAAATATACAATGATCTATTTAAGAATATAAAAATGGTGATTATACCAGTATGAGCATAAGTAGCAACAGAAGTAACTGGAAATAAACTATGGTTACTTAATGCTATTTGCACTAACTAAGTTCTATGTCCATTACTTACTATAAGCAATAAATCAAAACTATATGATTGACACTTGTAAAATATGACTGTTCTCAGCAAGAGAAGCCAAGTAATCTTGTGGATATGATACCTTTTATGACATTTGTAAGAGTTAGGGCTTCTTCATATGGGCATGATTTCGATCCGTTATGCAGCTGTGATAATCCCGGCCGCATAACGGGTCAAAACTAAACCATTGATTTCATTAGCAGTGTTGTCACCCATTAATATTATGGGCAAGAAAAAATAGGACCTGTCTTCCCGCTGTTTAATCAAACTTGTGTACTGCAGCATGGAGTTTGAAAACTCAGAGAGATAAATAAAAAGCTGTTCATGCGCACAGTTGCGCATACAGCCATGTATTTTTGCCCTTAGACAGCTAACAGTGGGACACAGACATGAGAAGGGGTACACAGTCCTTTGGGACAAGGTAATAATCGCACTAACTAGCAATCACTGCAGCGTTTCCCTATACAACTGCCCTGTTGTGAGTCTGTACTAGTGGGCACACTTATGATCCGGGTTGGAGCAGATCTCACTTACAGTTTGTTGCTGAAGAGGACAAGTGTCTCTGTTCCAGTATCCCCCTAAGTGGTTTCTGATTACACAAGCCATGGTACGTGGGCCCTGTAAAATCAGCACCAGTAATTGAAAGTCTCTATGCAGATCATGGCTCCATTGTCTCCTTGGGGTTCTAGTGGGTTCAGGGGGGCTCCTGGTGTCTCTCTTTCCAGATGCTGTGCTCCCCTCTCACTCGGTGATGTGTCCACAATGTCTTTAGGACCTGGCAGCGCCTTCTCTCCTTAGGCCTGCACCTTCAGACCGTCTCCACAGGGGCACCTCTCCCTGGCCACCACTTCCTGCTGAGCTCCAGCTACTGCATGGCCTATAAAGGCAGCGGGCTTACACCCATCCATTATACCCTATGCACAGAGGCTGCCTCTATTAACCTCTTCTGGGTAGTTCCTTACACAAGGACACAGTATATAACAGCCCAGATCTTAGGTTACAGGACCCATGTGAACGGAATATGGGAAATGTTTACGCAAGATCTGAATATAACTTGTGACTACTGTAAATTACAGATAATGTATAATATAAAACATGAGATACAAGTAAAAAAATACCTTTCAGTTGGTTGAACCATTTCAGTTTTCATGGTGCTTCCATCTTTTATGGAGACTATATATCCATCAAACTGTCCAGATGTCAGTTGCCAGGTGACACTTATTGACGTTGTATCCATTGTGTAGTTTACATATGTTACAGAACTAGGGACTTGCCATAAAAGAAATGTTCATATATAAGCAATATAAAACAAGATCGTGAAGTTTGACTAAAGTATAGTCAGTTATTAATGTGATTATGGTAAGGATACAAACTAGAAATAAAACTTTTTTTCAGATTTTTTTTAATCAAAGTCAATGGAAATGTAGTACAATATAGAGAATTTCCTAAATGCTTACATTATATCTAATAATATCAGTAATTATAATTACCCAAAAAGATATTGAAATGAGTTCATCCAGGAAATTTATCAGACTGTCCCTATATAATGTGAGATGATTTTTAATGCCTTTCATGTCGACCGTATACCATATTTACATTGAGGTTATATAAAGTGAATGAATCTGCTTTTTTAGTGAAACTGCACAAGTTTTGTTCATGGTCTGTGTCTAATATTACAGCTCAGTGCCTTTAACTGAATGCAGCTGCACTGTATTACAAGCAACCTAAGGGCGTAAATACATGGGCGAGTTTTTGTCACATTTTGCGACTCGAAACGTTCTGAAACAGTAAAACAGACAAAGCACAACATATAAGTATCACAGTTGGAGAATCTGTCCTCCACAGCCTTCCCTATGGAGGGATCCCTAGATGGGAGTATATAGCTCCAAGAAGTAGGAGGAAAACCTCAAGCAAAAAAACTCCCTGGCTGGATTGTCTCTAACCCCCCACACCAGAGAAGGGCCCTACTAGAATGTGGCTGTATGCTAGGTATCAGGGTTAATTCTAAAAGCAAAGGTGCCAGTATCCAGAATTTATTTAGGAATAAATCAGGTGTTTCCAATTTCCTATTATTGTCTGTTTCGGGATTGACTCAGTTTGAATAATGAGTCACCCCAATCCAAGCAGAGATAGTTACTATGATAAAACACAATTGATACACTATATAGAGATAGATCAGTTCAGGAAATAGTCCCTGAGTCAAAATGGTTGAGCCAACAACAAAATTAATGAGGAGGTTCAAGTGGGTGTGACGCGTTTCTGTTGGACCAACAACTCATCAGGAACCTAATTGTCTTGATAAAGATGGATTCAATTGCTACAAGATCTGGACTGGCGATTAAGGTTCAGAATCACCCACGCAAAGCAAGGAGTGTGATCCCAGGAGGCACAATCTCCTCCTCCTAAAAAATGCTAAGTCCAATTAAGGAGACAGACTCATGCTCAGATTGATAATGTCCTAAAAAGGCCATAAAAAGACCCTATGCTAGCTTAAGCTCCCTAATAGGATCCCCAGAGGACCCAATAATTCCTGGGTTCTGTTACAATCCCCTAACCAAAAAATAACAAAAGGAGAAAAGGAAAAGAAAATGATAGCATTGCCACCAGCCCTGATGGTGGAGTGGCAGTCATTTTTTTTTTATTTGGGGTCTTCCTCCTCCTCCTTGGAGCTATATACTACCATCTAGGGATCCCTCCATAGGGAAGGCTGTGGAGCACGGGTTCTCCAACCGTGATACTTATATGTTGTGCTTTGTCTGTTTTTACCTGTTAGTTAGTCTATAGCCCTTAGTTTTAATTTGATATTAATAAAGGTTCAATTCTAGGGCACTCGTCTGTGAATATGCTCTGTAGTAGCGAGCATTTTTGCTCATGCGTCCATCTGAAGCTGCCCTCAGACTAGTGCTGTTTCATGAAAAAAAAGAACACCTTTTGTGATTTCATACAATCCATTTCACTTTACGGATATGTGTGTTTTTCACCATGTACACCTCTATAACATTAAAGAGTCACTCCGGCGAAAAAGCATTTTTCCATTCCTGCACCCCAATCTGATTATCTGTCGCACTCTGGATGTCTCCTCTGTGTGTTTCAGTCACTTTCCTGCAGTGTAGCCCCCTGTCTGATGTTTATCAGCCACCATTTTGAGGCTAAGATTTTTCACTTTCAATTTCACATCATTCCCATAATGCATTCTCATAGCCTTAGCTAAGATTGTATCATTCTGCCTGCTTGGGGAAAGGGGCAGTTTAATTATCATTACCTTTAACTTATTCACCTAAATAAGCTACAGATCATAAGTATGCAGTCAGGAGGATGAGCTGTGATCTCCTCTATTATACCTGTGTGACAGGAGCTGTGTGATCATCATCAGTGATGGGAGTGCCTGTATCCTCCTGTAAGCTGTTTCAGTAGTAGATCCATGTAATAACATCACACAAACTAAGAATCTGACTAGAAAATGAATATATAACTCCTAAGTAGATCTGAGCTGCTCAGAATTGAGATCATATGGCCATCTGAGTACAAAGTGATCAAGACAGAAAGAAATAACCAACCTAGGTAACACTACCTCAATTATATATACTGAGGGGATGGCTACATAATGAATTTTAAAAATCACCAGATTGGCCCTTTAATGTAAATATTTTCAGTGTAACAAATGGTAATCATTATAACTTTTGGTGCCCATTGAGACTAGGACCATTGACGGAAAGCATAGAGTCATATGTCAATACTCTTAATCCACCACACTTATATTTTAGGTCCAGATTTCCTAGTAATGTATCTCTATGGAGCTCTGCTTTTCTGAAATGAAAACTGATATACAAAAAGTGTTAGCCCCAGACAGAGTTGTAGAGAATTTATTAACCTTGAAGCAACGTATCTCCACGTGAAGGGTATTAAATAATTAAAAATTGGATAAAGTATGTGCATTAGCATGCAAATTATGGTGCCTTTTATTATGCAAAATGCTACATTGTTTTCATTTATAGGTCGTAAAGTCTGTTATGTAACAAGGTGCCTTTTTGTCCACAGATTGTTGGTGACCAAGTGTGCCATGTCGTAAAGTTTAGACTCTGTGGATTCAAATGTCTGACTTTGAGAGAGGTCGGATAATTGGCATGTTTAAAGTGGGGGCATCAGATTGTAAAATCTCCAGAAGGACGGACTGGCTGTAATGCAGTGTCAGTACAGACCATGGTTATTCAGTCACACAGGAAGGCTCCAGTACTCGAAGACCTCTCACAGGTCCACGCAGAAGGAAAACACCACGTAAAGACCACCAAATTGTGCGGATGGCAGTTGCTGATATACGGGTGACTGCAGCACAGATCCAAGCAGTAGTTGGAGTCAGATTCACCCCATGAACAATTGTAAATCAACTTCTTGAATCTTGGTTGTATTCTCGGACCCCCATGCAATGTATTCTATTAACCCGATTTCTCTGCCAGCAATGACTAACGTGGTGTACTGCTAGATGCAACTGGACATACGAATGGAGAACATCTGACAAGTCTCATTTCTGTCTGGGGCAAAGTGATAATCCTCATCATATCAGTTGACGTTTTGGACAAAGGGCCCATGCTGCAGTGATTTCAGAGTGCCACACAGGTTCAAGGCCCTGGAGTTATGGTTTGGGGGGCAATTAGTTTTAACAACAGGACTGCGTTGGTGGTTGTTGAAGACACAATGACTGCATACCAGTATGCAGACAAAGGGGAACACTCCGTTGTCATACCCTTCATGACTACATCCAAAATGATATCTTTCAAAATGATAATGCCCATCCCCATACTGCAGCCATCACAAGACACATTTTGCAATGTCTCACAACCATGGATTGGACCATACGGTCTCCAGATTTATCCCCAATTGAGCACGTCTGGGACGTTATAGGTACATGCATTACGTCATATAACCACCCACCAGAACTGTCTGCACAAGTCGTACAGGCATGGAGAGACGTACCACATCAAGATATTCATACAGTTATTGATTCAATGCTTGCAAGGGTCCAAGAATGTATAGGTACCCGTGGTAGGCACACTTACTGAAATCTGTACTGAAGAGTAATAAACTTTGTTTGATTAATTCCAATTTGCCATGATTTATTCTGGATATGTACATATTGTGTACATATCTACCATGTTTAATGAAATCCCACCAATTCCTTCTGGGAGTAACACCTTCATTTTCCAATAATGTATCATCAGGCTGCATGCCTCCACCACTAGGGGGAGCTAACTGCATATGGATTTTTACTTTTAGTATTAAACTCAATGGGAGCCCAGAGCAGTAATTTCCTTAGTGGAAGCTGCAAATATCACTGTCATAGCGAGAAGAGAAAGCAATTCAGTCCATCCCCCTTCCTTCCCCTACCTATGGCTCCATAACATTCTCATGCCCTAACATTATTGTAGGTACTGGCACACAATAGGGACACTTATTAGGGTGGTTTTACATGGGACAACTATAGAACTTAAAATTGCTCAAGCAACTGTGACAGCCATTCATATATTTGTAGTCAGCTATTAATTATCCTCTCAGCCTTCTTAGCTGCTACATACAGACTTAATAGCTGCTACAAACATCTGAAGGGTTATCACACTGCAGAGGGATCAGCCCTATTCTCATTTGCACAAGGAAAGACTAGAAGCAATGGGATGAAACTGAAAGGGAGGAGACACAGATTAGATATTAGAAAACACGTTCTGACAGTGAGGGTGATCAATGAGTGGAGCAGGTTACCACGGGAGGTGGTGAGTTCGCCTTCAATGGAAGTGTTCAAACAAAGGCTGGGATGAGTTAGTGATCCTGCACTGAGCAGAGGGTTGGACCTGATGACCCTGGAGGTCCCTATCAACTCTACCATTCTATGATTCTATGATAATTGTCCCATGTAAACTACCAGATTCAGGTAAGTTGACCAACTACGGGCAATCAGGATGATAATTAATGTTTGTTTGGTGACTTTAGCAACACAAGTTGACAAGTTGTCTTAAACACTTACTTGATTGGATGTGTAGTGTAACAGGCACACTATCTCTAAAGAACTGTTTCTCTGTGGAAACAGAGAATGCATAGACTGTACCAGGTGTTAACTGCTCAAACACTGCTGATTCTTGGGTGACTTTTTGAACCTGAAATAAGACAGTATTAAAATTAATTAGTACTATGTTTTTCTGCCACATTTTTTACAGAGCTCTGTACTCAACTGTTTCCAGCAGCCTCTAACGGCCCATTTAGACACAATGATTATCGCTCAAAATTTGCTCAAAAGCCGTCTTTTGAGCGATACTCATTATGTGTAACTGCACTGACATCAGTTTTTGTTAAGCAGTCATTGATCCTTGTCTTTCAGCAGAGAACAGCTGGATGCAGAAGACAAGCGGCCCCACACAGAGCGCTCAGCTGTATAACAGCAGGGCACTCCAAGCAGAGAACAGCTGGATGCAGAAGACATCTGCATACCCCGCTCGAAGTGCAAGGTGATCACTCAGCGTTTAAGCAATCACCTTGCTCTGTAAAGGCACACAACGATTATAGTGCAAAAGCCATCTTTTGAGCGATAATCGTTGTGTCTAAATGGGCCGTTAGTAGAGATGAGCGAACACCAAAATGTTCGGGTGTTCGTTATTCGAAACGAACTTCCCGCGATGTTCGAGGGTTCGTTTCGAATAACGAACCCCATTGAAGTCAATGGGCGACCAGAACATTTTTGTATTTCGCCGATGCTCGCTAAGGTTTTCATGTGTGAAAATCTGGGCAATTCAAGAAAGTGATGGGAACGACACAGCAACGGATAGGGCAGGCGAGGGGCTACATGTTGGGCATCTCAAGTTCACAGGTCCCACTATTAAGCCAGAATACCGGCAAGAGTGGGGCCCCCCCCCTCCCAACAACTTTTACTTCTGAAAAGCCATCATGAGCATGGCATACCTTTGCTAAGCACCACACTACCTCCAACAAAGCACAATCACCGCCTGCATGACACTCCACTGCCACTTCTACTGGGTTACATGCTGCCCAACCGCCCCCCCCTCCCCCCCACAGCGCACACCAAAGTGTCCCTGCGCAGCCTTCAGCTGCCCTCATGCCACACCACCCTCATGTCTATTTAGAAGTGCGTCTGCCATGACGAGGGACCGCAGGCACACACTGCACAGGGTTGGCACGGCTAGGCAGCGACCCTCTTTAAAAGGGGCGGGGCGATAGCCCACAATGCTGTACAGAAGCAATGAGAAATAGAATCCTGTGCCACCGCCATCAGGAGCTGCACACGTGGGCATAGCAATGGGGAACCTATGTGCCACACACTATTCATTCTGTCAAGGTGTCTGCATGCCCCAGTTAGACCGGGCTTTTTAATTCATAGACACAGGCAGGTACAACTCCCTATTGTGAAGTCCCTGTCGACCGACAGCATGGGTGGCTCCCTGGAACCCACCGGCGGTACACAAAAATATCCCATTGCATTGCCCAACACAGCTGAGGTAGTAATGTCGTGCGTAATACAGGTGGGCTTCGGCCCACACTGCATGCCCCAGTCTGACTGGGGTTCTTTAGAAGTGGACACATGTAGGTTACACTCCCTGTGGACCCACAGCATGGGTGGGTGCCAGGAAGCCACCGGCGGTACATAGAAATATCCCATTGCATTGCCCAACACAGCTGAGGTAGTAATGTCGTGCGTAATACAGGTGGGCTTCGGCCCACACTGCATGCCCCAGTCTGACTGGGGTTCTTTACAAGTGGACACATGTAGGTTACACTCCGTGTGCACCTACAGCATGGGTGGCTCCCTGGAACCCACCGGCGGTACACAAAAATATCCCATTGCATTGCCCAACACAGCTGAGGTAGTAATGACGTGCGTAATACAGGTGGGCTTCGGCCCACACTGCATGCCCCAGTCAGACTGGGGTTCTTTACAAGTGGAAACAGATGCATTTATAATTCCCTGTGGACCCACTGCCTGGGTGGGTGCCAGGAAGCCACCGGCGGTACATAGAAATATCCCATTGCATTGCCCAACACAGCTGAGGTAGTAATGTCGTGCTTAATGCAGGTGGGCTAAAAATTTATTTGATTACACTGTAGGCGAGGGCCCACAAAAATTGCTGTATCAACAGTACTAATGTACATCCCAAAAATTGGCCATGGCCAGCCAAGAGGGCAGGTGAAACCCATTAATCGCTTTGGTTAATGTGGCTTAAGTGGTAACTAGGCCTGGAGGCAGCCCAGTGTAACGAAAAATTGGTTCAAGTTACAGTTCCAACGCTTTTAAGCGCATTGAAACTTTTAAAAATTGTTTAGAAAAATTATTTGAGTGAGCCTTGTGGCCCTAAGAAAAATTGCCCGTTCAGCGTGATTACGTGAGGTTTCAGGAGGAGTAGCAGGAGGAGGAGGAGGAGGAATATTAGACACAGATTGATGAAGCAGAAATGTCCCCGTTTTGGATGGTGAGAGAGAACGTAGCTTCCATCCGCGGGTGCAGCCTACGTATTGCTTACGTATCGCTGCTGTCCGCTGGTGGAGAAGAGAAGTCTGGGGAAATCCAGGCTTTGTTCATCTTGATGAGTGTTAGCCTGTCGGCACTGGCGGTTTACAGGTGGGTACGCTTATCTGTGATGATTCCCCCAGCCGCACTAAACACCCTCTCCGACAAGACGCTAGCCGCAGGACAAGCAAGCACCTCCAGGGCATACAGCGCTAGTTCAGGCCATGTGTCCAGCTTCGACACCCAGTAGTTGTAGGTGGCAGAGGCGTCACGGAGGACGGTCGTGCGATCGGCTACGTACTCCCTCACCATCCTTTTACAGTGCTCCCGCCGACTCAGCCTTGACTGGGGAGCGGTGACACAGTCTTGGTGGGGAGCCATAAAGCTGTCCAGGCCCTTAAAGACTGTTGCACTGCCTGGGATGTACATGCTGCTCGATCTCCGCACCTCCCCTGCTACCTTGCCCTCGGTACTGCGCCTTCTGCCACTAGCGCTGTCGGCTGGGAATTTTACCATCAGCTTGTCCGCAAGGGTCCTGTGGTATAGCAACACTCTCGAACCCCTTTCCTCTTCGGGAATGAGAGCGGGCAGGTTCTCCTTATAGCGTGGGTCGAGCAGTGTGTACACCCAGTAATCCGTTGTGGCCAGAATGCGTGCAACGCGAGGGTCACGAGAAAGGCATCCTAACATGAAGTCAGCCATGTGTGCCAGGGTACCAGTACGCAACACATGGCTGTCTTCACTAGGAAGATCACTTTCAGGATCCTCCTCCTCCTCCTCCTCCTCAGGCCATACACGCTGAAAGGATGACAGGCAATCAGCCGGTGTACCGTCAGCAGCGGGCCAAGCTGTCTCTTCCCCCTCCTCCTCATCCTCCTCATGCTCCTCCTCCTCCTCCTGTACGCGCTGAGAAATAGACAGGAGGGTGCCCTGACTATCCAGCGGCATACTGTCTTCCACTGCCCCCGTTTCCGAGCGCAAAGCAGCTGCCTTTATGGTTTGCAGGGAATTTCTCAAGATGCATAGCAGAGGAATGGTGACGCTAATGATTGTAGCATCGCCGCTCACCACCTGGGTAGACTCCTCAAAATTACCAAGGACATGGCAGATGTCTGCCAACCAGGCCCACTCTTCTGAAAGGAATTGAGGAGGCTGACTCCCACTGCGCCGCCCATGTTGGAGTTGGTATTCGACTATAGCTCTACGCTGTTCATAGAGCCTGGCCAACATGTGGAGCGTAGAGTTCCACCGTGTGGGCACGTCGCACAGCAGTCGGTGCACTGGCAGCTTAAAGTGATGTTGCAGGGTGCGCAGGGTGGCAGCGTCTGTGTGGGACTTGCGGAAATGTGCGCAGAGCCGGCGCGCCTTTACGAGCAGGTCTGACAAGCGTGGGTAGCTTTTCAGAAAGCGCTGAACCACCAAATTAAAGACGTGGGCCAGGCATGGCACGTGCGTGAGGCTGCCGAGCTGCAGAGCCGCCACCAGGTTACGGCCGTTGTCACACACGACCATGCCCGGTTGGAGGCTCAGCGGCGCAAGCCAGCGGTCGGTCTGCTGTGTCAGACCCTGCAGCAGTTCGTGGGCCGTGTGCCTCTTATCGCCTAAGCTGAGTAGTTTCAGCACGGCCTGCTGACGCTTGCCCACCGCTGTGCTGCCACACCGCGCGACACCGACTGCTGGCGACATGCTGCTGCTAACACATCTTGATTGCGAGACAGAGGAGGAGGAGGAGGAGGAGGGTGCTTTAGTGGAGGAAGCATACACCTCCGCAGATACCAGCACCGAGCTGGGGCCCGCAATTCTGGGGGTGGGTAGGACGTGAGCGGTCCCAGGCTCTGACTCTGTCCCAGCCTCCACTAAATTCACCCAATGTGCCGTCAGGGAGATGTAGTGGCCCTGCCCGCCTGTGCTTGTCCACGTGTCCGTTGTTAAGTGGACCGTGGCAGTAACCGCGTTGGTGAGGGCGCGTACAATGTTGCGGGAGACGTGGTCGTGCAGGGCTGGGACGGCACATCGGGAAAAGTAGTGGCGACTGAGAACTGAGTAGCGCGGGGCCGCCGCCTCCATGATACTTTTGAAGGACTCAGTTTCCACAACCCTATACGGCAGCATCTCAAGGCTGATGAATTTTGCTATGCGGACGGTTAACGTTTGAGCGTGCGGGTGCGTGGCGGTGTACTTGCGCTTGCGCTCCAACAGTTGCGCAAGCGACGGCTGGACGGTGCGCTGAACTACACTGCTGGATGGGGCCGAGGACAGCGGAGATGAGGGTGTGGGTGCAGGCCATGAGGCGGTAGTGCCTGTGTCCTGAGAGGGGGGTTGCATCTCAGTGGCAGGTTGGGGCACAGGGGGAGAGGCAGGGGTGCAAACCGGAGGCGCTGAACGGCCTTCGTCCCACCTTGTGGGGTGCTTGGCCATCATATGTCTGCGCATGGTGGTGGTGGTGAGGCTGTTGGTGTTGGCTCCCCGGCTGAGCTTTGCGCGACAAAGATTGCACACCACTGTTCGTCGGTCGTCAGGCGTCTCTGTGAAAAACTGCCAGACCTTAGAGCACCTCGGCCTCTGCAGGGTGGCATGGCGCGAGGGGGCGCTTTGGGAAACACTTGGTGGATTATTCGGTCTGGCCCTGCCTCTACCCCTGGCCACCGCACTGCCTCTTGCAACCTGCCCTGCTGATGCCCTTGACTCCCCCTCTGAAGACCTGTCCTCCAGAGTAAGCGTTGCACACCAGGTGGGGTCAGTCACCTCATCGTCCTGCTGCTCTTCCTCCGAATCCTCTGTGCGCTGCTCCCTCGGACTTACTGCCCTTACTACTACCTCACTGCAAGACAACTGTGTCTGATCGTCATCGTCCTCCTCACCCACAGAAAGTTGTTGAGACAGTTGGCGGAAGTCCCCAGCCTCTTCCCCCGGACCCCGGGAACTTTCGAATGGTTGGGCATCAGTGACGATAAACTCCTCTGGTGGGAGAGGAACCGCTGCTGCCCAATCTAAGCAGGGGCCCGAGAACAGTTCCTGGGAGTGTTCCCGCTCCTGAGCAGGTGTCATTGTAGTGGAGTGAGGAGGCTGGGAGGAAGGAGGAGCAGCAGACAGAGGATTCGGATTTGCAGCAGTGGACGGCGCAGAACTGCGTGTTGACGATAGGTTGCTCGAAGCACTTTCTGCCATCCAGGACAGGACCTGCTCACACTGCTCATTTTCTAATAACCGTCTCCCGCGTGGACCCATTAATTGGGCGATGAATGTGGGGACGCCAGAAACGTGCCTCTCTCCTAATCGCGCAGCAGTCGGCTGCGACACACCTGGATCAGGAGCTCGGCCTGTGCCCACACCCTGACTTGGCCCTCCGCGTCCTCGGCCGCGTCCACGTCCTCTAGGCCTACCCCTACCCCTCAGCATGCTGTATTACCAGTGATTTGATTTCACAGGCAGGAAATAAATTGGCGCAAGACTGCAGGCCAAATATAATTTTTTCCCTTTTTTGAAAACGAAAGGCCCCACTGCCTCTAGTGAATGAATAATCTAAGTTTAATAACTGTGCTGTGTCCCTGCTAATGTGTCACAGAACTTGAGGGTAGCAGAGTTATTAACTCTGGCAGAGCAGGTATTTTTTTCCCAATTAAGGAAAGCAAATGGCGAAGCCAGCAGTAAAGCGTAGCTGGGTGCGTCTGATTTTTTAACGTTGTACACGCAGCTCACAAGTGTCCACAGCCCTTAGGACGGACAGAGGCAGGACAAATAGATTTGTTTTCACTTGTTTTTACACCAAAAGGACCCACTGCGTATATTCAATGAACATGAGAAGTTTAATAACTGTGTTGTGGCCCTGCTAATGTGTCACAGAACTTGAGGGTAGCAGAGTTATTAACTCTGGCAGAGCAGGTATTTTTTTCCCAATTAAGGAAAGCAAATGGCGAAGCCAGCAGTAAAGCGTAGCTGGGTGCGTCTGATTTTTAAACGTTGTACACGCAGCTCACACGTGTCCACAGCCCTTAGGACGGACAGAGGCAGGACAAATAGATTTGTTTTCACTTGTTTTTACACCAAAAGGACCCACTGCGTATATTCAATGAACATGAGAAGTTTAATAACTGTGTTGTGGCCCTGCTAATGTGTCACAGAACTTGAGGGTAGCAGAGTTATTAACTCTGGCAGAGCAGGTATTTTTTTCCCAATTAAGGAAAGCAAATGGCGAAGCCAGCAGTAAAGCGTAGCTGGGTGCGTCTGATTTTTTAACGTTGTACACGCAGCTCACACGTGTCCACAGCCCTTAGGACGGACAGAGGCAGGACAAATAGATTTGTTTTCACTTGTTTTTACACCAAAAGGACCCACTGCGTATATTCAATGAACATGAGAAGTTTAATAACTGTGCTGTGGCCCTGCTAATTTGGCACAGAACTTGAGGGTAGCAGAGTTATTATAACTCTGGCAGAGCAGGTATTTTTTTCCCAATTAAGGAAAGCAAATGGCGAAGCCAGGAGTAAAACGTAGCTGGGTGCGTCTGATTTTTAAACATTGCACACGCAGCCGACACGTGTCCACCGCCCTTAGGACGGACAGAGGCAGGACAAAAAGAAAATTTTTCAGTTTTTTTCCACCAAAAGGCAGCACTGCGTATATTCAATGAATATGAGAAGTTTAATAACTGTGCTGTGGCCCTGCTAATGTGGCACAGAACTTGAGGGTAGCAGAGTTATTATAACTCTGGCAGAGCAGGTATTTTTTTTCCAAATTAAGGAAAGCAAATGGCGAAGCCAGGAGTAAAACGTAGCTGGGTGCGTCTGATTTTTAAACGTTGCACACGCAGCCGACACGTGTCCACCGCCCTTAGGACGGACAGAGGCAGGACAAATAGAAAATGTTTCAGTTTTTTTCCACCAAAAGGCAGCACTGCGTATATTCAATGAACATGAGAAGTTTAATAACTGTGCTGTGGCCCTGCTAATGTGTCACAGAACGTGAGGGTAGCAGAGTTATTATAACTCTGGCAGAGCAGGTATTTTTTTTCCAAATTAAGGAAAGCAAATGGCGAAGTCAGCAGTAAAACGTAGCTGGGTGCGTCTGATTTTTAAACGTTGCACACGCAGCCGACACGTGTCCACAGCCCTTAGGACGGACAGAGGCAGGTCAAATAGAATTTTTTTCACTTGTTTTACAAGCAAAAGGCCGCACTGCGTATATTCAATGAATAATAACTGTGTTGTGGCCCTGCCTACACAATTCTTTCCCTGCAGTATCAATGGAGGGTGCAATGCTCTGCAGAGGCGATTTTGAGAAGAAAAAAAATATGCAGCACAGCTAACAGCAGCCAGCACAGTACTGCACACGGTTAAATATGGCCCTAGAAAGGACCGTTGAGGTTCTTGAAGGCTACACTCACTCCTAACACTCTCCCTGCCTATGCAACACTTCTGTCCCTAATGCCGGGTGCAACGCTCTGCAGAGGCGATTTTGAGGGGAAAAAAAATTTGTCACTGCTAACAGCAGCCAACACACAGCTATCAGTGGCCCTAATAAGGACCTTTGGGGGTCCTGAAGCCTACACTAACTACCAATTCTTTCCCTACAGCAGCTCCGGTACAAACAGCACTGTCCCTCATCTAACTCACCAGGCATCTGAGGCTAGCCGCGGGAGGGGCCGACTTTTATATTAGGCGGACACCTGATCTCGCCAGCCACTCACAGCAGGGGGGTGGTATAGGGCTTAAACGTTGCAGGGGGAAGTTGTAATGCCTTCCCTGTCTTTCAATTGGCCAGAAAAGCGCGCAAACGTCTCAGGGAAGGAAGTGAAAGTAACCCGAACACCGCATGGTGTTCGTTACGAATAACGAACATCCCGAACACCCTAATATTCGCACGGATATCAAGTTCGGACGAACACGTTCGCTCATCTCTAGCCTTTAGACATTGACTAGAGAGGCATGGGATGCTCAGGACACTCTTGTAGGGATCGGTGGGGCCATGTGGTGGGGCCTCCAGCATTCAGATTTTCTTTGTGCCATAGTGTGCCCCTTTAACAAAGGTGCCATGTATCTACAATAGAGGTGCCATGAAATTGCAGGGTGTAAACAAACCTTTCACATGGCCAAGACATATAAGTAAATCCAATATTTAACCCTTCAAGGACGTGGTAATTTTTTTTCATTTTTGGTTTCTCCTCCCCACTTTCTAAAAATCCTAGCGCAGCTGTCTGAGAGCTTGTTTTTCACAGGACGAGTTGTATTTTTCAGTGGATAATATTCAATGTACCATATCATTTACTGAAAAACCTTTAAAAATTTTTGAGTAAAATGGAAAAAAGCACAATTGCGCCATATTTGTGGTGTGGGGAGCTTGTTTTTATGGCATGCATACTGTAGTAAACATACCATGATAACTTTACTCTGTTGGTCAGTACAAGTACAACAATATCACAATTTTAGGGCTTATTTACATGGACGTATATCGTCCGGGTTTTCACGCCCGGGCCAATATATGCCCCTCTGATGCATTGGTTTACAATGCATCAGTGCTCAGGGACATATTTCCGCAATGTAAAAGTGCCTGGTCGGGGAGGCGGCTGCATAGACTACTACAGGAGGCCGGCCGATGTACGCTCGTGTGATTAAGCCCTTTTATATTGTATTTGCTATACTACTTTTAAAAAATGAAATATCCCTAAAAAAATTATTTTCTGCCAACATCTTCTGACCACCATAACTTTTTTACAGCTCACATTATAAAAGTCATAGTGGGAAAATTTACTTGAAACTACATTTTATATTCCAGTCTAAGTAAAATTTACCCTGGAATGACATGCACCTAATGCATGAAGAGGTACATGCTTCCTAATAATAATAATCTTTATTTGTATAGCGCCAACATATTCCGCAGCGCTTACATAGACAGGGGCAATACAGAAAGACAAAAAAATACAAAAATTACAGAACCATGGTAACATATAGTAATAAGTTGATGGAAACAATAGGGGTGAGGGTCCTGCTCCAACAAGTAATGGGGTGATACAGAAGGTAAAGGGCTGGAGATGTGCACGGTATGGCGAGGTGGAGAGTGAGCAATGTTATACACATAGACAATGGTCAGACATTTAGCTGTGTGACGGCAGAATCGGTATGACTGCAGGAGCAGTTTATGATGGCTAGCAGGGATTGCAGTCAATAGGTCAGGGAGCATGTTATCAGGCGGAGTAGAGAGGGGTTTGTTTAGGGTATGCGGTATGCCTCCCTGAAGAGGTGCATTTTTAGAGCACGCCTGAAGTTCTGCCAGTCCTGGATTGCCCGGGTAGCCTTTGGTAGTGCGTTCCAGAGGACCGGTGCTGCTCTGGAGAAGTCTTGGAGGTGGGAATGAGAAGTTCGAATTGAAGGAGCGCTCAGTCTGGTTTCGTTAGCAGAGCAGAGAGCCTGGGCTTGGTGATGGATTGAGATGAGGGAGGCAATATAGGGGGCGCTGCGCTGTGGAGGGCTTTGTGGATGAAGGTAGCGAGTTTAAATTGAATTCTGTATTTAACGGGCAGCCAGTGCAGTGACCTGCACAGGGCAGAGGCGTCCGAGTAGAAGGAAGACTAGACAGGAAGATGAGCCTGGCTGCCACATTCAGGATGGATTGGAGAGGGTAGAGTCTGGTGCAGGGGAGACCGATCAGCAACGAGTTGTAATAATCAAGCCGAGAGTGGATGAGGGCAACAGTAAGCGTTTTTAACATGTCCACAGTGAGAAAAGAGCGGATTCTTGCGATGTTCTTGAGGTGCAGCGGACATGTTCAGGCGATAGATTGGATGTAGGGGGTAAATGATAAATAGAGTCGAATATGACCCCAAGGCAGCGGGCATGTTGTCTAGGAGTTATGGTGGCGCCACACGGAGATGGAGATGTCAGCATGAGGTCGGTTAGTGGAGGGTGGAAATACCAATAAGTCAGTTTTAGAAAGGTTTAGTTTTAGGTAGAGAGAGGACATAGTGTTAGAGACAGCGGACAGACAGTCAGTGATGTTTTGGAGGATACGTGCAGAGATGTCACGGGAAGAGGTGTATAGCTGGGTGTCGTCAGTACAGAGGTGGTATTGGAGGTCAAATCTCCTGATGGTTTGTCCAATAGGGGCTGTGCAGATAGAGTAAAGGAGGGGGCCGAGGACCGAGCTCTGGGGGAGCCCAAAAGCAAGGGGAAGAGGAGGGGAGGTATAGCCAGCAAAGGAGATGCTGACTGAGCGGTCAGATAGGTAGGAGGAGAACCAGGAGAGAGCAGTGTCCTTTAGGCCGATGGAGTGAAGCATACTGAGGAGGAGTTTGTGGTCAGCAGTGTCAAATGCTGCGGATAGGTTGAGGAGGACCAGTAGGGAGTAATCACCCCTCGATTTGGCTGTCAGTAGGTCATTGGATACCCTTGTAAGGGCAGTTTCTGTTGAGTGTTGGGGTCGGAAGCTAGACTGTAGGGGGTCTAGGAGAGAGTTCTTTGATAGATAGCTTACAAGGCGGGAGTAGACTAGGCGTTCTAGTAGTTTGGAGATGAAGGAAAGAATCAGGGGGGAAATTAGAGATGGGTCGGTAGTTGGCAGCATCAGTCGCGTCGAGTCAGCTTCTTTAGCAGTGGGGATATGATGGGGTGTTTGAAAGAAGAGGGAAAGATGTCAGAGGTCAGAGAGAGGTTGAATATAGTGGTGAGATGGGAGATGACCACTGGGGAGAGGGATCGGAGGAGGTGTGAGGGCCGCTAGCGCAGGTGGTGGGGCGAGCAGAGAAGAGCAATTTGGAGACTTCTTCCTCTGTCGCTGATCTGAGTACAGACAGTGAGCAGGAGCTAGATGCAGTGCTGACAAGACTAGGCTCAGGGCTAGTCTGGGATCGGGAAGTTATTTATTGACGGATGTCATCAATTTTTCTTTTTGAAGTAGGCAGCCAACTCAACAGCACTGAGATCCGTCACAGGGGGCTGCGGTTTAGGGCTGAGAAGGGAGTGAAAAGTATCAAAGAGTCGTTTAGAGTTGTGCAACAGTGAGGAGACTAGAGAGGGGAAATAGACTTGTTTGGCGTGGTGGAGGGCAAGGTTGTAGGTTCTGAGCATGAATTTGTAGTGGAGGAAGTCTGCAGATGTTTGCGACTTCCTCCACAGCCGTTCAGCACTTCTAGAGCACCGCTGGATGAAGCGCGTTTGAGGCGTGAGCCAGGGTTGCCGCGTTCTACATCAGATGGCTCGAGTCATGGGAGGCTTCATCCATGGCATGTTTGAGAGCGGTGTTGTAGTGAGCGGCAGCCAGGTTGGGGCAGGAGAGGAGAGAGATAGGGGACAGAGAGGACTGTAGGGATTCAGCAAAGCCCTGGGTGTGAATGGGCTTAAGGTTCCTGTAGGTACAGTAGGTAGGTGGGTCTGGAGAGATGTTAGGGATAATATATTTGACACATGTCAGTGCGCTTTTTAATAAGCCCTACCTACTAGGTAAATTTCCCTAATTAGTCTATATGATGTAAATATGCAGCTTGATATAGGTCGGGTCCACACGAGTGGGTCGGATTCCGCATGCGGGAGCCAGCAGCAGATCCAACCCTGTGCCAAGCCAGTACCCGCGCGTACCTGTATTATCTTCTTCTTTTTTGTACTGTGGATGGTTCACACGGCTCACCATCGGACATGCGCAGTACAGATTTTTTTTCAACTCCTGCTATTCCCACGGAATTCGTGGCCCATCCCCAATGTTAAGTGCGGACAGGCTGCGGATGGGACGGCTTCCATTGACTTCAATGGAAGCTGTCCATGTGGGAACCACAGGAAAATGGAGCATGCTGCGATTTTTCATCCGCGAGCAGAAACCACAATTGGTTTCCGTTTGTGTGCATGAAGAATCACTTTTCCCTAGCATGCTATGGAGGGTTATTGCTGCGAAATCCGTAGTCGGACACCCCCGCTCTGGATTCCAAAGCAAAAATCCGCCGTGTGCATGAGGCCTTAGTTGTACTTAACACAGATGTCATTACTAGGAAACATCATGTAAACATGTCCTTCAAGATGCTGTAATAAAACACTCTAGTTTTGTTACAATAAAAACTGTGATGAAAAAAAAGCCAATATGTAATAGTAAAAACAAAATACATTACTTTAGAATACTAAGGAAACAAGAAAATTACTTGCAAGGTAAACAAAAACAAGCATTTCCTGATATTCATCATCAAAACAATCCGTTACATAACTTTAACACAAGATAGGCCCATTTCTTTTTTTTTTCTTCTTTTGTTAAATGTTTTCCAAAATACGTCAGTGATAGAGATGAGCGAGCACCAAAATGCTCGGGTGCTCGTTACTCGGGACGAACTTTTCGCGATGCTCGAGGGTTCGTTTCGAGTAACGAACCCCATTGAAGTCAATGGGCGACCCGAGCATTTTTGTATTTCGCCGATGCTCGCTAAGGTTTCCTTGTGTGAAAATCTGGGCAATTCAAGAAAGTGATGGGAACGACACAGCAACGGATAGGGCAAGCGAGGGGCTACATGTTGGGCTGCATCTCAAGTTCACAGGTCCCACTATTAAGCCACAATAGCGGCAAGAGTGGGCCCCCCCCCTCCCAAAAACTTTTACTTCTGAAAAGCCCTCATTAGCATGGCATACCTTAGCTAAGCACCACACTACCTCCAACAAAGGACAATCACTGCCTGCATGACACTCCGCTGCCACCTCTCCTGGGTTACATGCTGCCCAACCGCCCCCCCTCCCCCCCACAGCGCACACCAAAGTGTCCCTGCGCAGCCTTCAGCTGCCCTCATGCCACACCACCCTCATGTCTATTTAGAAGTGCGTCTGCCATGAGGAGGAACCGCAGGCACACACTGCAGAGGTTGGCATGGCTAGGCAGCGACCCTCTTTAAAAGGGGCGGGGCGATAGCCCACAATGCTGTACAGAAGCAATGAGAAATACAATCCTGTGCCACCGCCATCAGGAGCTGCACACGTGGGCATAGCAATGGGGAACCTATGTGCCACACACTATTCATTCTGTCAAGGTGTCTCTGCATGCCCCAGTCAGACCGGGCTTTTTAATTCATAGACACAGGCAGGTACAACTCCCTATTGTGAAGTCCCTGTCGACCGACAGCATGGGTGGCTCCCTGGAACCCACCGGCGGTACATAAAAATATCCCATTGCATTGCCCAACACAGCTGAGGTAGTAATGTCGTGCTTAATGCAGGTGGGCTTCGGCCCACACTGCATGCCCCAGTCAGACTGGGGTTCTTTACAAGTGGAAACAGAAGCATTTATAATTCCCTGTGGACCCACAGCATGGGTGGGTGCCAGGAAGCCACCGGCGGTACACAAAAATATCCCATTGCATTGCCCAACACAGCTGAGGTAGTAATGTCGTGCTTAATGCAGGTGGGCTTCGGCCCACACTGCATGCCCTAGTCAGACTGGGGTTCTTTACAAGTGGAAATAGAAGCATTTATAATTCCCTGTGGACCCACAGCATGGGTGGGTGCCAGGAAGCCACCGGCGGTACACAGAAATATCCCATTGCATTGCCCAACACAGCGGATGTAACATCAGCTGTAATGCAGGTGGGCTAAAAATTCATTTGATTACACTGTAGGCGAGGGCCCACAAAAATTGCTGTATCTACAGTACTAATGTGCCTCAGAAAAATTGGCCATGGCCAACCAAGAGGGCAGGTGAAACCCATTAATCGCTTTGGTTAATGTGGCTTAAGTGGTAACTAGGCCTGGAGGCAGCCCAGTTTAACTAAAAATTGGTTCAAGTTAAAGTTTCAACGCTTTTAAGAGCATTGAAACATATAAAAATTGTTTAGAAAAATTATGAGTGAGCCTTGTGGCCCTAAGAAAAATTGCCCGTTCAGCGTGATTACGTGAGGTTTCAGGAGGAGGAGCAGGAGGAGGAGGAGGAATATTAGACACAGATTGATGAAGCAGAAATGTCCCCGTTTTGGATGGTGAGAGAGAACGTAGCTTCCATCCGCGGGTGCAGCCTACGTATTGCTTACATATCGCTGCTGTCCGCTGGTGGAGAAGAGAAGTCTGGGGAAATCCAGGCTTTGTTCATCTTGATGAGTGTTAGCCTGTCGGCACTGTCGGTTGACAGGCGGGTACGCTTATCTGTGATGATTCCCCCAGCCGCACTAAACACCCTTTCCGACAAGACGCTAGCCGCAGGACAAGCAAGCACCTCCAGGGCATACAGCGCTAGTTCAGGCCACGTGTCCAGCTTCGACACCCAGTAGTTGTAGGGGGCAGAGGCGTCACGGAGGACGGTCGAGCGATCGGCTACGTACTCACTCACCATCCTTTTACAGTGCTCCCGCCGACTCAGCCTTGACTGGGGAGCGGTGACACAGTCTTGCTGGGGAGCCATAAAGCTGTCCAGGCCCTTAAAGACTGTTGCACTGCCTGGGCTGTACATGCTGCTCGATCTCCGCACCTCCCCTGCTACCTGGCCCTCGGAACTGCGCCTTCTGCCACTACCGCTGTCGGATGGGAATTTTACCATCAGCTTGTCCGCCAGGGTCCTGTGGTATAGCAACACTCTCGAACCCCTTTCCTCTTCGGGAATGAGAGTGGGAAGGTTCTCCTTATAGCGTGGGTCGAGCAGTGTGTACACCCAGTAATCCGTAGTGGCCAGAATGCGTGTAATGCGAGGGTGACGAGAAAGGCATCCTAACATGAAGTCAGCCATGTGTGCCAGGGTACCTGTACGCAACACATGGCTGTCCGCACTAGGAAGATCACTTTCAGGATCCTCCTCCTCCTCCTCCTCCTCAGGCCATACACGCTGAAATGATGACAGGCAAGCAGCATGGGTACCGTCAGCAGTGGGCCAAGCTGTCTCTTCCCCCTCCTCCTCATCCTCCTCATGCTCCTCCTCCTCCTCCTGAACGCGCTGAGATATAGACAGGAGGGTGCTCTGACTATCCAGCGACATACTGTCTTCCCCCGACTCGGTTTCCGAGCGCAAAGCGGCTGCCTTTATGGTTTGCAGGGAACTTCTCAAGATGCATAGCAGAGGAATGGTGACGCTAATGATTGCAGCATCGCCGCTCACCACCTGGGAAGACTGCTCAAAGTTTCGAAGGACCTGGCAGATGTCTGCCAACCAGGCCCACTCTTCTGAAAAGAATTGAGGAGGCTGACTCCCACTGCGCCGCCCATGTTGGAGTTGGTATTCCACTATAGCTCTACGCTGCTCATAGAGCCTAGCCAACATGTGGAGCGTAGAGTTCCACCGTGTGGGCACGTCGCACAGCAGTCGTTGCACTGGCAGATTAAACCGATGTTGCAGGGTGCGCAGGGTGGCAGCGTCCGTGTGGGACTTGCGGAAATGTGCGCAGAGCCGGCGCACCTTTACGAGCAGGTCTGACAAGCGTGGGTAGCTTTTCAGAAAGCGCTGAACCACCAAATTAAAGACGTGGGCCAGGCATGGCACGTGCGTGAGGCTGCCGAGCTGCAGAGCCGCCACCAGGTTACGGCCGTTGTCACACACGACCATGCCCGGTTGGAGGCTCAGCGGCGCAAGCCAACGGTCGGTCTGCTCTGTCAGACCCTGCAGCAGTTCGTGGGCCGTGTGCCTCCTATCTCCTAAGCTGAGTAGTTTCAGCACGGCCTGCTGACGCTTGCCCACCGCTGTGCTGCCACGCCGCGCGACACCGACTGCTGGCGACGTCCTGCTGCTGCTGACACATCTAGATTGCGAGACAGAGGTTGAGGAGGAGGAGGAGGAGGAGGGTGCTTTAGTGGAGGAAGCATACACCGCCGCAGATACCACCACCAAGCTGGGGCCCGCAATTCTGGGGGTGGGTAGGACGTGAGCGGTCCCAGGCTCTGACTCTGTCCCAGCCTCCACTAAATTCACCCAATGTGCCGTCAGGGAGATGTAGTGGCCCTGCCCGCCTGTGCTTGTCCACGTGTCCGTAGTTAAGTGGACCTTGCCACTAACCGCATTGGTGAGGGCGCGTACAATGTTGCGGGAGACGTGGTCGTGCAGGGCTGGGACGGCACATCGGGAAAAGTAGTGGCGACTGGGAACTGAGTAGCGCGGGGCCGCCGCCGCCATCATAGCTTTGAAAGCCTCCGTTTCCACAACCCTATACGGCAGCATCTCAAGGCTGATAAATTTGGCTATGTGGACGGTTAACGATTGAGCGTGCGGGTGCGTGGCGGCGTACTTGCGCTTGCGCTCCAACACTTGCGCTAGCGACGGCTGGACTGTGCGGTGCGAGACATTGGTGGATGGGGCCGAGGACAGCGGAGGTGAGGGTGTGGGTGCAGGCCATGAGACGGTCGTGCCTGTGTCCTGAGAGGGGGGTTGGATCTCAGTGGCAGGTTGGGGCACAGGGGGAGAGGCAGCGGTGCAAACCGGAGGCGGTGAACGGCCTTCGTCCCACCTTGTGGGGTGCTTGGCCATCATATGTCTGCGCATGCTGGTGGTGGTCAGGCTGTTGGTGGTGGCTCCCCGGCTGATCTTGGCGCGACAAAGGTTGCACACCACTGTTCGTCGGTCGTCAGGCGTCTCGGTGAAAAACTGCCACACCTTAGAGCACCTCGGCCTCTGCAGGGTGGCATGGCGCGAGGGTACGCTTTGGGAAACACTTGGTGGATTATTCGGTCTGGCCCTGCCTCTACCCCTGGCCACCGCACTGCCTCTTGCAACCTGCCCTGCTGCTGCCCGTGCCTCCCCCTCTGAAGACCTGTCCTGTGTAGGCGTTGCACACCAGGTGGGGTCAGTCACCTCATCGTCCTGCTGCTCTTCCTCCGAATCCTCTGTGCGCTCCTCCCTCGGACTTACTGCCCTTACTACTACCTCACTGCAAGACAACTGTGTCTTATCGTCATCGTCCTCCTCACCCACTGAAAGGTCTTGAGACAGTTGCCGGAAGTCCCCAGCCTCATCCCCCGGACCCCGGGAACTTTCCAATGGTTGGGCATCAGTGACGATAAACTCCTCTGGTGGGAGAGGAACCACTGCTGCCCAATCTGAGCAGGGGCCCGAGAACAGTTCCTGGGAGTCTTCCCGCTCCTGAGCAGGTGTCATTGTAGTGGAGTGAGGAGGCTGGGAGGAAGGAGGAGCAGCAGACAGAGGATTCTGATTTGCAGCAGTGGACGGCGCAGAACTGTGGCTGGACGATAGGTTGCTCGAAGCACTTTCTGCCATCCAGGACAGGACCTGCTCACACTGCTCATTTTCTAATAAAGGTCTCCCGCGTGGACCCATTAATTGGGCGATGAATGTGGGGACGCCAGAAACGTGCCTCTCTCCTAATCGCGCAGCAGTCGGCTGCGACACACCTGGATCAGGAGCTCGGCCTGTGCCCACACCCTCACTTGGCCCTCCGTGTCCTCGGCCGCGTCCACGTCCTCTAGGCCTACCCCTACCCCTCAGCATGCTGTATTACCAGTGATTTGATTTCCCAGGCAGGAAAGAAATTGGCGCAAGGCTGCACTGAACCGTAGCTGGTTGCGTCTGATTTTTTTACGTTCTCCATGCAGCACACACGTACCTAGAGCCCTTAGGACTGACAGAGGCAGGGCAAATATACTTTCTTCCCTTTTGTTTAAAAGGATAGGCCCACTGCGTCTATTCACTGAATAATAAGTTTAATAACTGACACTGTGTTGCAGCCCTGCAAAAGTGTCACAGAACTGTACTGTTGCAGAGTTATTAACTGTGGCAGAGCAGGTATTTCCCAGGCAGGAAAGAAATTGGCGCAAGGCTGCACTGAACCGTAGCTGGTTGCGTCTGATTTTTTTACGTTCTCCACGCAGCACACACGTACCCAGAGCCCTTAGGACTGACAGAGGCAGGGCAAATATACTTTCTTCCCTTTTGTTTAAAAGGATAGGCCCACTGCGTCTATTCACTGACTAATATAACTGTGTTGCAGCCCTGCAAAAGTGTCACAGAACTTTACTGTTGCAGAGTTATTAACTGTGGCAGAGCAGGTATTTCCCAGGCAGGAAAGAAATTGGCGCAAGGCTGCACTGAACCGTAGCTGGTTGCGTCTGATTTTTTTACGTTCTCCACGCAGCACACACGTACCCAGAGCCCTTAGGACTGACACAGGCAGGGCAAATATACTTTCTTCCCTTTTGTTTAAAAGGATAGGCCCACTGCGTCTATTCACTGAATAATAAGTTTAATAACTGACACTGTGTTGCGGCCCTGCAAAAGTGTCACAGAACTGTACTGTTGCAGAGTTATTAACTGTGGCAGAGCAGGTATTTCCCAGGCAGGAAAGAAATTGGCGCAAGGCTGCACTCAACCGTAGCTGGTTGCGTCTGATTTTTTTACGTTCTCCACGCAGCACACACGTACCCAGAGCCCTTAGGACTGACAGAGGCAGGGCAAATATACTTTCTTCCCTTTTGTTTAAAAGGATAGGCCCACTGCGTCTATTCACTGACTAATATAACTGTGTTGCGGCCCTGCAAAAGTGTCACAGAACTTTACTGTTGCAGAGTTATTAACTGTGGCAGAGCAGGTATTTCCCAGGCAGGAAAGAAATTGGCGCAAGGCTGCACTCAACCGTAGCTGGTTGCGTCTGATTTTTTTACGTTCTCCACGCAGCACACGTACCCAGAACCCTTAGGACTGACAGAGGCAGGGCAAATATACTTTTTTCCCTTTTGTTAAAAAAGAAAAGGCCCACTGCGTCTATTCAATGACTAATAACTGTGTTGTGGCCCTGCCTACACAATTCTGTGCCTGTAGTATCAATGCAGGGTGCAATGCTCTGCACCGCCTATTTTGAGAAAAAAAAAAAAAAAGCAACACAGCTAACAGCAGCCTGCACAGTACTCCACACAGTTAAATGTGGCCCTAGAAAGGACCGTTGAGGTTCTTGAAGGCTACACTCACTCCTAACACTCTCCCTGCCTAAGCACCACTTCTGTCCCTAATACCGGGTGCAATGCTCTGCACTGCCGATTTTGAGGAAAAAAAAAAATTTCTCCACTGCTAACAGCAGCCTGCACACACGTAGATGTGGCCCTAAGAAGGACCGTTGGGGTTCTTGAAGCCTACACTCACTACAAACACTCTCCCTACAGCAACTCCAATAGAACAGCACTTTCCCTCAGCTAACTCACAAGACATCTGAGGCGAGCCGCGGGAGGGGCCGACTTTTATACTCGGGTGACATCTGATCGCCCCAGCCACTCACAGCAGGGGGGTGGTATAGGGCTTGAACGTCACAGGGGGAAGTTGTAATGCCTTCCCTGTCTTTCAATTGGCTAGAAAAGCGCGCTAACGTCTCAGAGAGGAAACTGAAAGTAACCGGAACACCGCGTGGTACTCGTTACGAGTAACGAGCATCCCGAACACCGTAATATTCGCACGAATATCAAGCTCGGACGAGTACGTTCGCTCATCTCTAGTCATTGACTTTCATCATTAAATTTGTATTCTGTAGCACGGTGGTCTCTAAACCAACGCTGCTCCCCCTGTGGTTATTTGTGGTATTGCATGCTACCACACAGCAGAACAGGCTTTTTGGCATACCTATGAATATTGTGTTTTGCTCTGTTGACATATGCTTTACACGGAGACAATAAATGTGAAGGGAAAGGGAAGTTAAACAGATGCGGCTCCATCAGTGATGTTTGTGCAGTCCCTTCCACAACCAGTACATGTCATCCTATCAGTCAGATGTTCACTTACTGTAATGGAGTTGGAGCAATTCTTGCAAATAATTTCATACTGCTGAAAACTTCCTTCAACTCTATCCCAGATGACTTGTGCAGAACGTTCAGTGACTTCACCTTCACGTACATTAGTTGGACTCGCCAGACCTATTAATTAAGGAGAAATGAGTCATAATAATAATATAATAACCTTCATTTATGTAGTGCCAACATATTCTGCAGCACTTTAACCCCTTGAGGACATGGCAAATTTTGGCGTTGAGGACAAAATGATTTGGGGGGTATTTTTTCATCTCCACTTTTCAAAAGCCATAACCTTTTTATATTTTTCATCTACGCGGCCGTATAAGGGCTTGTTTTTTACGTGGCGAGCTGTAGTTTTTATGGGTGCCATTTTTAGGTGCATAGATTAGATTGTAAAGCTTTAATTAATTTTTTTATGATTGCAAGGAGAAGAAACTCAGCAATTCTGCCATTGCTTTTTTTTTATTATTTTTTTGCAGTGTTAATCATGCTGAATAAATGAGACAATACATTTTTCTGCGGGTCAGTAGGATTACAACGATACCAAATTTTAATTTTTTTTTATAAGGTTTTTCCACTTTTCTGCAATAAAACCCCTTTTTAAAATTATTTTTATTCTAAATCATTGCATTCATAGTCCTATACATTTTATTTTTCCATGGAGCTCTATGAGGGCTTGTTTTCTGCTTAACAAGCTGTAGTTTTTATGGGTACAATTTTGAGTTTTTTAGGCTTCTTTTTTTACGCTTTTTGCCATGCAGGTTAAAAAGTGCGTTCAATTTGTTGTGCCAGTCGTTACGGAAACGATGATACCAAATATGTGGGAATTTAATTTAAAAATTTTTGTTGTACTAATAGGGGAAAAAAGCACAAAAAGGTTTTTTTCTCTTGTTTTTTTTAATTTTGACATTGTTTTATCTTTTTTTTTACACTATTTGTGTCCTTGTGGGGGACTTGCACCATAGCACCTATGATCGCTATGATAAAGCATTGCAGGACTTCTGTCCTGCAATGCATTATCGCTTGTTATAATGACCATAGGCAATGGCAATGCAGGACGCCTGTATCTGGCGTCCTGTTGCCATGGCAACCCATCGGCTCTCCGCAATTATATCGCAAGAGTCTGATGACGTTACAGAGGGAGTGTAACGGGTTAAGAGTGGGGGTCGCTGTCGGATAACACAGGATGTCTTCTGATCTCACACTATCCTCAGGACATACACTACCGTTCAAAAGTTTGGGGTCACCCAAACAATTTTGTGTTTTCCATGAAAAGTCACACTTATTCACCACCATGCGTTGTGAAATGAATAGAAAATAGAGCCAAGACATTGACAAGGTTAGAAATAATGATTTGTATTTGAAATAACATTGTTTTTACATCAAACTTTGCTTTCGTCAAAGAATCCTCCTTTTGCAGCAATTACAGCATTGCACACCTTTGACATTCTAGCTGTTAATTTGTTGAGGTAAGCTTGTGAAATTGCACCCCACGCTTCTAGAAGCATCTCCCACAAGTTGGATTGGTTGGATGGGCACTTCTGGCGTACCATACGGTCAAGCTGCTCCCACAACAGCTCAATGGGGTTCAGATCTGGTGACTGCGCTGGCCACTCCATTACCGATAGAATACCAGCTGCCTGCTTCTGCTGTAAATAGTTCTTGCACAATTTGGAGGTGTGCTTAGGGTCATTGTCCTGTTGTAGGATGAAATTGGTTGCAATCAAGCGCTGTCCACTGGGTATGGCATGGCGTTGCAAAATGGAGTGATAGCCTTCCTTATTCAGAATCCCTTTTACCCTGTACAAATCTCCCACCTTACCAGCACCAAAGCAACCCCAGACCATCACATTACCTTCACCATGCTTAACAGATGGCGTCAGGCATTCTTCCAGCATCTTTTCATTTGTTCTGCGTCTCACAAACGTTCTTCTTTGTGATCCAAACACCTCAAACTTGGATTCATCCGTCCACAACACTTTTTTCCAGTCTTCCTCTGTCCAATGTCTGTGTTCTTTTGCCCATCTTAATCTTTTTCTTTTATTGGCCAGTCTCAGATATGGCTTTTTCTTTGCCACTCTGCCCTGAAGCCCAAAATCCCGCAGCCGCCTCTTCACTGTAGATGTTGACACTGGTGTTTTGCGGGTACTATTTAATGAAGATGCCAGTTGGGTACCTGTGAGGCGTCTGTTTCTCAAACTAGAGACTCTAATGTGCTTATCTTCTTGCTTAGTTGTGCAACGCGGCCTCCCACTTCTTTTTCTACTCTGGTTAGAGCCTGTTTGTGCTGTCCTCTGAAGGGAGTAGTACACACCGTTGTAGGAAATCTTCAATTTCTTAGCAATTTCTCGCATGGAATAGCCTTCATTTCTAAGAACAAGAATAGACTGTCGAGTTTCAGATGAAAGTTCTCTTTTTCTGGCCATTTTGAGCGTTTAATTGACCCCACAAATGTGATGCTCCAGAAACTCAATCTGCTCACAGGAAGGTCAGTTTTGTAGCTTCTGTAACGAGCTAGACTGTTTTCAGATGTGTGAACATGATTGCACAAGGGTTTTCTAATCATCAAGTAGCCTTCTGAGCCAATGAGCAAACACATTGTACCAATAGAACACTGGAGTGATAGTTGCTGGAAATGGGCCTCTATTCACCTTTGTAGATTTTGCACAAAAAACCAGGCATTTGCAGCTAGAATAGTCATTTACCACATTAGCAATGTATAGAGTGCATTTGTTTACAGTTAGGACTAGTTTACAGTTATCTTCATTGAAAAGTACAGTGCTTTTCCTTCAAAAATAAGGACATTTCAATGTGACCCCAAACTTTTGAACGGTAGTGTAAGTGTACATCCTATTGCGTTAAGTACCCCTCTGCCAGGACGTACAGTTACGCTCTGTGTCGTTACGGAGTTACAATGCGGGACTCATATACAAAATGAGTCATAACATAAAGTATTTAATTGATGCAAAGCTTGAGCAATAGGGGCTGGGGTCCTGCTCGCAAAAGTTTACAGACTATAAGGAGGTATACACATAGGGTACTATACATACATAAAGCTGTGCAATTAGATCACCAGCTATATTTATGCATAAACAGGTAAGAGGTGAAATGGGGTGCATGGGGAATGCAGTGGGAAGCAGGGAGTCGGGGTTCCAAGGAAAAAGTGTAGAAGCAGGGTGGATGAAGAAGGGTTTAGATTAGGCATTATGGTAGGCCTCCCTAAAAAGAAGTGTTTTTAGGGCTCGCTTAAAGCTGTGGGAGTTCGGAATTAACCTTGTTTGTCTGGAGTAGCGCATTCCAGAGAATGGGTGCAGCTCAGGAAAAATATTGGAGGTAGGAATGGGAGATCCGCATTATAAAGGAATGTAGTCTAGGGTCCTTAGCAGAGCGTCATATATTTTCATAGTGATATACAGACAATGTAGATTTACAAAGTACCTTTTTCTCTTCAGCTTATTAGAGTGAAGTGCTGGTCTCTGTATTTTATAGAAATTATCATTACATAAAAAAATATGATCATAATCTGGATTCTGAGTACTAGTAACTAAATTAGGAATTTCTTATCTAGAGGCCAATGAGTTTGCTGAGTCTGCAGAGCCAGATTAATGATTTATAGGATATGGATCGGTTAATTTATTGGGGTCCCTAATTAACTCAAGGGCGCTCCATCAACAGCAGACAAAGATAAAGAGGTCTCTTACACATTTTAAGCTATATGACTAACAATATACTGTATCGCTTGAAATGGATAAGAGACTCACGGTTACTTAGCACATAAACCATGTGAATGCAGCCTAAGGCAGTGATTAAGAAAAATGCATCTAAAGCTTTGTTTCATATGGCCATAGTACAGACATTTTATAGGGTCGATATTGCACTGCAACATTTTGCCCCATCAATTCATACATGGTGATCTATGTATAATTTAGATGTGTAAAATAACATGGACCCTAAAATGCGTCTGTATTAATGCCTATTAGGCTCTGCTCACATCTCATTTTTGTACATGTCTTAGGTTTACGGGAAAATTCCCAAATAAATACAGTACCTCTGACATGTGACCATAGGCTCCCATGCCCCCAGCATATGCCAAAGCAGTGTCCTATTCACATACACTTGGCCTGTATGTGGCAAACTTTATTTGTCACTGTAAAGGAAAGCATAGTTTACTACAGTTTCCCATTTTTTAAAAATTAAAAAAACATACTGCATTTTTTTCTTTTAAAATGGAAACCTATGGGCTACATATCCCACTATACAGTGAGATTCCTTGCAGTCTTCCATCAAAGGTATGGCACAGGAGATGCTTCTGACATATACCACTGACATTGGCTCAAAAGGAGATGTGAACAGAGCTTTAGATCAGTCCAAATTATGGGTTGATCAAAAACAGTTATAAAATACATAAGACTTGGTTTATACCTAGTGATTTACAGTGATATCATGTCTTCTCCAATTGAAGATGCTCTATTTTCTTTTTCATCTGGCCCAGACCAATTGACAATTGCCAAGTCTGGTACCCAGACATTTGTGGCCTCTCACTTCTGCAGCCCTCTCCATCCTTTAATATTGCCATTCTGCTGTTGCAACCAATATTGTGCCTGTTACTGCCCCATGTGCCCCCATTACTACATCTGCAGTGCAGCCCGATTCCCCAAATACTATTCTTCAGGTATAATAGTGCCTGAGGACACGGATTAAGATGAAAGTTACCAAACTACCAAATTATAAGTCCCAGATCAAACCATAAAATGTAGGCCCTCTCAAACATCAAAATTAATTTAGGCCCCATACCGGACCCAAAAAATTTATTCAGCACTCAAACCAGATCCCTAAATAAATGTATACCCTAGACCAGGTAGATAAATAAATTCAAACCCCAGACCTCTCTATTTACAACTCACACACACCATACACAGTCACTATACTATATAAGCTATAGGTACACAAACAGCAGTCATACACTACCTACAAGACACCACTAACCAGTATCCCACAGCTTCCCATGTGCCTCCAGTCTATCCGCACACCACTAAAAACACAGCCAGCTCCCCCATGCAGCCCTCTCTCTTTCACGGCCCCCTCTTCATATACTGTCCTCACGGCTTCCTTTTTTCTCAAATACTGTCCCCCAAGATCCCTCTCTCATACATACTTCCCGGGTTGACTTGTGCTCTCCTATTACAAGATCTCATATGCGGGGGCGTAACGTAAGTCTCATGGGCCTGAGAGCAAAAGTTTATGTTGAGCCCCCAACTTCTCTTAACCCCTCAAGCAGAGGCGTAACTTGAATGCAAAACCTGTAACAGGGCCCCCAACTATAATGCCTTATTCATAGTACCTGGTCTTCCCATATGGAGAAGAGAGGCCTTATGGGCCCCCCAAGGCTCCTGGGCCCGGGTGCAACCACATGCCCTATAATTATGCCAGTGCTCATGTGCACATTTATAACTCACCTAAACAATTGGGAGATACAATTTGATGTTTCCAACATATTCTATACAAATATATTTGCTAATATCACACAAGTATAAACAGCTACCATGACTTAAAGACTTCTTTTTCCATTTATTGCTTTAGCTGTAATCATAACAAAAACTCCATACTTACATGTCTTGACTGATGACATTTTAAATGGAGTGCTTAGCATGTCCTTACTTCTGGTGTAAACTATGAAATGATACTCGATGCCTGCCAAGAGCTGGTCAATGACATATTTACCATGTGCCACAAGTGGGAAATAAATAGTTTTGTTTTTGTAATCTGAACTGGTTATTAATACGCCATCATATACTCCCACTCCAGGCGTCTGCACAAACAGCTTAATGTTGTTTGTGTTCTCCTCTATTGGGACCGCAAGGCTGACTGGTTTAGGTCCTGTAATGAAAATGAAAAAGGTGAATTTTTCATCACCGTACAAGCAATTACAGAGTCTGTTAAACCAGGGTAGTGAATTTAAGTCATTTGAATCAAATTGAGAGTCTGCAATCTAATAATGGATTCCAGCAGTGATGGATTTACAGTAAAACATGTAAGAATATTGAAAGATCGAGTTACTATCTATGTGCATCTGTTTATCTATCTGTCTGATAAATGAGTCAAATTATTGAGAAAAACTCTTATTTTAGGACATGTATAAATCCTATTCACTTGTCTATGGATATGCCTTCAGGCCCGTGGTCATATTATAGGTCTATGCAGGAGTTGTAAGTTGTACAGTCAAAGATGTGTTTGAACTGTCCTGTTAGATCAGGAAAGACTTTACCACAACTTGCTTAGGGCCATTTTCCTGTAAAATAGGCTGTGATCCTATACTTAGCCCTAAATATGCGACTCCTTCATAGAGCTGTAATGTGACCATGTCCAAGAGCCCTAAAGATGAAGTACATCTTTTTCTAATTGTCTGTTCACACTGCCATCAGCGGCTCTTTTTGGAGTTTCCATCAGTATTTCCATCGTATTCAACATCAGGCATAAGTATTCTTGCCGGTAAAATGACAGAGACCATGACATCACCCTGATAGGCTCCCGTGTAATGGCCCTTTTACACACAAGATGAAGTGCATGATCCTCGTTTACCCGAGAGACGAGCTGGTGATGTCATCGTTTGCACTCATACAGCTTGTTTAGACAGGCAGATCATCATTGAGAATCGTTCACTTCTCGTTTTCACATTCCTATGTAAAACACTGAATGGGAAGTGTTGAAATGCAATGTGAAGTGAACGAGCCAACAATCCTTTTTACGCCGGCTGAAACTGAACATCAAACAAGACGCGAATGTTTCTCGTTCTTCGTTCAGTCGTTGGCTTGCATTTAAACTGAACGATTATCCTTTACTTTCATTTGTTGGAATGATTTTTGAAACAATAATCCTTCCATCTATACACACCTTAAGGTCATGTAGTCCAATATATACTGTTATCGGTAGTATGGAGTTTCTGATCAATGAAAGTAACCATGTAGATGTAAAGACAGCATAAAAGGCTCTGTTCACCTTAGCATTATGGCTTCTATTTATAACAAAAGCCGTAATGCTGTGCCGAATACAAATGCACAATGGACATGGGTTGCACCGGACAAACTCCATTTATTTATAATGGCATCCATCAGATACCAATCAAATGTCTGTCTCTGACACAGATGTGAACACTCTTAAGCCCCATTTACACGCAAAGATGATCACTCAAAATTCGTTCAAAAGATAGTTTGAGTGACAGTTTTGAGCAATGATTTTGCATAAGCTACTAATGTGCACTAATTGCCATTAGTAGTTTATTAACTTCCTTTGCATGTATTTAGAGAACAGCAGGTGGTCTGTTCTCTAAATACATCTCCTTTGTTCTGACATGGGCTGTATGCTGAATTCAATGCTATCATCGCTCCCTGCTGAGAACTCAGCGTGCGGTCCCTGCTTTCTGGGACAATGAATTTTATGCTGACTTGAAGTCAGAAATGAACGAATAGTGGACGAAAAATGCACGATGTGCGCGCAGCTGCATGCAATGGCTAGCGCTCAAAAGCCATCATTTGGACGAATTTTGAGCCATAATCGTGTGTAAATGGGGCTTTAGTTTCCTCAGTTTTATCATAGTCATTTTTTTTTATAGGATCCATCAGGATCACGTTTTCCTTCTATCACTGACGTCAATTGTGATTGTTCTCAGTAAGAGAAACCAAGTAATCTTGTAGATAAGATACCTTCTAATGGCTAACAAAAATAAAAATGCATGATGTTACAGCGAGCTTTTGAACCTACTCAGGGTTCATCTTCAGGCATAATTTTCAATTGGTCAATTGGTGATAAACTAAAAACTGAGGCAAAATTCTGTTAGGCTATATTCAGCTCTGTGCCAGGAGCCGGGCAACTGAAAAACCAAAAATGGCAGATCTATAGCATGCCGGGCTTAAACAGCACCATATGAACCCTATTCACTGAATTCTGGCAAGCCCTTGGGTATTGTACCAACGAGTCAATGTGGCCTTACAATGAGAAAAAGGCTCTTGCCACATCTATCAAATGCATTTGTGCTTTATCATGATTTCTTTCTTACTATAATCTGCCTTTCGTGTTGTCAACTCTCTACCAAATCAAATCAATTTATACAGAAAAACCCTGACTTAAAAGGAGCAGAAAAAAGTACGTACTCAGTGTTTGCTGTAGGATTTTCATTTCACTTCTATTTCCATTCATCACTACAGAAAGTCCTATTTCATATGTCATTCCAGGTATTAAACCTCCAACATGGAAATGATCAGTGTCATTCACAACAAAAGAGGCTTCTGAATTATCCGACAGAGATTTAACTTGAATGTAGATTTGATGGAATTCTTTTGGAGCTTCCCAACGGAGGAGTAAATTGTCTTCTTGTACAAAATGTGGTTCAATGATGACTCTTTCCAATGGACTGACCCCTAAGTGAAAATAAAGTTATCATTTTACATTTTTTTGATAAAAACAACACCAATAGCTTGAGTGAGGGAACACTGATGTTAAGCTTTTCCATGTTCTTAATGTTTTTTTGCATCAAATTCATATTATATTCAACAGTGAGTAAACAAGTGCAGCACACAGCAGAACATGCAAAATGTGCAATGTACATTCAATGGGTTGTACTAGGAAACAAAATTACAAGTGATACAAGCAATCAGCTGTCTCCAGCAGTCTCATTACAATTAATGGAGTAAAAGTGCACACATGGTAATCACCACTCCATTCATTCAGGAACATTCAGCACCCCCGTTGTCGTGATCAGGGGAGTTCCCAATGCTTGGACCCACACTCATTACTTACAGTACTTCTCGCCTATTCTGTTGATAGGAGATAAGTTCTTTTATTCGGACAAGCCCTTTAACCACCTTAACCCCTTAATAACGCAGCTTTTTTTTTCCATTTCCGTTTTTTCCTTCCCCCTTTAAAAAACCATAACTACTTTATTTACCCATCGACGTCGGTGTATGAGGGCTTGTTTTTTGTGGGACGAGCTTTAATGGTGCTATTTAAAGTACCAAATAATATGAAAAAATTCTAAAAGTGGCGTAAAATGAAAAAAAAAACAACATTCCGTCATCTTTCAGTGCGTCTTGTTTCTACGGCGCACAAACTGCAACAAAAACGACATGATAACTTTATTCTATGGGTCAGTGCGATTGCTACGATACCAAACTTGTATAGGTTTTTATTTACTGTACTACTCTTTTTTTTTTCAAAGACATCTAATTTTTTTCAATTATTTTCTGCCTTCACCTTGTGCGTGCAATAACTTTTTTATTTTTCCATCAACATAGTTGAGCGAGGGCTCATTTTTTGGGGTATGTCCTGTATTTGCCGATAGTACCAATTTGGAAAACATATGACTTTTTGATCGCTTTTTATTGCGTTTTTTCTGGGAGACAGGGTAACTGAAAACGTGCATTTCTGGCGTTCTTTTCTTTTTGTGGACGACGTTCAACATGTGGGAAAAATAATGCCCTACTTTGATAGATCGGACTTTTACGGACGTGGCAATACCAAATATGTATTTTTATTTTATGATTTAGATTTTTTAATAATAGATATGGCAAAAGGAGGGTGATTTAAACTTTTATAACTTTTTTTACAATTAATAAAACTTTATTGATTTTGTTTTTACTTTACTTTAAAGTCCCCCTGGGGGACTACAACCAGCAATGTTTTGACCGCTCCTGCAGTATGACATAATGTTATAGCATTACGTCATACTGCCATTTGACAGGCAGTCTATCAAGCCACCCCACGGGAATGGCTTTGATAGACAGTCTGCTAAGGCAGCCCTGGGGCCTTTCAAAAGGCCCCTGGCTGCCATGATACTTGCACGGCTCCCCCGATCTCACCGCGGGGGGTGGCATGCGGGATCCTCGAACATCGTTCGGGGGATTTAAATGCCGCTGTCAGAATTGACAGCGGCATTTAAAGGGTTAATAGCCGCGATCAGCCGCACAGCCGATCGCGGCTATTGCCCGCGGGTATTAGCTGTAGTAAACAGCTGATGTCCGCACTGTATGAATACATACCCGTGACCTCTCTGCATACATACCCCGACGCTCCATGTACGTCCTGGAGCGGGAAGGGATTAATGACACGACCCTTTTTTTTCCATTTTGTTTTTTTCCTTCCCCCTTTTAAAAAATCGTAACTCCCTTTATTTATCCATCGATGTCGCTGTATGAGGGCTTGTTTTTTGCGGGACAAGTTGTATTTTTCAATGGTGCTATTTAATGTACCATATAATGTACAGAAAAACTTTTTAAAAATTCTAAGTGGAGTAACCTAGAAGTGTATTTAAGTTCTTTTGAGATGTTTGTAAGGCACAGACTAACATTTTAAAATCTAATGTACATCATTACAATAAGTCATTTTGTAACAGGTTCACTGTACCTGGTCTAGCTTCTTTCTGCATTTTTTATCCATGTCACATGAGCCTCCACCTGCAAAATAACTCACTACCTCTGCCTTCTTGTCTACATTTGCTCCTTCCTCTGTCCATAGCCTCCAACATCATGTGAGCACTGAGCTGCATTGTTCATGTGTAGCCAAGTGCCGGAGGCTCCTGTCTGTCTGCTCAGCAGCTTTGTCCTGCACTCTGAGTGAGAGGAAGGTTGGTGCAGGTAAGTTGTAGGACCTGTGAGTGTGGGCGGAGCTACAGCGCTGGCCGGTAAACAAGCTCTATGCATGCTGGAGGATGTAAGTAACAGTCTCTTGCTTTGTGTACTGTGGAAGTGATGCATATAAACACAGTGGTATGAAGAACCACTTTTTACCTGTCCAGAGTGGCAGGTAAAAGGTACAGGTTACCGCAACCTAGCTGTAGATTTCAGCATTTTCTGAATTTTCATTTTGTCTCCGGAAGACCTCTTTAGTTTTAAAGTTACGGTAACATGTATGGCTGTGAGTAAACAGATGGTACCCGGTGGTAACTAACAGCTTTTTTAAAAATACGCTGCACTAGCGAATTCTTCATGCTTCTTAAAAGGAAGATAAAAGGTCCAAAAATTAACCCTTTTTGGTGGTTGATGCTTGCTGGTCTCTATACATACACTGGGGTGCCAAAAAAGCAATGGCTTTTTCTAAGTAGCCCAAAAATGATCTCTTTTTGGGAGTGGCAACATTTGTTTGTGCTGGAAAGTGAAGATGAAGCAATGGCTTTTTACAAACTATCAAAAATTATTCAATTTTGAGGAGCAGCAACAAGGATTAATGCCATGCAAAGTAAAGAAGAAATGACTTTTTTACAAATGAACCCCCCCCCCCCCCCCCAAATCCAAATCCTTCCTTTTTGGGATCACCTGGTTGATCTGTGGTAGTATGTGTAGATCTGGTAGTAGTGATGGCTGAAGGTGTGGTGGACGGTTGGTAGTAGTGAGTCAATAGCAGGTGTGGTGGTGGAAATAGTTGCGAGTTGACAGCAGCAATGGCAGATCTAATTAGTGGCATCAGACACAGGGGTTTTAAAATCCTCACCAATCCATACCTGATTCATTTTCACATATGTGGGGTTTTCCAAGCTTTTGGTAGACAATCTTGTTTGCTTAGGGATGAGATACAACCTACCATGCTGAATACCCTCTTTAATGCTACACTGCAGGGTGGACAAGTTAGTAAACCCACAGTAAACTGAATCAGTTCTTCCCAATGTTCTAATCTGCTGACCCAGAAGAACATGAGGTTTGGGCTCAGGGTATCTACCGGAGAAAAGGCATAGTCCAGGTACAACTGAACCTTGTTGTTCAGGTGGTTGTGGTCAATATCCCTTTGGTGATGATGTGTGTAAGGTCAGCATATTGGATGTAAAAACTTTGTTATCATGTTCTCCAAACTGAATTGGCTACTGCTGCTATGTGTTGGAGCGGTAGCCCTGGCAAAGGTAGCATAGTGTTGAGTCAGTGGGGAGAGGAAAGTTGCCCACCAGTCAGACATGCTTGCAACTGGTGTCTGCCATTTGAAAGCTGTGGAAAGCTGGCTGCATAGCTTCTCTCGATAATAAGCCAATTTTGCCTCTTTCTCAGAAGGTGAAAAGAATTCACCCATTTTGGTTTTATACCAATTGTCTGAAAGTGTGACCATCCAGTAGTCATTTCCTTGCATCATGCTAGCAATACGACTTGCAGCACACAAGCATCAAGGCATACAGTTTGCGATCCTCATCAGTGCTTCCAAGAGCCTGAATGGTTCCAACCCCAGCCTATACTGCTATGGTTTTTCATCATCATGGTCATCATCGACATCATAACTGTTATCATGTTGGGTGTCTGCCTCATCATGTGATCCTTCCATCTCCTCCTTTCTGCCATGTGGCATACACCATTTTAGTGGGTTCAGCCGATGTTCGGGTTCACATCGAACCAAACTTTTAGCAAAGTTTGACTGGTCAGTTCGCTAAACACTAGTCCTGATGACAGCGCGATTCGACCCGGCTGTGTGCAGGCGGCCTTATTGTGACATTATATATATATATATTTTCTGTATATTGCAATATCACTGTTCATTGCTCCCATTTTGTGACCTTGTTTTGTGTATTATCAATGTACTGTGAAATCATTATGTACATTACTTTCTTCTACATTGTATAATATCACCTTACGGTGACATCCCTCTATCTATTAAACTTTTTTCACATTGCTTCCACAGTGTATGTTTACAGTATGTGCTGGGAAAGCTTGCAGCATGTACTGTAAACAGATCCATAGATCCCCATTTATATGATGAGCGCCAATTTGGCCTCCATTTGGGTCATGGTTTCTGTTTTGTTTTTTTTACTGCATGGAATAGTGCTGGATACTACGTATTCCATGTGATGGCATCCTGTAAAAGAACATACATCATGTGGTATATGGTTTTTTTTTACGATGGCTGCCTAATGGGGCGGATGCCAATAAGGGGCATCTGATAAAGGTATGCATACAAGTTTTCATCATAAGTCCTCCCAATAGAGTTCTTGAAGGAACAAAAGTGAAAAAGCATAAAAGAAGGCTCATTCTTCTGCGGTGACATGACAATATGCATTATCCGTGACTCCACTGCCCTAACTGTGACAGAATAATGCCCACATGCTGAACTGGAGCATAAAAAATAAATGTCTAACATGAAACCTAACCACATGTCTCCAATATCCCTTTCCTTCTACTCCATTACAGACAGGAATCCAAAAAATGAGGGATGATGAAATATTTTGGCATGGACATACTATACCTGTTGTTACTGACAGGCTCGTTTCCAGTGAACTTAATTTCCCACTCTCTGATATAGTTTGCATAGATAGCTTGTAAGAATGATAGGGTTTCAGTTTTCGAACAGTAGTTGAAGTTTGTTTCTTTTCTTCTGTAAAGGTTAAAAATGAGTTTTCCTCTATGTCCCAGACCGTCATATAGTAACCACAGAAAAAGTCACCAAATGGACCTGCTGGTGGATTCCATTTCAAAGAAATACTAGTTGATGATATTTTTACAACGGTTACATTTATGGGATTCGGGGGTCCTAAAAAAAGCGTAAAAAAGAGAAAAAAACGGTTACAGTAGATAAATCAAGTAAAATCCATTCTTTCCCCATACTTCTCAAACGAGGCAAGTGTGAAGGGATTTTTTAGAATTAGAAAACCATGGATGTTTTCTTCCAAAAACAGTGCCACAGTTGTCTACAAGATGTGAGTGCAATGGCAGCTTAGCACTATTTACTACAATGGAGCTCAACCGAAGTACCAAGCGTAACCTTGAGACAGGTGTAGTAGTATTTCTGGAAGAAAGCAGCCATGTTTTTATAGTTATGGAATAGACAGCAAAGAGATAGGGTTTGAGAAGTCATGTCAGTGCCCCTGGCTGTGCGCCAGCTCATGGGAGTATTGAGTAGCAGGGAAGAGTGCATGCCCTGGGCTGGGGACAGGAGCTGCAGGAGAGGAGGCCCTGAGTTAAGAGCACTTGAATCCTACAGAGACCTATATCAGGGGGCACTAAAAATCAAGTCAGTGATTGGTATGCATTCTGCATTCTGCCTAGCAGAACAAGGACACTTGGTATAACAGTAGCTTTGTATATAGAGACTGTTACCCTTTGTGATCATAAAGCCCGGCTGAGTCTGTTTCAAGTAAGTTTCAAGTATATGCGCCTTCGTGGAGTGAAGTCTGCAAATACAGTATGTACAAGAAAGTTTTAAATACTGTGGGTCTTCCACAGCTTTTAACACATTACAACTAGAGATGAGTGAGCGTACTCGCTAAGGCAAACTGCTCAAGCGAGTAGTGCCTTATGCGAGTACCTGCCCGCTCGTCTCTAAAGATTCGGGTGCCGGCGGGAGAGAGCGGTGGGAAGAGCGCGGGGGAGAGAGTGATCCCCCCCCCTCCCGTTCCTCCCTGCTCTCCTCCGCCGCTCCCCGCCCCCCTCCGGCACCCGAATCTTTAGAGACGATCGGGCAGGTACTCGCATAAGGCACTGCTCACTCGAGTAGTTTGCCTTAGCGAGTACGCTCGCTCATCTCTACTTACAACCCATACGCTTTGTCGACAGAGAGCCGGCAGAGGCTGCGTATGCCACTGCACATGCCCATGAATGACGCGCTCACGGACATGCGCAGTGCGATTTTTTATTTTTTTTTCCCCCAGGGATGCATACGGAGACACAGCTCATATGCAATGTATGGCGTATGGACAACATATCATACAAGCTCATACAAGGGCTGCGTATGATACGCAGAGAAATAGAGCATGCTGCGATTTATTTCTCTTGCAAATCAACACGCAGTGTCTACACGTATAATGTATAGTTTAACTTACTCGTTTTTATTGAAATAATTGGACTTAAATTATGCTGTGACCCTTGGTCATCCTTCATGCAGAAAATAAAACGATAGTTAACTCCAGGATTTAGCTTCTTTATGGACGTATATGTAGAGTTTTGTCTTAAATCTACAAAATGCTCGCTTGAGCTATTGGAATAAAGTCTCAAGTAAGGATAATATTTTTGGTCAGGTGAAAAAGGAAAGTGTTTCCATCTGAACAGAGCCTCACTTTCTGAAACATCTTCCACTGAATATGTAAACTTTTCTGAAACATCTGGGACTGCAAAAATAAAAGAAAGAAAGCAATGTAATCTATTTATGTTAATAGATAGACAGATAGACAGACAGACAGATAGATACACTGTTTCCCCCGAAAGTAAGACCTAACCTGATTTTGGGGGATTTTCGGAGGCGCTTCAAATATAAGCCCTACCTCAAAAATAAGCCCTAGCTATATTACATTTAAAAAAATGTTAAAAAAGGAATATATTACCTAGCAGGCTCAGCCCAGTCCCTCCTGCTGCTCTCTGGAGCTCTGACGTGCTTCTCGAAGAACCAATCACAGCCATCATGTTGTGGAGGCGGGATTTATGAACTAGTCAATCAATGCAGCGGCTCAGCCAATTCATAAAGGTCACCACCACAACGCGATGGCTGTGATTGGTTCTTAAACTGCTGCTCAGCCAATCAATGCAGCGCTTGATGAACCAATCACAGCCATCGCATTGATTCATCGAGCGCTGAATTGATTGGTTCTCTAGTTCTGCTTAGCCAATGAGAGCCATTGCTTCCTGGAGGCAGGATTTATGAATCCTGTAACCAGGAAGTGATGATCTATGGGCGTCTGAGGACTGCAGGACACACGGCGGAGCTCCAGAGAGCAGCAGTAGGACCTGGACCAAGCCTGCTAGGTAAGTATAATAAGACATCCCCGGAAAATAAGACCTAGTGCCTCTTTTGGGGCAAAATTAATTTTCGGGGAACTAAGATAGATAGATAGATAGATAATTGCAGTGGATATTGTTCTTCACCAATAGAGGAGAGGTCATCTCAAAGAAGAGAGCCCATATACATGTAATACAGAGTATATCAGTGAATTAAAAATCTGTCACTGAATAATCTAGTCTAGGTCAGGGCTGGTCATTGCAAAAAAAGGATGTTTATTATATTGAAACATTTTTTTCAGGGTTTCCCAAAGGCAAAAAAACACACTTTAGAATGGTTTCTTTTTTTTTTTTTAATCTTTTCTCAAAGATTTTTGTTTTTGTTTTTTTTGCAGCAAAAACTCCAGAGCCAGTTGTTAGCTATAGGTCGATAGAGACTTATGAAACACACTGCTGTGTGTTTTCCTCACTTTGAGTGCTTTTTGCGTCTATGTCATTTATTTTTTCAAACTGCAGCATACTACAGATATGGTGGGGGTTTTCTTTAGGCACCTGAAAAAACATGTCTACATAAAAAGTAAAAAGTGCCACAAAAAAGCTTGTAAAAAAAAGCATGAAATGGATGGCATTTTTTCCGAGCTTGAACAAAAAACATCACAAAAAATATTTGTGAAAAGAAGTCCTACACCTCTTCAGTATGAGAATAATAGAAAAGCTTGGGTACTCACATTCATATTCACAAAGGTAAGGTAAGACCAAATCACAAAAGAAGGCTGTATAAAAATAATTTGGACCCGTTGCGTTTTGTTGTAGGGCATAACAATCTGTGTCGTTTTTAGGCAGGTGCGATAACAATATCACTTCATTTGTATCTAAAGTATAGGCAGATCCATCTGTCCACAAAAGTTCTTGTTCCACCTATAAAAAGCATATTATACTATGTAAGTTTTTAATGAATGTGAATAGACACAAACACCACAAATAAATATTTTATGTTTTGCAAGGTAGCCTTCTAATATGTTTGTGTTGACTGTGGGGGGCACAGGTACTCAACAATACTTTGAGACTTAAAGGGGTTGTCCCGCGCCGAAACGGGTTTTTTTTTTTTTCAACCCCCCCCCCTCCGTTCGGCGCGAGACAACCCCGATGCAGGGACGTAAAGAAAGCTTACCGGAGCGCTTACCTTAATCCCCGCGCTCCGGTGACTTCAATACTTACCGGTGAAGATGGCCGCCGGAATCCTCTTCCTCCGTGGACCGCAGCTCTTCTGTGCGGTCCATTGCCGATTCCAGCCTCCTGATTGGCTGGAATCGGCACGTGACGGGGCGGAGCTACACGGAGCCAGCATTCTGCACGAGCGGCTCCATAGAAGACTGCAGAAGACCCGGACTGCGCAAGCGCGGCTAATTTGGCCATCGGAGGGCGAAAATTAGTCGGCTCCATGGGAACGAGGACGCTAGCAACGGAGCAGGTAAGTAAAAAACTTTTTATAACTTCTGTATGGCTCATAATTAATGCACAATGTATATTACAAAGTGCATTATTATGGCCATACAGAAGTGTATAGACCCACTTGCTGCCGCGGGACAACCCCTTTAATGTTGTACTCAGAAGAAGAATCTCTCCAGAGCCCTGTAGACACATTCAAGCTATCCTGTTGTCTGCTGTTATGTTGCATTTATAACCTCCATTCAGAGGCTGCGTTGCAGATTCAACATGAAATTCTGGATGAAAAAGTCCTGCATGAAGGACTTTTTCATCCTGTAAAATGTGGGATGGCCGAATGGAAACTGACTCATTGCAGTCAATAGGCGCCATTCATCATAAAATGGGCCTGTTCGGCCAGACTATTCCTATTTCCTGTTACTATAATGGAGCAGGAAAATAGAATCCCCAAATGCAAATGTGATCATAGCCTAAAGGCCCATTTACATGCAAAGATGATCACTCAAAATTCGTTCAAAAGATAGGAAGATTGACAGTTTTAGATTGACACTAATGCCCATTAGTAGCTTATTACCTTCATTTGCATGTAATTGAGCCTCTGGGAGCTGTATGCAGAGAACAGCAGGTGATCTGTTCTCTGTATACAGCTCTTTTGCTCTGCCGCCCAGCTGCAAGCTAAATAAATACAATGTAATCAGTACTCCTATGGAGAACACAGTGTGCAGTCTCTGCTATCAGCTCTCCGCCCAAACGATGGCTTATATACTCATCTAAACTTATCGTTTGGCCGATAAGTAAATGATGGTAGCATATACATGCAACGGCTATCGCTCAAAAGACATCGCTTGAACGAATTTGGAGCGATAATCGTTGCGTGTAAATGGGCCTTTAGACAGGGGTTTCTCCCTACTCCTGATAGGCTACAGTTACAGTATATGACAGATGCCTTTCCCTCACCAATGGGCTAAGGGCACATTACACCCTTGGCCCTACAGCATTATAAGCAGCCCAGACACAACATCCAATTGTAATTGTAAAAACAACTTTGTATACAGGGTGTGCAGGATTGTTTTTCCATTTATTCTCTAAATCCATAATTTGCACTCCTCCCTCTCAATGTTTCCATACAGTGGGTGGCTACTTACTTGGACTACCCATTCATTCCGCACTGGACACATTTACACTGTACACAGAAGTAAATGGTAATGTGCCATGGATCGTGACTGGCAGCGATGAAGACTCATCTGCCTGCCAATGTAGAAGGAAGTCAAGCACTCTGCACAGATATAATCAAACCTGGACAGCTTCTTTTACATGTCTTAGAACACTACAGCAAGGCAAAGAAAAAAAATCACTCAGTACCATTTAGTGTGAACAGGAGCAACATGTGGATCTGTAACCAAGAAGAAGTGATTGAAAAATGTGACTGAACTGCACCGAGTCTTACAGGTCCATGTGAGGTCAGCAGAGCTCCAACCTCTTATATCCTATATTAAGGCACTTTTTAATTCTCCTAGAGGTGAATGCAGTGATTGCAAAAAAAATGTAACACATCTAGATTCTTGGGATAATTATTTATTACATTATTATTATTCATTATTATTTTCTTATTTTACCAATCCCCTAGCTTTATGGCAAAAACTCATGAGCATGTTTTTCTCCCTTTATACGGGGGCCTTATACGGCTGTGATAATCACTCAATGAAGTTCAGTGGTTTCGTTTTCACTATCGAGATTTCTCAGACACGAGTACTATGGCCGAGAAAAGATAGGACATGCCCTATCATTCTCGCACGTAGCGAATACATTGTGCCGGGAAGATCGGGCAGCACCTATCTTCCCCCGGTCTTTTTCAAACTTTTGAAAAGTTGCAAAAGTTTGAAAAGTTGGCAAAGGGGAAGAAATGTCCCTCATTCAGACGCAGCTACGCTCTGTAGCGGCGAGTGTAGTTGTGCCTATGGCAAAATGTGTTTTCTCCCTCACATATGTAAATTGCAGTCTTGTATGCATTATATGTGCATTTTCTCATTTGAGCTGTAGTTTTTATTGTTAACATATATTTATTAAGACCTCTATTACAGAGTATACATACGTAAGGTAGATGGGAAACAAATCTACACAAACCTTTAGATCAGAAAGACCACTCCATAGCAAGATTAATTCATTCTTCAAATGCAGGAAAGAAGATAAAAATGAATGTTCATCGCTTGTTTGGACATTTACAAGATGCGCCCCAGTGTGTAGTGAATTACAGCTCTGTCCAGCACTTGCCCACGGCTTATTATCCAACATCGGCTTATAGCAGCTGTTTTTAAATGCAACCCAGCCCTTAGAACAGTGACCTGCAAAGTACAGATACAAATAACAATATAACATAGAAGATGCCTGATCTAACTTGCTATATTTTATAGGCAATGAAAACAATTACAAACAATTGCTTTCTTCTAACAAATAAATGAGAACAGACATATTAAACTGACTTTTGCAGAGAACTGTACATATAGTATGATAATCTGCTGCCCTCAATATGATAAGTTTGTATGCTGTCACTGACATAAATTCAAGATCTACAGTATATCAAATCGTTTACTGAAATCCTAGCTTGATAAGTATTTGCAGCTTCAATGTTTTATAGTGTTGCAGTTGATTAAAGGGATTGGCCACATTCTTGTAATTTTTCTATTATGCTATAAACTATGATGTTTTAGTCCAAGGATTTGTATAAAATGACAATGATTACCCCATTCCTAATTTGAAAGGCCCCCTGCGACCCACTGTAAACATTGGAGGCAGTGCTCTCCCCATCCATAAGAATGAAGATGCCAGCAGAATGGAATTGCAGACACACCTCCAATTCACTTGAGCAGAAACATTGCCTGCAATACCATTCCGAACCACTGCCGAGTGTATGGAGCTGTGTTTTACAAATCAGCTGTATACACTAAAGCGGTGGACCAGTGATCAGCTGATTGCAAAGGTACAGGGTGGCAGGCTTCCATCTGATCACCTATCGATGACCTGTCCTGTGCACAGGTCATCAATAGTTTAAAGGTGGAACTCACTTTTAACAAAATTCACAAAAGTAAAGGCTGGAGACTTCTGTATGTAATGTGTTCTAATGTTACGACAGAACTACAATGTATTAATTGCACATACCTGTTTCAACTGGAATATACACTTTCTGAGATACATTTATGAAATCAGGATAATGCTGTTTCACAACAAATTCGAAATTGTAAAGAGATCCCGGGAACAAATCGTTCACTCCATACAACTTGTCTTCCAGCAGCGTCATTTTGGCAGAGTTGTTGAGGACATTGGAAACAAAAATGTCTCCATTGATCTTGCTCCAGTTGAATGATACTGAAGTAGTAGTCACACCAATGTTGATATCTTGTAAGTGAATTGGATCTACATGAAAAAAAGTATATGAGTCATTATGAAATGTGGACATATGCAAAGTAAACAAGTATTTGGAGTACTTTTCCAAGAAAATGTATGCGTGGCATATCAAACAAATAAAATGGTCATACATTTGTACTGTCAGACAGACGGATGTGGATCCGCTTTGCCACACACTGATTTGATCTAGGGCTATAAATGGAAGCAGCAGTTGAGGAACTCTGAGTTTCAGCTTTGACCCCTCCAAGCAGGATTTGATCTTTGTTGTGGAGTCCCCAAACCATTACTCACAGAAATAGTATCAGTACTGTGGTTGCTGACCCTGCACAAGGACAAGGCGCAGTACCTGAAGGTGTGAATACAAAACTAAGGGCAAGCTGAGGTTGAGGCTGACAGCAGATACTTCAACACAGTAATCAGACAGGTCAGGGTAGGTGGCAGACAGATGGCAAAGTCCAGAAACATAGTTGAGGTCAAGAATTACAGAAGTGTTGTGTCTGCAAATGACGTGCTGGAGCAGCACCTGTGATTATGCACAATTATAGCCCAAAGTGCAGCAACTGAAATAAACAACACAAAATAACCGGGAAGTCTTTCCCTAAATTTGTGACGATGAGGGAGAGGGCCCTGCCTAGCACGGAAGACTGATCGCTTCGATAGATGCGGGCCTGCACTCGTTCCTGGGACCTAAGTAACCCCACTTGGCCAACAAAATAAAGGGCAAAGCAAACCCCAAAAGGAAACTCAAATGAAACACCACACTTAGCTGGTGGTGAAGCCGCAGCATACGGAGCCATCCTCTGTTCACATCACAGCAGAGACCACGCTGTCCACGGGAGCCACTTACTACCAGTTCAGACAGCAAGCAACTGGCAATTCACAGCACTTTAACTCAGTATCCAGCCTAGGTAAATACCCAGGTAATTACCCACAGATGTGACTACATTACGTCACACCTACTGAGCTAGAAGGTGCAGAACCAAATCTAAAACCAACAGTTGACTTTGTTAATCCGGCAGCGATCTTAGCACTGTTGCAACAAGAAAACAAGAAATTGACAGTGCCAACAGCAGGTAAGCAGGGGTGACCTCTCCCAGGATCTGTCCCAGGAGGGGCTGCAGTTGTTTTATACTCTTCCCAGTGTTATGCCTGTCCAGCACAACCCTGCCCAGGTGACTAATATTTTTGCTCTCCATTGCAACTTTTTACTTACTACGGTAGGAGAGGTCCCTGCAATATGGGGTGCTTGTTTTGATTATCTCTTAGTATAATATGGCATCTGATAGAACACGGCACAAGGAACCAGACATAGCATTGAAATGAGTTGGATTAAAAATTTATGCTGATGCTATGCAACACAGCGCTGCTAAGTTTCTACAATTCTGCTTGGTTCCATCTTTGTTGTTTTCTTGCCATTTTTAACTATTTATTCAAAGTAGAAACTGCCACTGTAGTCCCCCCTTGCCGGTCAATCACAGAAAGGAAAACATGTACTAATATGTATTTACAGACTTTTTGTCTTAGGGTTGCGATAGATAGGTAGGTACCCTGTTTCCCTGAAAATAAGACATACCCTGAAAATAAGACATAGCATGATTTTCCAGACTTTTTGAGGTTGCAAAATGATTTTTCAGGCTTTTTGAGGATGCTTGAAATATAAGCCCTACTCCAAAATTAAGCCCTGCTAACAGTTAATTTAAAAAGTCAATTTAAATAGTGCCCAGGCAGCTATACATGTAAAAAAGTTAAACCTTTTTGAACAAAAATTAATATAAGACACTGTCTTATTTTTGGGGAAACACGGTAGATAGATAGATAGATAGATAGATAGATAGATAGATAAATAGATAGATAGGAGATAGATAGATATGAGATAGGTAGATAGACACTACCAGTCAAACATTTTAGAACACCTAATTTTTTTCGATTTGTACTGATATTTATACAGGTAAATGTCTCAAATGTGCTTTGAAATGAAAGCATAGAAAAAAATAAACAGGTTAAGATGAATAAAAATTATGGGTTAATTTTGTTTCACCACAATAATTCTAGATTTTTGACTCCTCAAAGTAGCCACCTCCAGCTGTTTTAACAACTTGACACAATCTAGGCATTCTTTCTACAATTGCATTCAGATATTGTTCAGAAAGTTCTTCCCAACATTGTAGCAGAAGTTCCCACAAATGTGCTGCACTTGAATCTTATTTTGCTTCCACCCTTCTGTCCAGTTCATCCCAAACAACCTCAATGGGTTTTAAATCTGGAGACTGTGCAGTCCATGCCGTTCTTTGAAGCCTACCAGATTCTTCGTGTCTTCTTAAGTAGTTTTAATACAACTTAGAATTATGTTTTACATCAGTGTATTGCTATAATATGAACTTCTGAACAACTAGGCATATACCAGAGGGTATGGCATGGCATATGAAAATGCTGTGGTAGCCCTTTTATCCAGTGTGCCAGTCACCCTGTACAAGTTGCCAACTCTGGATCCAGTAAAAGAGCTCCAGACCATCATGCTTCCTTCTACATGTTTCACAATTGGTGTCACACTCAGAAACCATCCTTTTACCTACTTGATGGCGTACAAAAACCTGGTGTGATGTACCAAAGATGTCAAATTTTGATTGTTTAGTTCATAAGATCTTTTTCTACTCATCGGTAGTCCACTGGAGGTGCTGCTTGGCCCAGACAAGTCGTTGTTCTTAATCTTGGCAGTAGCTTTCTTACTAATACTCTACCTGTCAAACCTGCAGATAGAAGTCTTCTCTTCACTGTTGAAATGGAAACTTGTATACTTATTTCTGCATCAAGCTGTGCTTGAAGATTTTGCGCTTTGAGGCACTGATCATACAAACTGTTGACTCTAAACAAGTTGTCATCTGATTTTGTAGTGGCCTTGGGTCTGCCAGCCATTTTCCTGTCCTCCAATTTGCAAATGCCTTTTGATGGCATGGAAAACTGTACTGACTGCCAGCTTGGCTTTCTTGGCAATTTCTCTGTAGAACAAAACTACACTTCTAAGGGTTATAATTGGCTGCCTATCTTCCTTGGTTCATTGCCATTATAGTAGACATGTGCTCTATCCTGAAGAGCAAAACTGTCCAAATCCTCCCCTAGAGGGTGTTGTAAAGCAGTCTGTTCCAACATTAGTTATATAGAATCAGAGGGTTTGAAAGTAATCTACAAAAGTTGAGACTTGTAGGAATATTTTGCATCCAATTTCAAACTATAATTTGCTGTACTGTTGATTAGCTGTCCTTGATATGTTCCCGGAAAAAAGATTTTTGGCTAAAATCATAAATTCAGACTATTGTTGCGTTTTAAGTTAAAGTTTCATAATATTTTTATGTTTTTAACTTACTTTTGAACCTTCAAGCCATTTCACACTATTGGCAGGATTTGAACTGTAGTAATGTTAAAAATAACTGGTAAAATGGAGGTGTTGTAAAAATTTTTGAATGGTAGTCTATTTTTATAGTTGATCCATGGCCTACCTGTACAGCTGTAATTATTTTTAAGATGGCAAAAATAATTTAATCCCAATCAGCCTCATTTACATGCAAATCTACTCCACCATCCTATTTTGCCATTTTCCCAGGGCATGCTGCTGTTGCAGTTTGGTTTATGAAGTCAATGGGAAACAGTAGTAATAAAACTGCATATAAAAACCGTGAGCACAAATATTAATTGTGGTACCACAATGTTGTCCACAGAAACAATTTCAAGAATATTTTCTACAATTGCTGCTCTGAAAAAATGCAATTGTACTTGAAGTAAAACCACATGCTTTTACCATTCAGCAGTGGTGCAATTTCTAACTCACTATTACTGTAGCTCATATCTTTAAACTATTTCTATAGCAAAACATATAGTTGGACCTTTTTTGTTTAGCTTTTTTACACTTGGAATTTTTTTCCCAAAAACAAAATAATTATAATCAACCTCATGGTGCAATAATAAAAAAAAAGAAAAACAGACTCAGTAGTGAAGCTGTGTGTGAGTGGAAGGTATTAACACTAACATCTGCCTTTTTAACTGCATATATAATTGTATACCTACTTGTTAAAAAGGATCGAACACTCAAGATATCGCCATCCTTCATGGATTTTATGGTGACTTTATAAGAATCCTCTTGATTCAGGTTATTCAATAATAGGAATGGATGGTGAGCTTGATGAACAACCATTGACTTCGACACATTCTATAAAGATAAGAAATGTACATTGTAGCTTTAAATCAATGGCTTAACTATAGGGAATGCAGTTGCACCCGGGCCCAGGAGCCTTAGGGGGCCCATAAGGCCTCTCTTCTCGATATAGGGAGCCCACTACTATGAATAAAGCATTATAGTTGGGGGCCTTGTTACAGGTTTTGCATTGAGGCCCAGAAGCTTCATGTTACACCTCTGCTTTAAATGTTGTATAATTCCACATGTCTATGCTTAGCTCCGCCCCATCCCGCCCCCTCCCATTGTAAACAGCCGGAAAGAAGGAGAGAGGAGGTGAGCTGGCAAAGGGGACAGAAGGGGGAGACAACTTAGCAGGGCTAAGCTGTCTCTCCCCACACAATGGCATTGCAGCCTCGGCATATATGCGCCGGGCCTGGGCCATCTGTACGGGAGCACAAACGTTAGATTTGTGCACCTGCTCACGCGTTTTTACGGCACTGGCGGGCACACATAAGAACACCTACAGCCACGTGAAAGAAGCCATAGGGCAGCTTCAGACGAGTGTATACACAAAGCCACCCTTATGGCTGCTTCACACTGGTGATCGCAATTTTGCAGTGAGAAAATCCCGTCTTTGTTCCCACGATCTTTGAGGGTCAGCGATGCTGTTTCCTGAGAATGCTCTCGCATTGCTTAGCTGCCGATTGCGTTTTTCTCACGCAATAAAATTGCGTGAAAGTCAATAGGAGTTTCAAATGTTAAAAATGCATTGCATGAAAATTGCAATTTCGTGCGTTGCGATAAAAAGGAGGCTCTATAGGGAAACATGGGAGATTAAAGAAAAACACAAAACGCAGAAAGATAGGGCACGCTGCAATTTTTTTCACACCAAATCGCATCAGTCAAAACCATTGGTTTCAGAATTCTGTGTTTTCGTTGACTCTCACAACGCTCAAAAAACACACGATTTTCTAGTCTGATGTGGTGTGATTTGTTAGCAAAACAACTTTGCCCTCATGTGTATGCATGCTATCTATGCCTCATACTCATCATCACCATAGCATCTACAACAAATTTCATGCCTCAGATCATCTACATGCACACAATCGGCATGAAGCTACCTCTCCCCAGCCAACACACAAGCCTACACCATAAGGGAAGATTCAGACGACCGTATATCGGCTCGGTTTTCACACCAAGCCGATATACGGTGTGCTTGTCTGCAGGAGAGGGGAGGATGGAAGAGCGAGGAAGAGGAACTGAGCTCCCGCCCCTCACCACTATTTGCAATGGGAGGGCGGGATGGGGGTGGAGCTAAGCAGGACTTAGCCCCATCTCGCCCCCTCCTATTGCAAATAGTGGCAAGGGGCGGAGAGGGGGCAGGAGCTCAGTTCCTGCTCCTGGCTCTTTCATCCCCCCCCCCCCCCCCTGCAGACAAGGACACCGTATATCGGCTCGGCGTGAAAACCGAGCCGATATACGGTCGTCTGAAATAGCCCTAAAATACACACTTTTTCATCAATCATCAGCTGAGGTTCCACGATGACAGTTTCATAAAGTTGTAAATTCCAAACTTAAGCCTGTGAAATCCTGGTACATCCTTGAATATATAATAGCAGAGAGCAGCAACGAGCCACGGAAGCAGAGAGAATGAGACAACGAAGGAACCTACATATTGGTTGGTCCTGGGTATTGCATGTATTGGAAATACTTATAATACAAAGATGTCAGCTATTTCCTAACTTCACTGAATAATTTTCGAGAGCATGGAGATTTATATCTATAGATTGCAGTCCCATCCTGGGACGGGCTTTACTAGAAAAGGTATTATCTCCAAATAATGGGACACAAGAATAAGGATTCTTTTACATGGAACAATTAGTCATTGGACTGTGCAAAACCGAACAGTAATAATTCAGTGTAAACACGGCCAGCAACCAACAGTAATTCGTGTACTCATCATACTTCATTCATTCTATGTAGGCATAAGCCAAATCTTGCCTATCTTAATTACCTGCAATCCTAAAAAAACTTATTTCTACTTAGTCTAATTAGCCTATTGAGTTCCAACTATGTTTTTTTTTTCACTGACCTACACAGGGTATTGCGCAAATACGCCCATGTGAAGTAGCTCATAAAAACACTATAAAATCCACACTATTAAACAAAATCCACAACTGCTCAGCATGTTGTGGAGGAATTCTGTCCGTGTGTACGAGCCCTAAGACACTAGTAATGCACCCAACATTGATCCAGCTTACCAAACAGAGGAAAAACTCACCATTCTCTTTGATTTAATTTGGAGCACGTGCATTAGAAGCCATTACCTCCAGAGTTTGCCTTGCAAGCTCCGAAAATGTTAAGGTGGGCTATTACATAGGTGTGCTGCTAACTTAGGCCTCTTTCACATGAGCAACATGTGTTCACGCAGGTCGTATTGCAGCAACGCTGCATTGCTGCAGTCTTATTCCAAAAGGAATTAGCATTTTCTCTTCCATTAATACGGCCAGATCTTGTGAAAAGGATGTTATAGTATGGCTTTATTTAGATTAGGGCTCTTTCCCATGAGCGTATATCAGCGGGCTGTTTTCACGGACAGCTGATATACGCTACGACCTGATGCATTGGATCTCCATATTTCTGAGACGTAAAAGCGCCCCGCCAGGCCAATATAGCGCTGGGCAATTTTACGTTGGGCCCAAAAGATAGTCCTGGAATTATTTTTTTTGGCTGGAATACGTCGGCTACTGCCATGGGCTCCTATGGTAGCCCGTTGCTGCCAAACTCCCTCCCTCTGCTCTCCTCCCCCCCGTGCAGGCTCACCTGTCCTCTCTTCCCCGCTGGCTCTTTGCTATGGGAGGGGGTGAGACGGGGCAGAGCTAAGCGCTGTCCCATCCCGCCTCCTCCCATTACTGGCTGCAGGATGTGGGCGGAGCTAAGCTCCCGCCCATTGTCCATAGTCATCAATGGGAGAAGGTGAGATGGAACATTGCTTAGCTCCGCCCCACCTGCCCCCTCCCATTGCAAAGAACGAGCGGGGAGTAGAGCAGAGGTGAGCCTGCGATGGGGAGGGAGGGGAAAGGGGTGACGGCATGGTGACCTTGGAGCATATGCACCGTGGCCCATGCCATGTGAACAGGCGCACAAACGTTAGATTTGTGTGCCTGTTCACCAGCTTCTATGCCCCAGATGATAGCGTATATCAGACGGCCGTGAAAACGCCAACCGATATACGCTTGTGGAAAAGAGCCCTTAAACAGCTAAATAGAGCCAGCTGTATTGTGCTACGAGCGGCAGGTAAATTCCCTCCTGCTCCCTTTTTTTACCTCCCATAGAAATCTATGGGAGCTCCTGCGTCAAAAAATTTTTTATCTAAAAGAACCCATGGTTTTTCTATGGATTCTTTCAGATGAATGATTTTTTTGATGCACTGAAAAAAATCACGTGTGAAAAGAAGCGCAATAGACGTGGGCTTTTTTACTCCGATATTTCTCTCTGTCAAAAGCTAGGACTTGTCCTATGTGAGTCGGCCGGCAAAGGAAGGGGGCGGGGGAGCGGCATACTTACTAATAGCAGCCACAACGTGTTCATGGCTGCTAGTCGTTCACCTGCTTTAACGCTCAGATAGCCACACTATTTTAGGGTGGCTTTAGTGCGTTTATCTAAGCGTTTAAACTGCGCTCATGTGAAAGAGACCTGAATCTGCTTGCAAATCTGCGTTTGTTGATGTTTGAAAATAGAGTTTGCCAGAGTGAACTTCCACTACTATATCACAAAAAAAACAACATATTCCACAGCACAAAATCCACACATAAAATCTGAATTAGGGCTCACACCCACTTGGGTTTTTTTTAACGCTGCGTTTTTCTAATGTAATTGTCAATGGGACTTTCTAATGTTAAAAACGCATCGCAAGTTTGTGCTTTGCAATTTTTGTGTGATGCGGTTTTAACATTAGAAAGTCCCATTGACAATTGCGTTAAAAAAAGGCAAGTGGGTGTTCACCCTTACATGTACAAAATGTGCAACAAAATGTGTTGCGGCCATGTGCAGAAAAGCAACAGAAATTCTGCGGCAGAATTCTTGCAGCTCAGACATCGTGTGTGAAGATAGCCTTAGACCTGGTTCACACGAATGTATTTGCGCATGCAAAATTTGCGCGCTCAATACGCAGCATAGATCCTATTGAGGTCCTAATGAGTTTGTTCACATGCCTATATTTTACTTGTGCATTTCGGTCACGCAAAAAAACAAAGCATGCTCTACTTTTCTGCACATTTGCACAACAAATGTCCTCATAGAAGTCAATGGGGACGTGCTAACGTGTGCAAAATACACTAGGACCGTGGTGGCGAACCTATGGCGCGTGTGCCAGAGGGCACACGCAGACCCTCTCTCACCGTGATAGTGATTATCAGCTGGGTGCCGCAGCTCCCCAGCCGGTAATCACCCAACGGCACTGTTAGCAGCACTGATCCTGGGTGCACACTCTGACGTCAGTGTGTATCCAGGATCATCCTCCCCTGAACTGTCCTCCTTGGTTCCGCAGGAGGAGAGGAGAAGGCAGGAGGAGGTCACACGCAGACACTGGCATCCACAGCAGTGCCGAAAATAGAAGGAGTGACGCTTAGACTACAAGGAGGAGGTAAGAATATCAGTTTCAGGGGGCGTTATTACTACTGGGTCTGATATAGGGGACATTATTACTACTGAGGCCACTGTGGGCATCTCTATTACTACTGAGACCACTGTGGGTGTCACTATTACTCCTGAGGCGACTGTGAGGGTCACTCTTACTACTGGGGGTAATATAGGAGTCGCCATTACTACTGAGACCACTGTGGGGGTCACTATTACTACTGGGGCTAATATAGGGGCTCTATTACTACTGAGGCTACTGTGGGGTCACTATTACTACTAAGGCCACTGTGGGCTTACTATTACTACTGGGGCCACTGTAGGGCTCACTATTACTACTGGGGCCAACATAGAGGACACTATTACTACTGAGGCCACTGTGGGGGTCACTATTACTACTGAGGCCACTGTGGGGGTCACTATTACTACTCTGGATAATATAGAGGACACTATTACTACTGAGGTCACTGTGGGTGGTTACTATTACTAACTTAGGCCACTGTGGGGGTCACTATTACTACAAGGGCTAATATAGGGGTCATTATTACTACTGAGGCCATTGTGATGGTCACTATTACTACTGGGGCCACTGTGAGGGTCACTATTGCTACTGGGGCAACCTTGGGGGGTCACTATTACTACTTAGGACAATATAGGGGTCACTATTAATACTGAGGCCACTGTGGGGGTCATTTTTACTACTGAGGCTATGGTGGGGGTCACTATTACTACTCTGGCCAATGTAGGAGACACTATTACTACTGAGACCACTGTGGGGGTTCACGATTACTACTGAGGCCACTGTGGGGGGTCACTATTACTACTGGCACCAATATAGGGGACACAATTACTACTGAAGCCAGTCTGCACGTGGCAGCAAGCATCAACATGACTTAGGGTATGTTAACACATGGTGGAAATGCTGCGAAATGTCCACAGTGGAAATTTCTGTGGCAAATTGCGCAGCATTTCCGCATCCAAAAAACTATCAAAATCCGCTGGGAACCAGAAGCCAGGGAGCACTGACAGCAGCTGATTTCCAGTCAAAATCCGCACCAATGGTACTGTAGTGCTCCAGCTAGGAAAAAAAAACCAGGGCGTTCATGCCGGTCTATTTTGAAACGGCCCAGTCCTTATAACGATGGAGGTAAGAGGATAGGTTGTGATAAGCCCCGCCCCCTGACGTGTTGGCAGTTTGCAATAAATAATTGGGTTTTGGGTTGCAGTTTGGGCACTCGGTCTCTAAAAGGTTCGCCATCACTGCACTAGGAGATGTGTGTAACACTGTGAAATTGCGCAGGAAAAAAAAGACAACTTGAACTTATTAGATTAATTGGAGCATTGCTGCTTTGTTCTGGCACATGCCTTGTGCATGCAAAAAAGTACAGTAAAATATGCCAATGCGCGCACAAAAACAACATTCGTTCCACAAAAACTCTGCACTCATGTGTGCGCAAATACGTATACGCTCATGTGAATCTGACCTCAGTGTTGGTCGGACTTCCTTCGGTTTATTAAAGTCAGTGAACATAGGTCAGCAAAATGATCTTCATATTTATGGTCACATTCACCCAAGTACAAGCTCTTACCTGATGCTCTGTGCGATTAGAGGTGTGATATAATACCAAATAACTGTCAGGATTCGGATTTTTGGGAAACACATGCCACTCAACCCTAAGTACAACATTTTCTGTGCCTTTTTCTCCACATTGCACATTCTGCACCACCTGCAAAATATGGTGTTAAGGGAATTCGTGAAACATTCACATCAATTGGTGTAATACCCATCCCATGTACAAACACGAATACGTCATAGTATACACGGTGAAGCCCAGCATAGCATGGTAATACTCAATAAGGTTCCCCCACTAGGTTTTTGGGACTCTCAGGTCAAAAACATCCTCTGAGGTTGAATCTTATGCAACTTGCGGGTCACAATTGTGGTGACCAACTACTCGCAGCGTGACCCAATTGATCTCAATGTCAGTGCAATGTCGCAGGGCCGCACAACGATATTTGATTGTATGACCCCTGGCGAAGGCCAAAGTCACTGTGTGGTCCTAGCTTCAAGCTACAGCTGCAGACCAGAGAAATACTTTGATCTGGATACAATATTGTGGACTGTAGCTTTCATTTCATAGTTCAATCCATCAGCAGCTCTACAAAAATTCTCATTGTAGTCCAAGGGCTCATGCCCAAGGGAGTACGCGTAAAATGCTGTGGGTCTCCCTGCAGTGTTTTACCCATTATGCAACCATACTCTCTGCCGGCAGAGACCGTGTCGATACTCAGGGTATAAATGTCGGTGTGCATAGATCAATGAAAGTACGTTGACTTTCAGTGACGCCATTCACCGCGTCCCACGCATTCATACAATGCATGTGTAATACGTGGTGAAAACATGGTTGTGGACATGAGCCCTTAGTAATGGATGGATCAACAGAGAGCATTATGTTTAATCAGGAGTGCAAATACTATTATAGTGCTTTCATAATCAGCAGTGTTTCGAGTATAGAGTGCTGTCGCTGGCCAATGAGCACGCAAGACAGGGTGTATGTAGTCCCCTCTGCCCATGCGCCCGACACTGCACAAACAAAAAATAAATAAATAAAAATCTAACACATTGTTACTATATCCTATTGGGTAAATTACTCCTTCTGAGCTGTCATTCATGATAGAACCACTGCTCATTGGTCCTGCATAGACATAGCCTTACATTGGCTAGACATCTAATGATCCTACCCTCTGTCTATAAAAAAGCTGTCAGTGCAGCGCTGCCTTCACTATAGCCTACCTGAACTCCCTTGATAAAGCCTGCGTGGTGAAACATGTTGGGTGGCATGTGTTACATGATTTTAGACTAGGTTTAGGGATGGCTCAACTATGCAAAAAATAATTATATCTAGCTGTTGAGGCAATACTTTGTGGTTTGACAGACCTCTCTCACATCTCTAGCCTCTGTCACAACTGTGATTGGTGTATAATGCATAACAGTTTACTGGAAAATTATAATTTGGCTGCTTATATAGCACCTCTACTAACTGACACCCTGTGCATCCCATTATTGGTTGTCAACAGTTACATCATCTCCCCAAACACTGTGGGAATATATTAGTGGCTAAAGACAATTGTCCTCACAGCCTGCCTAGCAATATATATTTAGTTCTTTTAGGGACTTAGTAAGAATCTAGTTCAGCCACCTATACCTCAATTTTAAAGTGTCTGTCTGTTTTGAGCGCATATGTCAATAAAGTATATAATTTTATATTAGTCTCTTTTAGAAGGTTATAACCATTAGACTATTTTTTTGCCTTTGACAAATTTTTGGAAATCATTGCATTAGGACATAAGCGCACTAGGTTTACTACGCATCCGTCGCTATGATTAGGATACCAAAGTTATATATTTATTTTGCTTTTCCAATTTTGCACTATAAAAACCCATTCTTGGGGGAAAAATATTTTTCAGACTATAAAACACACCCCAGTTTTAAGAGAAATAGGAAAAAAAATCATACTAATTAAAACTTTCCTGGTGGCCTGAGGTAGAGGAGGGTGAATGTCACTAACTTAAAAAAAATATTACTTTCCCCACTGTGCTCTCTAGCTAGCTGAATATGACTCCTCCCATACATCTGAATGGTCACAGATCATGATATCAGAAAGGTTTACAACAGCAGCTTTAATCTCTGCATTCAGAACAAACTGTGGATGGCGAACTTCGGTATAAAAAACACACACTTTTTTAGCACACTTTTTTTCTGGCTAAAAACATGCCTCTTATAGTCCAAAAATACATTATGTATATTTTTTTGTATCACTGCAATCTAAGACCATCCATTAAGCTGTGTGAGGACTTTTGTATGGTGAGCTGCAGTTTTTATTGGTACCATTTTGGGATACATATAATGTATATGTAGCTTTGATAAACTTTTTTAGAGGGCAGAGTAAAAAAGTACATCAAATCTGCCATTGTTTTTTGTATGTTCATCTTGCAGTATAAACAACATGATAACTTTTTTTTTACTGGTTGGTATAACATTATATTTTTTATTTTTAAGTTTTTTGAATTTTCCACTTTTGTACAATAAAAACCCTTTTTTGGAAAATATTTATATACTCGCTATTCAAATGAAATCAAGCACCTTGAAGAAGTTGACGTTTTGCTGCAAAACTCGGCATGCAGTTAAATCTAAGGCCCGAAAAGTTAGAGTTGTGGCGTGGTTAACTGAACAGTCTTGCCACCTGAGGCCCTTAAATTGGTTCCTCCCTTGTCCTATAAAAAGGCCCTCTGAGGCTACTTGTGTGTAATGGACCTCTTTTTCCATTTAGAGCTTGTTGACCACTAGATTTTACCAAGTTAACAGAGTTTGGAAGGGGCACGTTATTGGAATGCGAGAAGTTGGATGATCATATCAACAAATTTTCTGACACCTGGGCCATTTTGACCAGACTGTTAGGAGATGTTGGGACCAGTGGATGTGTGAAGGCAAGCACACAAGGTGACTGACTTCAGACCCCCCCCCCCCCCGACAGGCCACCAATAGAGAGCATCATCTGATCATCCAACCAGCATAAGCCATTTCAATAGTTTCGCTGTCCATCATCTAGAGAAAAGTGCACAATTGTTATAGGCCCCTGTGTCTGTCAGAACTATTTCCAGGAACTTGGTTGAAGGACATTTGGTCTCATTGAGCCCATTACGTGTACTGCCTTTGATACCCACCCACTGTTGCCTCTGTTTAATTTGGGCACTGACAACAGTCATGTTTGTGTCTGGAGACATAGTGGTGAGCGCCTCAATCCTGCCTTTGCTGTGAAGCAGTATACTGCCACCACTGCTGGTGTGATGGTCTAGGGGGCCTAAGATGTGGAAATGAAAATAGCTTAATTCTGCCAGCACTTCTGTATTAAAATCTGTATTTAGACTTGCAGTTCCTGATGCCAAATTCCGCAGTGGCAAAATAAGCTGTGGGTTTTGGTGCATCCTACAGGCTAATTTTGGTCAGTGTGTTTTCACATAGGCAGAATATGCCCTCTTGCAGAATACTCAGCTCCAAAATCTTACCTGCTAATGTGCAGATTTGGATTGTGAGGGCATGCGTATATATTACTATGTTTTTATACCTTTATACCTGAGTGCAAATTCTATGCAATATTAATACAAAAAACTTAATATGCATTCTTAAAAAATCATATCAGATATGCCAAGGCTTTTGCAAGGTGAAAAGAATGTATCTTGGAAACCACAAAGAGGAACAAGGTGCGATGGCGATTTGCTTGGCAGTTTTCCCAGACAGGAACATGCGACATCTTGCTCAGAGGACTGAGGAGAAAAGCAGAAGTGCCTGATGTGAATAACGGACATGTGATTGATGCAGCTGCTTGATTAATATTGCTCTGAACAGTATTATGGACATATATGGTTATGCTATATATCTAGACCAATGAGATGCTATATGCTTTGTGATGCAGCAGGAGGGTATAAAGCCCTGTGTAAGCCAGTAAAGTTACCACCATTACTCCCGTACAGGGAACCATACCAGACCTGTGTGTGGTGTTTTTTCCTTTACCGTTGACCACGGGGCATCAGGGTGGGCCTTGATTGGTGCTGTACTGATTGATTACCCTGACAGGATGTGGAATTTGAAATTTAAGAATTCTGATGGCAATTCCGCACTACAATCCGCATTTAGCTGTATGCATTGTGGTGGAGAATTCTGGAAAGCCATATTCTGCCCATGTGAAAGCACCCGAAGGGATTTACAGAAAAATCCAAGTGAGCAGAAATGTTCAAAATGTGTAGCTATGACCATACCTGGATAAGACCTTTAACAAGAAGCAGATACAGAATCAAGGTGTCCATTTCCTAAGTGAGGATGATGCATCATTTGCAGGACATTTATCATACCTATGGATTAGAAAAGGTTTCAAATGAAATATTTGGCTGTAATTCTATGACAATAAGTGATAAAAACATTTACATTAAGACCCGTAATACAAGTGCAACACTCAGACCCCTCTAAAATCTACTGGTCTGAATAAACCTAGGTGTCTGGTTGAGGGTCTGAATTAGTTTAGCGATCTGCTCTGGGATCTTAATTAATTTAAAGGGTTTTCCTGGACTAACAAAAAAAATACAAAAAGGTTATTGATACTCACCGGGATGGGCGAGTATTCGATTTTTATTCATTTTGAGTAGAGATGAGCGAACGTGCTCGTTTAGAGCAATTACTCGATCGAGCATCGTTTTTTTCGAGTAACTGCCTAATCAGGCGAAAAGATTCGGGGGGCCCCGAGGGTGAGCGGGGGGTTGCGGTGGGGAGTAAGGGGGGAAAGAGAGAGAGACCTCCCCCCTGTTCTCCCCTGCTACCCCCGCAGCCCACCGCCCCCCGGCGCCCCCCAAATCTTTTCGCCCGAGTAGGCAGTTACTCGAAAAAAGCGATGCTCAATCGAGTAATTGTCCTAAATGGGCACGTTCGCTCATCTCTTATTTTGAGCCTTTATAACGTTTATTTTAAGTCCTGGAAAACCCCTTTAAGCCCTTAAAGACCAGAGTGTTTTGTTTTTAAAGGACCAGACACTTTTTAGCAATTTTACCTATGCTGTGGTTTTATAGCCTGACACAATTATTCTGTGGGTTTTTTTGCCACATATAGGGTTATTTTTAACACTTTTGTTCACTGAAATTTTTTCTTAGTTTTTTTTTTTTTATTAGGAGTAATGTGTATGAAAAGATTTAGAAAAAAGGTTTTTTAACATTTAGAGTTCTTTATTTTTAAAATTGTTATATTCACATTAAAATAAAGTATAGGAATGGATTCGCTATTTAGTTTTTGACATTTTGATATATAATTTATATAGTCTTGGATTATAGGGTGGATAAGGCAATGAAGCTGGGGACCACCACCAATGGGGACCACCATTACTGGTACCACCAGTATTTTTGGGATCCATATCCCTTCAGTCCCAAGAGTGATGTCCCATCCAGCTTGACTGATGAAGGGATTCACCCCAAAATGCACATCTTATGCTGGTTATTAATTTATCTAATAAAAGAGAAGTTTGATATTACGTCCTACCGTCCCACTACATTTTCTAGAGAGTCGCGCTTATTCAACAGTTTTCTTTTCTTTAGATTTTCACGTTAACTGGGTTTGTCATTTCCAAACTGATCCTATTGACTTACAATGGCTCTGACAAGTTCAAGAATAGTTCTGTAGATTATGCCATTTGCGTTGTCAAAACACAACCAAAACCAAACCAAAAGAACTTAGCGCCAATGTGAATAGAACCTTGAGTTTTATATTTCCTTCTCTATTTACACTCAGAGTTCCTTTGTGGAATTTGCCCTTATCTGCACTCTGTAGTCAGACATGTGCCCTAACAGTTCATCTCTAATTGTGTAACTGTCATGTAACGTCCTACAATGAAGTGTTCTCTGGTAATAGGTATCCAGCAAAAGTTGCAATATATTGTCTGGCTAAACTGAGAATATACCATGATAAATACACTACCGTTCAAAAGTTTGGGGTCACATTGAAATGTCCTTATTTTTGAAGGAAAAGCACTGTACTTTTCAATGAAGATAACTTTAAACTAGTCCTAACTTTAAACAAATGCACTCTATACATTGCTAATGTGGTAAGTGACTATTCTAGCTGCAAATGCCTGTTTTTTTGTGCAATATCTACAAAGGTGAATAGAGGCCCATTTCCAGCAACTATCACTCCAGTGTTCTAATGGTACAATGTGTTTGCTCATTGGCTCAGAAGGCTAATTGACGATTAGAAAACCCTTGTGCAATCATGTTCACACATCTGAAAACAGTCTAGCTCGTTACAAAAGCTACAAAACTGACCTTCCTGTGAGCAGATTGAGTTTCTGGAGCATCACATTTGTGGGGTCAATTAAACGCTCAAAATGGCCAGAAAAAGAGAACTTTCATCTGAAACTCGACAGTCTATTCTTGTTCTTAGAAATGAAGGCTATTCCATGCGAGAAATTGCTAAGAAATTGAAGATTTCCTACAACGGTGTGTACTACTCACTTCAGAGGACAGCACAAACAGGCTCTAACCAGAGTAGAAAAAGAAGTGGGAGGCCGCGTTGCACAACTAAGCAAGAAGATAAGCACATTAGAGTCTCTAGTTTGAGAAACAATATATATAAGAAAAAATTAGGATAGCGCTGCCTGAGTGTACCGAGAAAGCATGGCTGGATATAGGTGCATAAATTATATATCACACTCACCCGGTGCCTAGTGAGGATCCTGTTGGATAGGGTCCTCACTGACACTCTTTGTCCAAGTTCTCCTATATAAATGTGTGCTCCTGCGCCTTTAAATCCCCTGATGTCCTGCTGGGCCAGTCAGCTGGGGAGCCGCGGTCCTCCTCCGTCTCTCACTACGAGAGCCGCTCAATTCAAGTGTATATATGCTATAACAAAATGGGTCCGCGCTCCGGGAATATGGCACTTCAGTATTTTAATCTTCCACAACGCGTTTCATCCCTTAACAGGGACTTTATCAAGTGTGGCAACATGTTACATACAAGACATTTATAGTAAAATTACATACCTCCATTGCATGCGGTTCGCTCCGTCCTCCATCCCTCACAGCGTCCAGCGGCGCCACGCCTCCTCCGCAAGTGTCAGCTGACTAGGTCACGTGGGGCCGTGACGTCACCTCGTCGGGCGCTGCTTCTTATGTGAGAACGGGATTGTGGACGGGCTCGCTCGCACTCCTGGATACATTAATCATATGGATGTTACTGGCCAACATCACTGTTATTTCTTGATAAAATACTAAACATTATATTGTTATTGTGTAATCAATGGATAGAATGCAATGACATATATGTGAAATATAATGATGATCTTTTAATAATTTTAATATATTTAATATTTACATTCAATATTCATATTTATATTTATTTTAATAAATATAGTTAAGTCTTTAGTTAGAAGGATCATATAGTTTATTTACCACCATGAGTCTATGAATGGAAATAATATATAATATTATAGGGGTCTTATGTTTACTCAAATATCACATATATGTCATTGCATTCTATCCATTGATTACACAATAACAATATAATGTTTAGTATTTTATCAAGAAATAAGTTTGATGTTGGCCAGTAACATCCATATGATTAATGTATCCAGGAGTGCGAGCGAGCCCGTCCACAATCCCGTTCTCACATAAGAAGCAGCGCCCGACGAGGTGACGTCACGGCCCCACGTGACCTAGTCAGCTGACACTTGCGGAGGAGGCGTGGCGCCGCTGGACGCTGTGAGGGATGGAGGACGGAGCGAACCGCATGCAATGGAGGTATGTAATTTTACTATAAATGTCTTGTATGTAACATGTTGCCACACTTGATAAAGTCCCTGTTAAGGGATGAAACGCGTTGTGGAAGATTAAAATACTGAAGTGCCATATTCCCGGAGCGCGGACCCATTTTGTTATAGCATATATACACTTGAATTGAGCGGCTCTCGTAGTGAGAGACGGAGGAGGACCGCGGCTCCCCAGCTGACTGGCCCAGCAGGACATCAGGGGATTTAAAGGCGCAGGAGCACACATTTATATAGGAGAACTTGGACAAAGAGTGTCAGTGAGGACCCTATCCAACAGGATCCTCACTAGGCACCGGGTGAGTGTGATATATAATTTATGCACCTATATCCAGCCATGCTTTCTCGGTACACTCAGGCAGCGCTATCCTAATTTTTTCTTATATATATTGTTTCTCAACACGGACTTCCAAGAGAAATCCGGGGTATTTATAGGAGATAAAGCGCACCGAGAAGTACAGAGAGGCAATGGAAAAATTGAAGGATCTTTGGGCGACCCTGGACATGAGAGTTATGGAAGCCCTAATGGACATACAAAATGATGCAAAAAATGTGGATCCAACTACAGTACCACACTTGAGAGACGAGGATTTAACTTGGGGAGAAACTACGGACGCTATAGAGAAAGACAAAGAGGTGGGATATATGAGAAAGAAAATAGAAAGTATATGGAGGAATACGTTGGACATAATGTTTTTAAAGATATATGACTCTAACAAACTAGTACCGAGGGGACTGAGGGTTAATATATTGCCCGCATTTCCTAAAGATGAAGATTTTGTCGGGCAATGGATTATAATGTTGAACACATTTTCTTCCTTGATGTTGTCTAAATTAAGAATGAAAAGGTTAGAATTGTTGGCTTCAGACATGAAAGGGTTATTAATGCATAATAATGTAGATTTTTATAAAGATATATATGAATATGCGAAAAAAATTGAGAATGAAATTATAGCACGTAAAACCAAGAAATTGGTAAGAGATGCCAAGGATTTTGAGCTAGAGGTATATTTCCCTAAAGATTATAAAAGAAAGAGCATTTATAATAACAACGAGAGAGGTAGAAGAGATACACGAGAAGAACCAGCAGAACGAGAATACATCCGGAGGGAGATGAATAAATGGAATAAGCCGGGATCTAGGGAATATGACATTAGAAGAAATATCATTCCAAATAGAGAGTATGATGAGGATATTAACATAAATAAAAGTGGAAGATCTTACTACCAAGAAAGAAGGTTTATAGATAGATATAATAGAAATAGGAATGAGAGATTTTTTGAACAGGGGAGTTATCACCACCGGAACAGATGGAAGGATACAAGTCAAAACAGGTACTACCTGAACAATCGTGGCAGACATAATGGGTATAAGAGTAATATAGGTACAACAAACACTAACATAGGAGAGAGAACACAACAGTATGGTAGAGTACGGTATGGGAATACAGGTAGGAATACAAACATTAGACATGATAATAACATGCAATCCGAAACACAAGGAAGGAGAAGACATCAGTCAAACAGAAGGTTAAGAGACAATAACACACAAACAGAAATAGGTTTGAATGCTTGTCGAACCAGAAACCACCATTATGAAGAAAGAAATATAGGAAAATACCTGGATGAAAATTGCGGAATGTTATATACAGTAGACACAACTGTGTGTAGCGAGAGAGAACAGACCCCTGTTGTACGGGATAGGATCATACATTCCCTACAAAATAAGAATAACATGCGGAGTGGGGTGCAAAGAATGGAATTACTTACCCCTAGGGTTGATCCATGCGAAATGGAAAACTTATTATTGCGATCTCCAATGGCAAATTCACCACCGGAAATGAATGAAATACTGGATCTGAGCATAAACAGGAGAAGTGAAGAGAATAGGAGATCATCAACGGGACTAATTATAGAAAGTAACCATAGCAATACAGCTCCTTTTTTAGGAGGAAGAGGACCACTCACTCCAAAAGAACCGATAACGGCGTCATCCCCCAATCGGAGTTTGGGAGTTTCAAAACCAACCCCACCAAGGAGTATGATCAATACACAATCACAAAGGGTGATAAGTGCACCCCAGAGAGGGAGAACGAAAATACACCAATTTTATCAGCCGTTACGAACAACCACAACCAACACAAGAAATACAAGAGAAATCGGAGGGGCAAAAGAGGTGGTATCCGCAATACAAAGACCAGCAACCGGACCAAACCATCCGGCGAGGAAGTAGTATCTTTTGAGGAAGCCAGACAAAACGGCATATATAATATATCAGATCACAAACTCAGAAGAGACGAAATGGAGGTGCTGTCGAAGGGACTTTCGTTCAGCCCAACCAAAGGAGCAAATTTATTTGAGTTATTTGTAGACCTAAATGCCTTTATAAGGAAGATTACACTCCAAAGGTTCTTTTCTATCCAGGAAGTGAAAAATATTGAGAATATAAAAGTACAGGATGCTGGACTAATTGAGTTCAATCTAAATGATCCCATAACTACAGATCTGAAACAAAAAAGTAAGTTTTTTCCAGTAGAATCAAAGGGAGAATACGTGGAACTATTCTACAATAAAACTATGAAAGACTTCACCAAAATGTGTAGGGAAAGTAAGCCCAAACATCATAACCTCACCAAGGCACAAAGAAATGTCTTGAAGAAATTGAAAGAGGAAAAGTCAATTGTCATAAAACAAGCAGACAAGGGGGGAGCGATCATAATAATAGATCATCAACAATATCACGAAGAAGCACTGCGAATTTTAGGGAAGGAGGGGCAATATACCCAATTAAGAGAAGATCCAACGAAAGAAATTACTGGGGAATTCTACGCATTATTACAAGAAGGATATAGAAATAATAGTATAAGTAAAAAAGAATATCTATACCTAAAGGAAACCCCCATTGGGATGCCATATTTTTACCATGCACCGAAGGTGCACAAGGATATACATCAGCCACCAGGTAGACCAATAGTGGCGGGCATGGAGTCTGTTACACACAGGCTATCAGAATACATAGACCGCCAACTACAAAAGTATGTAGTAGGTCTGCCATCTTACATTAAAGACTCAGGTCACCTGTTGGAATTTATCAGAGATATTAAATGGCAACCCACCTATTTATGGTGCAGTGTGGATGTAGAAGCGCTCTACTCAAATATCGAACACACAATTGGAGTAGAATCAGTGGAGGAGATATTGAAGGAAGATCTGCTTATGCCAGAACACCAAAGACAGTTCATAGCTAAAAGCATCATGTTTATTTTACAAAATAATATTTTCATGTATGATGAAAAAATCTACAAACAAGATGTTGGTACCGCGATGGGGACGAAATGTGCCCCTACGTTCGCCAACTTGGTGATGGGAACGTTCGAAAAAGAAAGGTTTAAGGACGAGCGGATAAAACTATACAAACGCTACATAGACGACCTACTCATAATTTGGGACGGAAAACAGGAAGATTTAATGGAGTTTCTGGAGAATCTATCAACAAATGAATTTAATTTTAGGTTCACATACGAAATATCTGCTACAAGAATTATATATCTAGACCTAGTAATAGAAGGGAAGAACAATGAAGTCATCACAAAAACCCATTTCAAGAGAGTGGACGCTAATAGCTACTTGAATTTTAATAGCTGCCACCATAAGAAATGGAAGAAAAATGTCCCTTATGGCCAATTTCAGAGAATCAGAAAAAATTGTACGAAAATAGAAGATTATAGAGAGCAAGCCAAAATATTAGAAAAAAGATTCAGAGAAAAGGGGTACCCCGAAACCTTGGTAAAGGCAGCATACAAGAAAGCTTTAAATTTGGGAAGTCTGATAATAGACAGAACGAAACAGGCAAAAAATTCCGAAAAAGAGAAAGAGAGATATGAAGCAGCTTTCACCACAAAATACAATGCCCATGCAGGAGTGATTAATGGTATATTAAGGAGAAATTGGATAATCCTGAAAGAAGATCCATTTTTAGAAAAACAACTAACCACAAAACCATTGTGCATATTTCGGAAGAATGCAACATTGAAAAATCTCATCGCTCCGTCGTATCCCAAAAATGGAAAAGAAAGAAAAAGCAGAGGAGAAGATAACGAGAGAGGAACAGGAGGAAAAAAAGATGTATATGCTGTACGAATATCCAACATGGCGCTCGGAAAATACAACTTCCTGATGGAGAAGATTATATGATAAAACAAAAAATGACCTGTGATGTGACAAAAGTCATATATATGCTGGAATGCCCATGCGGGCTGAGATATATAGGAAGAACTATCAATACGCTACGAGGAAGACTTAACAAGCACCGTAGCAATATTAAGAAAGGATTCGATAAACACAGCGTATCAAGGCATTTTAGTACCCATCATGCCCAAGATTCCTCCCTTTTGAGAGTTATTCCCATAGAAAATATTAGGGAGAGATCAGTGGAGAAACTAAGATCCAGAGAAATGTATTGGATATTTCGTATGAATACTCTGGTTCCTAGAGGTCTGAACGAAGTGGTAGAAAAATTATAAACACATACATATAGATTCACAGATAAATATATAGTCCCACTTTAGTTTATTTATTTTATGCATTTATTGCATTCTTATATAAATCCGTTAATTTATAGTCTTTTACTAGATAAAAATAAAAATATAATGATGATCTTTTAATAATTTTAATAATTTTAATATATTTAATATTTACATTCAATATTCATATTTATATTTATTTTAATAAATATAGTTAAGTCTTTAGTTAGAAGGATCATATAGTTTATTTACCACCATGAGTCTATGAATGGAAATAATATATAATATTATAGGGGTCTTATGTTTACTCAAATATCACATATATGTCATTGCATTCTATCCATTGATTACACAATAACAATATAATGTTTAGTATTTTATCAAGAAATAACAGTGATGTTGGCCAGTAACATCCATATGATTAATGTATCCAGGAGTGCGAGCGAGCCCGTCCACAATCCCGTTCTCACATAAGAAGCAGCGCCCGACGAGGTGACGTCACGGCCCCACGTGACCTAGTCAGCTGACACTTGCGGAGGAGGCGTGGCGCCGCTGGACGCTGTGAGGGATGGAGGACGGAGCGAACCGCATGCAATGGAGGTATGTAATTTTACTATAAATGTCTTGTATGTAACATGTTGCCACACTTGATAAAGTCCCTGTTAAGGGATGAAACGCGTTGTGGAAGATTAAAATACTGAAGTGCCATATTCCCGGAGCGCGGACCCATTTTGTTATAGCATATATACACTTAGTTTGAGAAACAGACGCCTCACAGGTACCCAACTGGCATCTTCATTAAATAGTACCCGCAAAACACCAGTGTCAACATCTACAGTGAAGAGGCGGCTGCGGGATTTTGGGCTTCAGGGCAGAGTGGCAAAGAAAAAGCCATATCTGAGACTGGCCAATAAAAGAAAAAGATGAAGATGGGCAAAAGAACATAGACATTGGACAGAGGAAGACTGGAAAAAAGTGTTGTGGACGGATGAATCCAAGTTTGAGGTGTTTGGATCACAAAGAAGAACGTTTGTGAGACGCAGAACAAATGAAAAGATGCTGGAAGAATGCCTGACGCCATCTGTTAAGCATGGTGGAGGTAATGTGATGGTCTGGGGTTGCTTTGGTGCTGGTAAGGTGGGAGATTTGTACAGGGTAAAAGGGATTCTGAATAAGGAAGGCTATCACTCCATTTTGCAACGCCATGCCATACCCAGTGGACAGCGCTTGATTGGAACCAATTTCATCCTACAACAGGACAATGACCCTAAACACACCTCCAAATTGTGCAAGAACTATTTACAGCAGAAGCAGGCAGCTGGTATTCTATCGGTAATGGAGTGGCCAGCGCAGTCACCAGATCTGAACCCCATTGAGCTGTTGTGGGAGCAGCTTGACCGTATGGTACGCCAGAAGTGCCCAACCAACCAATCCAACTTGTGGGAGATGCTTCTAGAAGCGTGGGGTGCAATTTCACAAGCTTACCTCAACAAATTAACCGCTAGAATGTCAAAGGTGTGCAATGCTGTAATTGCTGCAAAAGGAGGATTCTTTGACGAAAGCGAAGTTTGATGTAAAAACAATGTTATTTCAAATACAAATCATTATTTCTAACCTTGTCAATGTCTTGACTCTATTTTCTATTCATTTCACAACGCATGGTGGTGAATAAGTGTGACTTTTCATGGAAAACACAAAATTGTTTGGGTGACCCCAAACTTTTGAACGGTAGTGTAAATCATTATTAGTATTAGCAATAATAATGAATTTTATGTATATTTTAACTCTGGGATGTTGAAAATTACACAAAATTGAAGTTCTGTAAATTAGCTGCTACACTACGTAAAGCCCTGTCACACCTCCATTCAGACGTTCCATCCAAGGTTTCTGTCGTAAATGCCAGTCAAAAAAAGCATGTACAACAATTTTTTTTCAGTAAAGTGATGGACACATTGACCGAAAACCAACAAAACCTATTATAATCAATGGGTGCCAACTGGCTCCGCTGATGTCCATCATGCCATGAATCCATCACACTGTTATTTTGGAGGGGGGGGGGAGGAGTGTACCTAAAATGTAGCAGAAAAAAAGGAAAGTTTAACAGAGGTGTGAACAGAGCTTAAAATGGTCCTATATAACACTGATATTGGTTCTTTCCAATGAAAGTTTTGGTATTTTTGAAGGAAAGAATATCACAATCTGCAGCACTGTTCTCACCATCATCAATACTGGAATTCAGATGGACTTTAAAATGCGTGGTGTGTGTTATTCAGCTCCCTTAGGAGACTATGGAAAGCATGCACTAAAGATAGGTCAGGTCCTATCTTTTCTTGCAGCGAAGACCTTAGATGTCAGCCTTGTAGTAGCATGTCCTATCTTTGTTAGGTGTGAGTATTTAGCACATCTAAAATTCCTTGAATGCTTCTATAGGAAACCATTGCTTCTTATAGAAGTGCTCTTTTCACACGCCTCTAATGTGCAAAGATCAGCGCTTGTGTGAACAACACCTTCAATTTCAATCAAAGAGTCAAATTTGTTGCATATCCACACCAAAATCTGCAACAAATCAGATAAGTTTGAACACACCCTGAGGGTAGCTTCACACGAGCGTGTGCATCTGCCGGTCATAGGTGTGCACAAAAGTGCGCACCCACGTACATGCACAAACACGCGTGAATGCAGGTCCATGCCCATTTCCTTCAACGGGGCTGCGGCTGCTGCTGACGGCCCCATTGCAAGCAATGGGCTGCCAGCAACCCCTGCAGTGATTTTCAGGGGAGGGCTTTAAATATAAGACCTTCCCTGAAAATTATCCCTGTTTGTGTAAAAAAAAATAAAAAATTATATATATATATATATATATTGTCACCTCTCCACCGCTGCCGTTTAAATATTCCCCACAGGGAGTTCCCTTGTCACTGAACACTGTGACAGCACTGCCACAGTGATCAGTGTGCGGAGTAAAGAATCCCCTACCACAGCTGTCACAGCTGTGGCAGAGGATTTCTTCATCCCTGCAGGTAGTAAAGAATCCCCTGACACAGCTGTCACAACTGCTGAAAGAGCTTCAGAGCAGTGCAAAGAGAAGACAGGCTAGATGCGCCTGAGCCCCGGCAGCTGAGGAGAGGTAAGTACAATTTTACGCTCGTGTGAAGACATACTTAAGGTTTAAACAGACAATCGTGTTTGCAGAGGTTTTTGTGTGGGTAAAAATCACTCTCACAAAAAGAGATGAGGTGAAGCTATTGATTTCACACACTGACTTGGAATCCACATGTGGAAAGAAAAGAGGTGACATGTCACACCAGCAATTCTGCATGCAGATCCCCAGCCAAATATCTGCATAGCCATGGCACAAATCCCCGGGTCAGCTATAGATGTCTGCTGCAGTTTTTAGAAGCGGAATCCACGCAGAAAAATCCAGAATCTGTCATGTGACCATCCTCTGTGTAACAATTCAAAAATGTTAAGCCAAACTATAAATATGTGTCAAATGTAACAGACCCAGAAGTTACAGTTTTGAATCTCATACTGCGGTATATTATAGTCCGGCTTATTAAAGGGGTTTTCTGGGACATTAAAAAGAAAAGGTTAGACTGCCATAAAATCAATGAAAATTAAATACTCACCCATCTATGGCCACAGCGGGATGCAGCGCTGGACAGGGAGCCGCGGGGGTAGATGACTATTCAATTTCCTTAATTTCAAGACTAACTTTTTTTTTGACATCCCAGAAAACCCTTTTAAACTAGTTGACTGCAATTCTGTCACATTTGACCCAAATAGTATAAAGCGGAAAAAAGAAAGAGGTACTTACCTCCTGGTTGTCCCGTCCTGAGCATCCAGTATCACATGCAGTGCCCTCGGAGCTCCAGAAGAATAAGCTGGCAGCTCATCCTACTACAATGTGACTGTGTCCTGCAGTTCCGCCTCAGTACTTGCTTTTAATTAGACAGAGATTCTTTTGCTTAACTCCTCCTAAATGAGTGTTGTTTGTTCTCGTCACTTTTGGCTTATAATTTCACACCCACGGTCAGCTTATTTCTCATATAGCCCAATTTGCGCTGCCCATTCTCTGACTTTCCCTTTTGTTAAAGTCAAGGGTGGTCTCCAAGGCAACAATGAGGCAGCAACTTCTCTCAGACAGTCAGGCTGGGAGTGGGAGTCCTCATAGACTTCACATGGGGGGACAGTTCCTTAGAAAACTAACTACAAAGCAACTACATCTGCAGAATCTCATTTTAATAACATTAGCTGTCACCGGCTTTTAGAATGAAATCTGCACTATAGGAAAACAATCTTGGAATGTGCAACTTGTCACTTAGTTTGGGATGAAAAACAATTGTCACATCATTCTCCCATATAAGACGTTCTATATATTAGGCCTCATCAAAACTAGCTAACAGTATAATTGGCCCAGATGCCAACAGCAGCCAATCACAGTGCAGCTTTTCACTTTTCCAGCGGAGTTTCACACATGCAGAATATTTCTGCCAGGCACACCTAAAGATGTAGAAAATTCTTTTCTTGGGTGTAGTAATATCACATGAGAATCCCGATAGTCAAAATGAAATTATTGAAATCAATGGCTTAGTTTTCCACTTTTTTGCGGCCATGAGTTTCACGGTCGTGTGTTTCAGCCCTAAACCGCATCTTGCGGAAATATTCCAGGCATGTAAATATTTTTCAGATTTCAGATTTTTCATTAGATTGTTTTACTAAGTGCGACTTTTTTTGTATACTCTTAAACTCCAGGCAGATATTCGTCAATTCACCCACATCTTTGAACAAAAGTAATCTTAAAGGGGTATTCCCATTTCAAAACCTCCTGGCTGAGATGAGAAACCCACAGCTGCTTTCCTGAGCACCTCCCTGGTGTTACAGGAAGAGCTGAGCATGGCGGCCACTCTATATCTGAACTTCCATTGGAGTGGGCACTACACAGGGCACTACACTGTTTCTGTAACACGCATTCACTTCTATAGGAGTTGGAAAGCAGTGTAAGGGGGGTTTCTCACTTGTGTTAGGGCGCAGTTTGGGGTTTTTGTCACTCTACTCTGTTTTTGGAGGAGAGAAACTGAAATAAAAGTGAAAAAAACGGACTTGTTTTTTCACCATTGATCTCACTGGGGTTTCAAAGAAATGGAAGGTGAACAGAAGAGCTTCCGTTTGCTTTCATTCCATCTGGTTTCCGTTTTTTTGGATGGAAAAAGAGAGCAGTCTGCAGTAGGCTTAGTAAATTTTCTCCTGTGCTCTTCAAGAAAGGAATCCAACCTTAACCCCTTACTGACCAAGCCTGTTTGCGCTTTAATGACCAAGCCAAATTTTGGAAATCTGACATGTGTCACTTTAACATAGAATAACTCTGTAAAGGTTTTGCAAATCCAAGTGATTTTGACATAGTTTTTTCGTCACATATTGTACTTCATTTAGGTGGTAAAAATAATCCGATAGAATTTGTGTATATTTATTAAAAGCGCAAAAATTGGGAAAATTTTAAAAGAATTGTTTTGTGTTTTTTTTACATTTTCAATTGCAATATCTCAAATATGTGAAACACAATGTACAAATTTTTGATAAGATATATATTTCCATCTGATTATTTTGGACGCATATTTAAAAAACATTAGTTTTTTTTAACCATTTAGGAGACGTACAAAGTTAACATTGATCAACATTTTGAGGAACATTTTGTTTTCCTGCACCAAGCCAAGATTGCAAAGGCTCATAGGTGTCAGAATGATAGATACCCCCACAAATGACCCCATTTAACTGCACCCCATAATATATTCACTGATGGGTGTCATGAGTATTTTGACCCCACATTTTTCTCAGGAGGTAATGCAAAAAGAAAAAAATAGAAATTTCATATTTTTGCAAATATGTCATTTTAAAGGCAGTTTTTCTTCTATAGTGCACATGAAAATGACAAATTACCCTCCAGAATGGATACCCCTGTTTGTCCTGTATTCAGAAACATACCCGTTGTGGCCCTAATCTTATGTCTGGATGCACAACGGGGCCCAAAATGAAAGGAGCAGCCAGTGGCTTTTGAGAACAGACATTTTGGTTGAAGGTGTTTTTTTGGCCCCATTGCCAACTTGTAGAGTCCTTGAGTGGCCAAACCAATAACCCCCCCCCCCCCCCCCAAATGACCCATTTTGAAAACTAGACCCCTTAACAAATTCATCTAGGGGTGTACTGCGTATTTTGGCCCCACAGTTTTTGAATGAATCTAAGCAAAGCAAAAGGAAAAAAAATATGATTTTAATCTTTTTGGCAATTGTGTCATTATGAAAACTTTTTTTTTTGTACAACACACACATGAATGAAGACTTTCACCCCAAAATGAATACAATTGTTTATCCTGTGTTTAGAAATATACGTATTGTGGCCCTAATCTTATGTTTGTATGCACAAGGGTGTCCAAACCAAAAGGAGCAGCCGGTGTCTTTCAGAACAGATATTTTGCTTGCAGGTGATTTAGGCCCCATTGCACACTTGTAGAGTCCTTGAGCTGCCAAAACGATGGAGAACCCCAACAAATGACCACATTTTGAAAACCAGACCCCTTAATGAATTCATCTTGGGTGTACGGCATATTTTTACCCCACAGTTTTTGAATGAATCTAAGCAAAGCAGAAGAAAAAAGTTAGGATTTTCATTTCTTTGGCAATCATGTCATTTTAAAAACAGTTTTTATTGTACAGCACACACATGAATGAAGACTTTCACCCCAAAATAGATCCCCCTGTTTGTTCTGTGTTCAAAAACATACTCATTGTGCCCCCAATCTCAAATGTTGATCCAGAGATTACTCTGGCTGCCATTATAGAGTCAGGAAGGAATTTCATTCCTACAAATGAGCTAAATTGGCTTGTTAGGGTTTTTTTGCCTTCCTATGGACCAACAAGGGGGGGGGGGGGGGGTTGAAACAGGCAAACAGGCTGAATTAGATTGACATTTTCTTCATTCAGCCTAGCATACTATGTTACTTACTGGACACATGGCTAGGCCTGTAATGGAGGGAACACCCATGGGATTTCAGAGCACAACTGAATAGATTCCAGGCCCCATTGCTCACTTGAGCTGAAAAATATAGACTCCCTAAAAATAATCCCCCTCCGCGCCCTTTTTGGCATTCCCCAAATCTTAGATAAAAGTAATAATGTAAACATGTGTGGTATTTCAGAAAACATGCTTGCTGCAAACTCAACACTTTTTTCGGGGTGCATTTCTTGACCTCAGCTGCAGGGATGGGGTGTAAGCTTAGTAAGCTGGCTGAGGTGCGACGGTCTCACACATAAGGCGCCCAACAAGCTCCTCCTGGAACTGCAGGAAGGCGAGCATTCCCAGGGCTTCTTGTAAATTACACATTACAAGTAGCGGTCTGAATAACGCCGGGCTCACACGGCCGTATGTGGAATCTGCTTGTTGAGGCCCACAGCAGATCCCAGCTGTGAGTCCAGCCGTGGCGCTGCGTACAACCACATAATATACTGCGCATAACTGTGTACTTACATAGGCGGCCATGTGCAGTGCACCTTTTTTAATTTGTTTCTCCCATTAGCAATGATGCGGGTACCCGTAGCCCATACACAATCTAGTTGCGTATAGGCTGAGGATATATCTGCGACCATATAGTACTATGGGATGTATGTTACGGCTATCAGCTGTAAAATAGAAAATGCTGCGTTCTGTTTTCTGCAGGTGGATTGCGTAATTCCGACCCAATAATGTGAGCGGAATTGTGTAAACCAATGCATTTGATTGATCTGCGTATTACCCCGGATCAAACGCATGCAGAGTCTGCAATTTCTATCGGGTAATGTGAGACTGGCCTAAAGTAGATTGCTACCTTTTTATCATGTGACCAGAGACTGCTCAATAAGGCCTCCACTCACTGCTTCAGGCTCTCGCTACCTTTGGCATGCCGGCGACGCATGCGCAGAAGCCTGGGAAAGACTGTGGAGGAGGATCGCATCGAGGTTCAAATGCGGAAGCATCTGGTAAGAAGTTTCATCTCCTCTCACTGATCGCATTGGTGAGAGGAGATAAAACTTCAACCTTTTTTTGTAACTTTTACCACAGCCCCCCCGTGACATCTCCATGCTCTCGGCTACCTTTGGTAGCCAGGAGCAGGGAGATTTAAAATTTCCAGGGCAATCCTTGACTTTTGCGCATGAGTCCGCCATTTTGCTAACGGTTGCATATGCAGAAGCCAGACTAAAGTCTGCAGATAAAGATCCCATCAGGGGACAAATCTGGGGGCCTTAGGTATATAATTTCATCTCTCTTCAAAGATACGATCCGTACAGGGAGATGAAACTTTAACTTTTTAAACTTTTTTTTAATACTTTTTAACTTTACATGATCACTGTTATCCAATGGATAGCAGTGATCATGTGACCGGGAACTGCATACAGTGGTCCACGCTGAATCTCCCTGCACTCAGCTATCTTTGCCATCTAGATGCAGGGGATTTTAAAATTGCGGGGCTCTCCGGCCTTCTGCACATGCACGCCACATCAGCACATGCTCAGAAGCCCACAGCAGGTCCAGATCACCGCGGGACATCACAGAGGACGGGGGTGAGTATTTTCAGCTGCCCTCATGGACCCGATCCATGAGGGCAGCTGAAACACTTACTTTTTTTAACTTTTCTGTGATCCCTGGTCCAATGGATACCGGCAATCACGGGCCGGGGAACCACTCACCGCGTTCACTGGTGACATCTCCAGCCTCCAGGCTACTGGAGGTGATTTTAAAAGCCCTGCAACGATCTGGTCTCACCATTTTTCCTTTGAAATTGCACATGCAAATGAATCCATGAAAACAATGGGTGTTTTTTATGAGCAATTGCTGTGAATCAAAATGCAGAGAAGTTGGTAGGGAAGATGGCCCATGTAAATGCACCCTAATATATATATATTTATTATTTTTTACAGTATTCACTATGTGAGATAAATACTTAGATAGTTTAGTCTTTTCAGACACGGCTATACCAATGATGAATATTTTTCTATTGGTTTAGATTGTGTTGTGGGGAAAATGGAAAAAGTTTTTTTTTAATGCTACTTTATAATTTATGTTTAAAAATGCTATTTGATCTAATTTTAATACATTAAAAAACACACATGTAAATTATGTATATAGCACAGGCATAGTGCCTTATATCACTTGATATTTTCTTCCCCCATTGGGGCTCACAATCTATATTCACTTATTAGTATGTTTTTGGATTGCGAAAAAAACCCCACACAAATACAAACTTGAAGCAGATGTTACCCTTGGTCATCTTTGTCCCTAGGTCCCCAGCATTCTAAGGCAGCAGTGTTAATCACTGAGCCACCATGCTTCCTCCTTCTTTCCCTGTGCCACATGATGTAAAAGAAATGGAATTCATCAGACTTAGCCACTTTCTTTCTTCCTCCATAGTCCAGTGCTGATGCTCACTTTCCAATTGTAGGTGCTCTTGGTGGTAGACAGGGATCAGAATAATAATCACTCTGATTAGTTTGTGGTTATGAAACCCTCAATGCAGCTCTCTCTGATGCAATGTGTATTCTGATACTTTTATTTTATCACCACCAATATGTATTTAATCAACAATTTGTGTTACAGTAAGGCCTCCTTCCCACGAGCGTGACGGGCTCCGCAGCGTAATATTACGCTGTGAAGCCCGTCACGGCGCCCCCCAGAGCCCCTATACTTACCTGCGGGAGATAGCGTGAAATCGCTTCCCCGCCCACCGCCGCGCGTCACCGCCCGTCACCGCCCACCGCCCTCGCGTCACCAGCCGTGTCACGTGCACGGCCGGCCGTGTCACGTGACGCGGCCGGACCGCGTCATTTGGCGTCATATGACGCTCGGCGGTGGGCGGGAAAGCGTTTTTTCACGCTATCTCCCGCTGGTTACAGCGGGAGATAGCGTGAATGGACGGCTTCCATTGACTGCAATGGAAGCCGTCAGTGCGTACAGCCCGTTCTCACCCGCAGAAAATAGAGCATGCTGCGGGTGAGGACGGGAGAAATCGCGGTGCGTAATTCCGCGGTGGAATTACGCATCGTGAGCATTGTGCTATTAGGTTCAATAGAACCTAATAGCTGCGGGCAACGCAGCGGATTTTCGCCGCGAATTACGTGGCGGAAATCCGTTCGTGGGAAGGAGGCCTAATTGTTTTGCGTGATTGTACCAGACAGGCACCCTTTGCTCCCATACATGTCAATGAACCTTGGAAGCTCATGACCTTGTCACCGGTTGTCTTTCCTTTGACCACATTTGATGGGTACTAACCACAGCATACCAAGAAAACAAGACCTACTGTTTTAGAGATGCTCTGGCTCAGACGTCTAGCTATTACAATCTGTCCCATGTCAGAGTCGCTGGCATCCTTGTGCATCAGGAGGAGGCATGATTGCTCAGTGGCTAGCACTGTTATCCTGGGGTCAAATCCAACCAAGGCCAATATCTGTATGGTTTCTTCTTCATAAGATTCACCTTTATTTATATAGTGCATGCATTTATTGAGTAAATGGAGAAAGAAGAAGCATAGTGGCTCAGTTGTTAGAACAGAGAGAACCTATAAACTCCATGCAGATGTTGTCCTCGGTCAGATTTTAAGCTATAATCCTAGTGCTGCAAGGCAACAGTGCTAATCACTGAATCACCATCCTACTTCCTCGTCAATAAATGCACCACATTATTATAGCAAAGAAGCCCATCTAATCTCCATACAATTGTTGTCCCTTAGTCAGATTTGAACCTAGGCCGCCAGCACTGCAATACAACAGTGGTAACCACTGAGCCACCATGCTGAGCTGGCACAAACAACTTAAGGTTCAGATTCACTGTGAACCATACTTTAAGCAAAGTAAGGCCCAAATTGATTGGCAGAGCAGCAGTTGAAGAACTAATCACAGTCATCGCATTGGCTCATCGAGGGCTCCACCAATTCATAAATCCCATCATACACACAGCTTTTTTTCCCAACTACCTATAACCATGCAGCTTGTTCTCTAATATGTAAATTACCTCATAATAATTGGTACAAAGATAACAATTATCACTCCCTCCTAAAGTAAATCTTTAAAAACATAAAGAGACACTATTTGGTCCTCTTTTTAATCAATTCTTACTGAGTGGTGATAAGTCAGGAATGCATTAAAAATCTGCTTTGTGAAAAATTACCTATATCATTGATTTTTCAGTGCAGAATAAAAGATTCTTGTCCGTGCAGGCCGTGGAAACAATAACCTATACAAACGCAACCTAAATAAAGGCTTGAAAGAGGAAAGGGGAGTAGGGATGTGCATTCACGAAGGGACACCAACGCCTTACATAAATTGAATGTTCATACAAACAAGTAAAATGACTACAGATGCCAAAATACTTACCAAAGTATGGAACTACCAGAAAGGTGGAAATATTTATAAGTACGTACATACGAAATATTGGTTTGTCTTTTGGCCAGAATATGGCAGCTCACAAGCCCACATTAAGGGTCCTCATTGTCTTTTGAGTCCCTACTTTAACAAGACAACTAAAACCACAACAAGGGAACCCTGCCCACAAGCGGGATGATTTTCCCAATAAGGACAGGCCCATGCTGGAACCTAGGGGCCTGGCTTGACCTAGATGGCAGTAGGCAGGAACACCAAACAAGGGAAATACAACATACATACTGAACAGGACAGTTCACATCAAATGTAGTCCACTGTTATGGATGTTTACGGAAAGTGGACCCACTGGGCTAACCAACCAGCCTGGTTATTATGCCAGAGTAGGAGACTATCAGCTGACTCCAGCAGACAGGGGTAAATACAGAAGGGTAGCTGGCCCTAAAGTAAGCAGGGAGATGGAAGGGGCCCTGCCTATAAGTGGAGTAATTGCCCCGCGCTGGAACCTGGGGCCTGACTAGCCCTGACAGAAACAGGGATGGAATATGAAACACTGAAATGGAAACACTGCACGGAACTAACTATTACTGAGATGAGCAAGAAGGACAAATAGAAAGGAAATGGACACACATACAGATAAGGCAAAGCTACAAATGAGACAAGCAGACAAACAGTGGAATAAAGTAGAAGTCAAGACACAGCAGACCTAGCAGTGGAGTGACCAGAGGAAACACCAATACTGAGGCAACCAGGAAGTGGACCAGCTCAGCTTAAATAGGAAAGCAATTGCTTATTAACATCGCAGCTGAGCTGACAGACAGAAGGCTAGTCAACCCTATCAGCACTGGATAAAGAGACAGATGGAGCCGTGGCAGACCTAGCAACAGGGCACTGACCGGTCAGGTGAGACATCATGAACGCCACTTTGGCGCAATCCATGGGAAGCAGATGAGCCAGCACTTCAAAGTGCAGTGAACACTGGTTGATGAAACCGTGACATTGTTTGGGGTTACCCTCTTAATGTGGTGGCATAGCCAAATGTGGCCCGGATCCAGTCAAAAAACCTGACTGTAGGAACAGAGACGGAGTTGTGTCTGTTGCAGGGAACTGCGGAACCGCTGCGTGAGTAGGTAAGGAATTCAGCCGAGCACTCAGGTTGTAAAAATAAGCCAGGATCTGTTCTTGGAGATTGCGCTGTTGAGCCAATTCCTGACGCAGATAAAAAAAAAACTCTCCAGAGCAGTCAGCGGAGTCAATGGCCTTAGTATACTGTTACGGATTTTTACGGAAAGTGGACCCACTAGGTCTAATTGCTCATTAACTTCGCAGCTGAGCAGACAGCCAGAAGGCAGGTTAACCCTTTCAGACAGACAAAGGATCCAAATGCACAGGAACAGCAGAAAGAAGCTTGCTGTTACCTGGAACCGCAAGAGGGCGTCAGACATGACTAGCTGACCTTACATACACACCTTCAGACATACATTGACCAGGACCTAGTTCACACCTCTTGTAGTCCACACCTTCAGACATACACTGAACAAATCCCTGTTCACACCTCATGTAGTCCACACCATCAGATAAATACTGAACAAATACTGACAACTCACAGGTCATCAGATCTGGAGGCTGGATTTGATAAGGGTAAGGGAGAAGGGACCTACATAAGATGGCGACAGAGATATCTGGTGTCCAGACCATCCTCAGGGAAGTTGGATGTAACCTCAAACTAGCAACATGCATAACTCCTAACACCAAGCACTGAGTGGAAATGAGGTAAAAGATGAACGAATAAATGGCCAGCACCCTCTAGGAAGAGGGGATGGTATTTATGTGCACAAGACTGATAGTGAACAGCTCGCTGGAGAACTCTACACCATCAGCCAGTCAAATCAACCACATCTGCAGCAGTGTGCTCCCAGAAACCCATAGAAAAATAGAGGAAAAGCACTCGCTCGAAGGATGCTGGGAAATGTAGTTGGTAGATGGTCCCAAACTCTAAAGGAAGACGGAAGTTCATAGGCGCTGGAGACAATCTCATATGAATATGAGAGAGCGGCTAGAGGAAACTCCGATCATATGATGAGGGAGCAGAAATGGATATAAAATAGAAAAAGGTCCTCAGCGCTCACACCATAGGAAATGGAAAATATGCATTCACACCATAGGAAATTTCCTATGGTGTGAGCGCTGAGGACCTTTTCCTATTTTAGAAACCCATAGAAGTATAGTTCCCAGAAGCACAACATGACAACAATTAGTGAAACAGTAAGAAAGCGAAGATGTATCAATCAGATTATAAAGGTAGAGCCTCAATGTAATGAATTCCATTATCAATTTTGAAACCACAAAAGTATTGGCAGAATTTTAAAAACAATGAAAAAATAAAACCTAAAACAAAATGTTACATCTTGCGGTATAATGCCTAATAATGGACTTCTCCCAAATAATCAGTATGCCAGTAATCATCAAGCCTTCATTATTGTGATACATTTTAATAGTTAGTTACCATTATATTATGTTACAACTTTCTGTTTCATCTTGCCGACTCCTCAGGTCAACACTAAGGATACAAACTAATAAAGTGCTTACACTGATATTAAAACATCTCTGAATAATTTGTCTTCCATATCAAATAGAAATCTTTTATGACATAAAATCCCAGTACGCTCGGATTTCAGCTTTACATTTATTATAATACATTGTCCTTTGATTATATACAAAATAAAGCTTGCAATGGTACATGTATTATTTTTATGGGTTTTTTTCTGGGTACTGCATGTCATTACTCAAACATACCATTGGGCTTACAGATACAGTATGATGAGATCTCTCAACAACATCTTAAGATTCATAGCAAGTACAAAAATCATGGCACATTCGGGATCGGTAATAAAAAGGTATATTGTACAAGTCGGCATTATGCACCATAAGTCAAGTATACATCTGAATGATGTCACACTTGCAAAGATTTAATATACTGATTCGTCTTTGCAAATTAAAAATTTTTTTAAAAATTTCAACGTTTCACCTGGAAATATATGAAGTTTTACCAAAACGTGTTTAGCCTTTGGAAACGATTTGGAACGCAGATAGAAAACAGTCTACGCTGTATGATGATTTAAATAGTAAAACGTAGACAAAATGTGTATACTGTACATCTGTGCTGGATTGTCTGGCACGGCCCATGGGAAGATCAGGGACACATTTCATGGATAAATACAGTGTGTTTTCAGTGCATCGAGTACTTAGGTCAGGATCGTTGTTAGCAGGAAGTCATTGTGCTGTTTCCCATGCACAGCCTGCTTAATTCCATTGGCATGAACATTCCAGCGGTTCTTGAATGACATACATCACTTCAGTCCCGTTTCCTGAGCAGTAGAGTGGCACAGTCAGATTCTGTACTCCATTTTCCCGGCAACATTTACAGAATCTTATATGGCTATCAATGTTTACGTTAAAGATTGTTGCTGACGGACATTTCCCATCACAGGAAGCCACAGTAATCTGTTGGAAAATATGGAATTGTTAAATATATACATATAAATGTATGGGGGAAAAAACATATTTGTTAGACTTATTTATTAAATATATTGTATTTTTAAAACTTTAGCACAATATATTATTGTAACATACACCTTGTTGTGATTTTACTATCAGTATTAATATTACTGCTGCTTGCTCTGGGTCAAGCCAGACAAAGACTAGGAGAAAGTAGGCACTTGCCTAGGGCTCTATTAAGCTTCAAATGTAAGGGGGGGGGGGGGGGGGGCAATTTAACCAAGGAAAGGAAATGTCTTTAAATTCTTCTTTCAGATGCTCCATGCTATGTCTGAGTGGTTAGTTATAGAGTGTGATATATGGATTGAAGAGCGGCGCCTGTTACACAGGAATGAATACAAGCTACTTTACATTACTACCTACAAAAGACGTCTGTAGATGCTACAAGCCCCTCTAAGGCTGCTTGCACATGTATATTCTGCAACATGCAGCGCGTTTGGGCACCAAAATCCGCATGTCTAGCATATGGATTTTGACATGGATTTGTATGCAGGTTTGTGGAGTGTGTAGAGTATATACAGGTGGAGAGTGTTTGTTTGTAGAGTATATAGACATGCAAAGTCTCATAATATTTCCCCCTTTTCTAATGATCTTGGCTTGCCAGATGAATTGGGTGTCATCTAACGATGACCTCTGGGACCCTACCGATCCTGAGAATGCAGCTCTGATTTTAGAGCTTCGATCCCTTCAAGCGACTCTCTGGACATTGAGAAGCAAAGATGGTTGCACCACTTCTCTGACTACCTCATGCACATTGTGTACAGTATGCATTCATAGGTAGTCTAAGACTACATGCTGTTCTGACTGGTCATTACTGCTCATGTGGGCAGCACTGGTCAATCAAAGCATGTGTAGTGTCTTATACTAATGATACATACTAATGCACAGTGTTCATCAGGCGGTCAGAGAAGTGGTGCAGCCAATTATTTTCTCCAGGACTGGAGGTTTGCTTTCATTTTTTCCCTCTACAGAGCAGTATTGCAGCTACTTGCAGTGCAGAGAAGTGCAGCACAGCTGCACAACCATATTAGTGTATCCTGAATTAGTAGAGAACAAACCTTATCTAATATCCAGAGTGGAGAGTGGCTACAGCGCTGGCCAATAAGAGCAGTGTGTAGTATTGTAGACTACTGATGCAATAACAGCCAGTGCTCAGTGTGTATCAGGTAGTCAGGGAGGTACCGCTGCCATCTTGGAAAACTACAGAAGGGCCCCAAGAACCAGCAGATCTGCATCAGTATGAGGAGGACACCAGGCAATATTATTCCACCCCACCACTCCCCCCCATCCGATCATGGGATATCTTTTACTCAGGGATGGAAGATAACCTCTATCTGTTATTCTTTTAGGTGAGGATGTAGACAGCTCATATTGTATATAATGGATTTTTGATTCTTGAAAAATTATGGTGACTCATGAGTCTTTTCATTTCTTATATTCAAAGAAGAGATAAACATTTGGCCCTATGTCCCTAAAGCAGTGTTTTATTAATATAACACATGGTCTTTTTGTATGATACATCATCAATGTGTTGACCCCCACCAATCACATATTTATGGAGGATCCTGAGGATTAGCTGAATAAAGGTACAGTGGGCCCTTTAATGTTTATCCACACCGAAGCTCTTTCATTGATGTGGCTATGCATGCTACCATAAATCAGCCCCATTGATTTTATTCTGCTAATCTGTGTGGGTGATGGGAGTCAGACGTCCACGAATCACATCTTGATGGTCTATTTCAGTGTCTCCCAAACTCCAATCCTCACAACCCCCCAACAAGTCATGATTTCAAGATTTCCATAGTATTGCAAAGTGATGCAATTATTGTCAGTGCCTAAGAAATGCCACAGGTCTAGGATATCCTCAAATCATGACCTATTTATGGGGTCATGAGGACTGGAGTTTGGGAAGCATTGGCCTATCTTAACGGTAGATCAATGTGTTTTTCTGGAAACCCTTACTTGATGCTCCATACCATGTGAACCTGGTTTTCCTTATTGTCTCTCTATAGATATATGCATCCCATGTCTGGGTTTATTAACCCTTTGCAATCCAATTTTGGATTCAGAGTTTCCTAGGGGGCTTTCTCTTTCGGCCATTATACAATGGCGCCATCTGCTGGCTAGAGCCAGTACAGTGGTATGGGACATGCTGGAGAGGCCCCCAACAACAGAGCGGCCAGTAATATACAGTAAGAATACCCTTCCGGACATCTTCCGACGTCAGAGCTGTACAGCCTTCAATCAGAATGTCTTCAGACGTCAGACAGTGGATTGGAAAGGGTTAAAGAAAAAACATTGGTGCAAGATAATGAACTACTTACAGGGTATTGACTAAAACAGTCACTTTTTCTTATAGTAGTTCTGACTGACACTTTCTGACAAATCTTTTCTTCCTTTGAGCCTAAAAAACATTGAAACACTTAAGTTGAACTTTTTATACTTATTTTTGATATGAACAAAAACATCTCACTTGTCTTTGATTCATTCTAGAATCTGTATAACCTTGTAGCATTGAGATAAGTATATACATTGGATTTACAGTTCAGTGCTCATGCAGTAGCAATACTTTTTAAACATTTAATTACTATATATGTGTATATCAGGATGCACTGGTTTAACATGCAACATAATGCAACATTTCATACATTTAATATGATTTAAATCTTAATAGGTAAATGTAAAATAACAGATAAAAATGCAAAAAATTAGTCAATAGAGATCACGGGGTAATACAATATCAATGCACAATTCTTCAACTGAATCCTCTCCTATAGTTTTACCTAGGAATCCCTAGGAATACTCATAAACGTCTATATCTCAGTGACCCATATAGATTAGTTATTCAAGAAATAAATATTTTAGGGTATTATTAAAACAGAGCAGTCTTTAATTTGACTAGCTTTAGTTACAGAAATGTCAAAGAACTCTAGTATTCCATAATTCTGAGTTGCAATATTAGATATAATACTCTTATCACATGGTTGATATAGACTTCGGAATATTATTCGGAATATGGGCATAACTTCCCTGGTGACAAGCGCAGCAGTTACTATGTGGTCTAACAACTATAGGCGCCCATCTCCACATTGAAAAACATGTGCAGTAAAATAATATTACTGTATAGATGATTAAAGATCTGGAGATAAATGAATTCCTGCTCCCTCTTTCTTGCATTAATTTTTGCATTATTCATGGGCAGTGATATTGCTCCCTTATCCTCATATGACATCTTTGTGTATATTATAACTTTAACCCCTTAAGGTCATGGACTAGTTTGGTATTTAAGGATGTAAAAGAACTGCCCCTTTTTTTTACTGCTGTGCTGAATTCACAGTGAGGTATAAACAATGTGATATCTATTTTCGGTATAAAATTTTAGATTGTTTTATGTTTTTCTACTTTTGCTGAATAAAAACTTTTTTTTATCACTTCATTCAAAGGTCCCATAAATGTTTGTATTTTTCCTTTGATGTAGCTTTGTGAAGGCTTGATTTCCCAACATGACAAGTTTTTATTGGTACCACTTTGGGGTAAAAACGTGGGTTTTTTTAGTTTTTTTTACTTGAATTTTTTAAAACTTTTTTGTGTGACTGTAGGGACACTTGAACCTGTGTTCCTACAACATTTAGATGACACACTGCAGTACCTATGTACTGCATTGCATTATCTCTTTTTATTCACAATACCAACTAATGCACACTCGGTGGCCGCTGTTAGGCCTCCAGTTGCCACAGCAACCCATTGTCCCTCTGCAATTGGATGGCAGAGAGCTAATTTCATCACAGAGGAAGCTCCTTCCCTGTGCTTACCACTTATATAATGTAGCAAACATTGGTCATGGCCTATGAGGGGTTTATGGCTGAAATCGAAGTTATCTCTGGTCCTGGCCATTGCAAAGGCAATCCAGCTGTCAGTTACAGCCTGTTCCCAATGCAGATGGAGCAAGCTCAGCTCCCGAGCCTCTGCCATCTATATGTCGCACATGCAGGGCCTGTTGGCATTACCAATTGTGACATGTATTTGACATCACTGTGCATATTATCCCCGTACTGTGATGTCACTGTGTTAAGGACTGCACACATAACACAGACTGCAGACCAAAATATTTATAAGCTTTTTGACTCGTTGCTGAAAGTGCTCATGATGGAAATGCCTGATCCTAAAATATACTTTTTTTAAATCATGAAATGATTATGAATTTTTCCATTTGGAGCAAAGAACTTTAACCAAAACCCTCATTTTAAGACAGTCATCTCAGGAGTTGCAAAAACCTTTGAATGTAGTTTATACTGTACAAACCTGGGGAAAATAAATAAAATCAGTAGTTATTGAGTTCCTCATATGATGTGCATGCATTTATAGTAGGATATCTTATTGTTGTTGTATGACCAGGGATATATACATTCACTGTCAACAAAATCAAACACCTAGAAAGAGTTCTCATTTTTCTGCAAAACTCAGCATGCAGTTACATCTCAGGCAGATATGTAAATAATTAGTGTTTTGGCATGATTAAATGAACGGTCTTGCTACCTGAGGGCCTAAAAGTGGTTCCACCCTTGGCCTATATAAATAGGCTCTCAGAGGCTACTTGTGTGTAGTGACCTCTTTTTTCGCTTGTGTAGATTTTGACCACTAGACATGCCTCTATGATGCAATTGTCCAGAATTCACCCAATTAAGAGAGTTTGAGACGGGCACATTATTGGAATGTGACAAGCTAGATAGTTGTATTGACAAGTTGTCTGCCACCTGAGCTGTTCTACCAAGACTGTTAGGAAATGTTGGGACCAGTGGATGCATGAGGGCACACATAAGGTGACTGAGCTCAGGATGCCCTCAACAGCCCACCAGTAGAGGAGATCCTCCGATTGTCCAACCAGCATAAGCAGCTCCAATTGTTTCAATCTCTGCCACCTAGAAACAGGTGGCACAATTGTTACAGGCTCCTGTGTCCATTGAAACCATTTCCAGGAACTTGGCTGAAGACCATTTAGTCCCAAGGCAACAATTAGGTGCTCTGTCTTTGACACCTAATCACCGTCACTTCTGTTTGCAGTGGTGTCATGAATTATGAAACTGAATTGCTACAGATTGGAACCAGGTTGTCTTCAGTGACAAATCCAGGTTTAGTTTGGGCACTGACAACAGCCGTGTTCGTGTCTGGAGACCTAGGGGTGAGCACCTCAATCCTACCTTTGCTGTGGAGTGCTACACTGCTCCCACTGCTGGTATGATGGTCCAGGAGGCCATCGCATATGACAATTGGTCACCCCTAGTAGTGGTACTAGAGACAATGACAGCTCAGTGTTGAATATATGTCAGAACGGTATTTAACAAGGAGAAATGCAAAGTCCTACATCTGGGCAAGAAAAATGAAGAAGGCACATACAGAATAGGAGGAATTGGACTAAGCAGCAGCACCTGTGAAAAAGACTTGGGTATACTAATAGATCATACACTGAACATGAGTGAACAATGTGATGCAGCAGCCAAAAAGACAAACACAATTCTAGGATGTATTAAGAGAAACATTGAGTCTAGATCATGTGAGGTCATTATCCCCCTCTACTATTCCTTAGTCACACCTCATCTGGAATACTGTGTCCTGTTCTGGGCACCCCACTTAAAAAAGACATGGACAAACTGGAGCAAGTTCAGAGAAGAGTTACCAAGATGGTTAGGGGGCTATAAATCAAGTCCTATGAAGAACGGTTAAAGGATCGGGGAATGTTTAGCTTGCAAAAAAGAAGGCTGAGAGGAGACTTAATAGCTGTCTACAAATATCTGAAGGGCTTTCACACTGCAGAGGGATCAGCCCTATTCTCATTTGTACTAGGAATGACTAGAAGCAATGGGATGAAACTGAAAGGGAGGAGACACAAATTGTATATTAGAAAAAACTTTCTGACAGTGAGGGTGATCAATGAGTGGAACAGGTTACCATGAGAGGTGGTGAGTTCTCCTTCAATGGAAGTCTTCAAACAAGGCTGGACAAATATCTGTCTGGGATGATTTAGTGATCCTGCACTGAGCAGGAGGTTGGACCCGATGATCCTGGAGGTCCCTTCCAACTCTACCATTCTATGTTTGTATGTTCAGGACATCCTGCAGTCACATGTGTTGTCTCTCATCGCAGGGCTTCCAAAGAAAAATGTTCAGCTGCATACAGCAAGGGTGTCATAGAGGTGGTACAACAGGGTACTAGAGCCTCTCTTCAAAAGTTCAGTTTTCTTCAATAATTTAACCTTTTGCTATGATATTGTAATCACTTACTTATATCAACATTACAATCACATATATAAAGTTTCTTACGATTCCGACAACTCCTTCCAGGTATTGGATATTTTTTGAAAATCAGTGTATATTCCCACCTTGTAAAGTGATGACATATCACTAGGATATGGTATCACTTCTATAACTTTATGACTGACATACGGTACTCCTACACATCCTGAGAATAAGGATCGCAGAGCTAATGGAGTGCTATGTCCTCTTCACTGCTTTTTAAAGGGTATGTGGTGGGTTGCACTTCCTGGAACAGTCGGGTGTCTAGGACCACGAGTGGGCAAGAAAATACTTGCAGGACACAGCAGTAAAATAGCACTGCTTCTTTTATTCTCAGAACTGGAACTGATATAAAGTGATGGCATATCCCTACTCGTCTTTCAGTGAAACAGAGGATCAGTCATGCCTGTTCCTTCTTTTTTTTAGGGACATTCAAGATGCCCTCATATAAACTAAATTGTTGCCCGATTTTGCTAAAATTGGTTGGTTCAACTTTGTTTATGACAGTTCCTGAATCGTTTGTGCCTTGTGAGCCATATCCAAACCTGAACAATGTTTGAGAGTCTGATTAAACTCAAAAATGGAGTAGAAACGTTAGAGAACTTTAGTAGAAATGGAGTAGTAAATTTACAGGATAGGAGATAACTTGCATCCCGAGAACAAGCGTTCAGAGAGTTCAGTAATAAATGTAGTGGTGGCCACAGATGTGCGCTGCCACTCCATTAATTTCAATGACACTGATGAAAATTGTTGAGTATGAGCACTCGGTAATCTCCAGCACTGTCACTGTATTGAATGAAGCAGCAGCGGTACGCATCCTCTGCTCCATTCATGTGGAGACTGTAGGTACACTCATTCTTGGGGGTGAGCTCCCAGAGGTTGAACCCCTCTTGATCATAAAGTTATTCCCTATCCCGGAGATAGAGGATAACTTTACATCTTAAAAGTCAAAAAAATGGTAGAGAGCGCCACAGGTAGATCCAATCCACACTTGCTGGAATATGCGGGTGCAATCACGATGCGTCTTTTCCTCAGTACTCCAATCCTCTGAATCAAAGGAGAGCTGCAGATACAAACTGGGGGGTCTGAGACCAGAACTCCCCCAGATACAACAGAAAATGGAACGTCAGAAAAAGATCCGCGCTCAAAACGGAGTGAACTGAGGACAGGTTCACATGTAAGTAATGGTTCGGTATAACACTTACTTGAAAGGAGGGGGGTATGATATACAGATGCCCCCTCCTCAGAGTGTCCTCCACAAAGTGTAGAGCTATGCTCCAAGATGCACAGTAATAATCCGGAAGTTGTAGTCAAAACGAAACTTTTAATAAGGCAACGCGTTTCGGTGCAAAACAAGGCACCTTTCTCAAGCCATACATATCATGGCTTAACCCACAACGGTTGGAGTGTATAAATGCGGAAGAAAGTGCTGCAAGTGTTGCGACAGTATTGGACAAGGAAGGAAAGAGGTTTATTGCAAGAGACAAAAGAAAAATATAAAAATAAACCAATTCCTTAATTGTTGCTCCCGTTTTATAATCTACTTAATAGAATGCCCATGTAGATTACAATACATTGGTCGCACTACCAACACTTTAAGCTCTAGACTAAACCAGCATTGATTCAATATATCTATGGGTTACATGAAGCATAGCGTTTCACGGCATTTTGCAATGGAACATCAAAAATTTCAAAAAAATCCCAAAGATTTACGCATCACACCATTGGAACATATCCGTAATCATTCCTTTGCACAACTCAAAGCCAGAGAAATGTTCTGGATTTATAAAATGGATTCGTTAGTGCCGGTCAGGTTAAATGAGGTGTTGGAAAAAATATGAGAGATACTATATTGCATGAGAATATTAATTTGTAGTAAGATAACAGTCGTTTTTAATTACCACTTGGTAGATAATAAGAGATTATGTAAATTATGATAGCGGTTCGGTATGTATATATTTTCCTTTTTATTAGTATATTTATTGTTAAGAAATTTTCCTTCATATTCATTCATATAGTTATTGGTTAAAATAGGAATAATGCCATATTCATTATGCAGTATAAACATGGATATAGATAGGGATGAGCGAACGTGTCCGTTACGGACACATCCGCACCCGGACACCGGCTTTGCCGAACACTGCAGTGTTCGCGCGTAAGTGTCCGGGTGCCGCCGGGGGGCGGGGAGATGCGCGGCGGCGCGGGCGGCAGTAGCGGGGAACAGGGGGGAGCCCTCTCTCTCTCCCTCTCCCCCCCACTCCCCGCCGCACCCCCCCGCGCTGCCACGGCGGCCCCCGAACTTTTTCGCCCAACACTGAAGTGTTCGCAAAGTTCGGTGTTCGGGCGAAAAAGGGGCGGAGCCGAACGTGTTCGCTCATCTCTAGATATAGATAATCCATTAATGTTTAACTTTTTGAAATTTTATGAACAAAGCTTTGAAAAAATGTATTTTAATAATATTCAATAATTCATTTTACATAATGTAGGTACACTGCTATTTAGCATAGTTTTAATGTACTTTCCATTAGCCGGAGTCCGGATCTCAGCACGTATGGACACCGCTACGTTAATTGCGTAGCCTTATACGTAGCTACGTAAATGGCATAACGCCACCGTAACGTCATATTCAATCACCCGACGCCTGATCAATACATCAGCGAGGGAGAGACTGGTGTCCCACGATGCAGACCCCAGGCTCCGTTACCATGAAATCCGGAGTCCGGATCTCAGCACGTACGGATATTGCTACGTAAGTTGCGTAGCTTTATACGTAGCTGCGTTAATGGCGTAACTCCACCGCACCGTCATACTCAATCACCCGACGCCTGACTAACACGTCAGCAAGGGAGAGACTGGCGTCCCACGATGCAGACTCTGGACTCCGTCATCATGAAATGTAAGTAACCCTATAAATAGTGATGTTTATTTTAATTTGTCATGCTTGAAAAAGGCACTGATATTAGTGCTGAAACGCGTTGCAGGACTCTTTTCATGTTATATATGTTTTATGTACAATTGTACAATTAAATATATTTTCCCTATTGTGGGGACTTTATAGTTTCCCTTATTGGATTGCAAATAATCCCTGTTAAAGAGCGCAGGAGGATTTTTCTATCATAGTTTCGTTCACTTTCCTCCCCATTTGTGTGGTGCATCACCCACTGGGGTTTTTTTCCTACTGCTGCATCTCCTCTTTTTGAGGATTTTTGGGGATCTTGCACAGGAAGAACATCTATAGTTCTACAGGTGACCGGGGATCATCGGTGCAAGCGGGTTATTCTCCCTGAGGTGGAGATCCCGCTTTGCACCAGGTGAGTAAAAAACCCCCTTATTTTCTATTTCGGATCCCTGTGTGGTGGCGCGGATCTACTCTTTGAGATTATCCTCACATAATGGACTCTTGACTGCAACCTGTTTAGCTGAGGCGCATGCAGTAGTTGCTGCTAGCTGATAACGCACATCTATAGATGTTACACTCTTGTTGGCAGATCTTCACTGTCATTATTACATGCTGATAATATGATGTCAGTGGGCACTTTCATACCCAGATGGCAATTTTCAAAATTGAAATTTAATGATAGAATTTAATTTACTTGCTTTGACATTGCCAGCAAAGCATTCTTACAGAGCATAATGTGACATTTACTGAAAAACAACTCCCCCGTGAATTCCAGATACCAGGTCAGTGTCACAGTAGTTTCTGGTTTTCAATACCCTCCCTTATTAGCGTGGGTCGGACAGTTCATATCCTTGAAGGTCATTTACAGGTTGGGTTTTCTGTTCACCCAGCTCAGTGATGCGTGCAGCAATGTAATTGACTTATTGCTTTTTAATTATAGAAGTTCACAAAAGAGTTACAAATCAAAAAGGACAATATGGACAGATAAGGCTATAAATGTAAGGCAAATGACCGACATATAGAGATAACAGCTGAATAGACCGGAAATTATACAGAGTAAACAGATGTGTTTTGTCAAAACTTATGTGACAGAATCAAGTATGGCAAGAAAACATAATGAAATGCAAACATCAAAGCTTTCCATTGATACAAGTGATAGCGTTACCAATGCAACTATTAGCAACAAATGGGAACATTGTTATGACTATGCTAGTCAAACGATTGGTTTTGACAGAACAGGAAATCTGCTTTATCAGCATTCCGTCATCTATCATTTTTTTTACTTGATCTTAAGGCTGAATGCACACGGGCGGAAATTTTGCGGCGAGATTTCACATGGAATTTCAGCCATTGCACGCTGCCATAGGATTGCATTGCTTTATGCAATCCTATGCAGACAGCCGCGGGAAAACTCACGTGATAACAAAATTGTGGCATGTCTTATTTCAGTGCGAGCCTCGCAAAGGCTGACACACTGGCTTTGCTCTGTGCATGTGGGGCTTTGCGCCAGCCAGCACATCTGCAGAGCAGAGAGAAGACGCCGGACAGGTAAGCCGTGGGTCACTGTATGGGCACAGGTCACATCCCACTGCGAGAATCTTGCAGTCGGAATCCGACCCGGCCTTCTGTATTCACCCTAAATTTTCTTCACTATTGTCTGAGTAACAAATGCACAATGCAATGAAAACATTTGCATTAATATTGTAGTTATTATTTTTGTTTATGTTTAATTTCCCCAAATTTATTCAACCCCCATTGCAAAGTAGGTTTATTTGCCAAATTTACAAACTTTCAGCTGCTTGCAAGAGAAAAAAAAATCAAACAAGAACATAAATACTGTGTTTCCCCCGAAAGCAAGACCTACCCTTAAAATAATCCCTACCCTGATTTTCAGGGGGGCTTGAAATATAAGTCCTACCCAGAAAATTAGCCCCAGCTACACTACGTAACAAAAAAAGCAATATTCACCTAGCAGGCGTTGTCTGGGTTCCTCTCTTTGGACTCCGCAGTTCCAGGCAGACTTGCAGTTTTCAGCAACAACAGAACATCGCATGCTGGTAACAGGGTTTATAAACCCCACCTCCAGCAAGCGATTGCTCTGATTGGTTCTCGAATACCGCGGCTCAGCGGTGCTCGAAAATCAATTTGGAGAATGGGGCTCTCTTGACCCCTGATCCACCAAATCAGAGTCAGCACTTGATGAACCAATCACAAACATTCAATGAACCAATCACAGCTGGCGCTGAGAACTGCAGGCAAGCCTGGCGGAACTGTGGAAACCAGCAGGAGGGACCTAGATGGCACCTGCTAGGTAAGAATAAGACATCACCCGAAAATAAGACCCTGTGCCTCTTTTGGGGCAAACACTAAGATAGGGTCTTATTTCTTAATTTCTGGGAAACACGGTAGCGAAGCACAACTAATATAACAAGTGGTTTCTCCAAATTCAATACAAAATACTACTTTTAATGTTGACTGCTGTCCCAGAATTATTCAAACCAGTCATGGTAAGTTTCTTTAGTGTTTAGTAGAGCTACTGATTCAGTAGAGCTTTTGATAGTGTTATTAAGGAATCTTAGTGCATTCCTCATGGGCAGTGGCCTCTAGTTTACTAATATTCTTTGGCTTGTGTGCTGCAACTAGCTGCTTCAAATCCCACCAAAGATTTTCTGTGGGGTTCAAATCAGAAGCTTGTGATAGCCTCTAAAAAAAATACCAGACTTCTTCTAAAACCAGGCCTTGGTGAACTTAGGGGTATGCTTGGGATCATTGTCATGTTTAAAGGTCCAATGTTGCCCAAGCTTCAGCTTCACAGAAATTATGATGTATTCTCCTAGGATTTCCTCCTGATACTTGTTTTAATCCATTTTATCCTCCACACAGAGGCGTAGCTTGAAGCTTCTGGGCCTCAATGCAAAACCTGTAACAGGGCCCCCAACTATAATGCTTTATTCATACTACTAGGCTTACTATATAGAAAAGAGAGGCCTTATGGGCCCCCTAAAGCTCCTGGGCCTGGGAGCAACTGCATCCCCTATAGTTAAGCCACTGCCTCCACCTGCTGCTGGTTTTTAATACCAGAGGAGAGAAAGCAGCTGCAGAGCATAACTAAGCCACTGGCATACTTCAAATGCTTCACTGTAGGTAGGGTGTTCTTTTCAGTGTATGCTTCCTTCTTCCTACCGTGTATGGATCATTCTTCCCCGAAAAGAAGACACTGTCTTATATAAATGTTTGCCCCAAAAAGGGCACAGTGTCTTATTTTCGGGGGGGGGGGGGGCTTACACTCCCCTGGTCCGTGGCGTCCCAATGCCTCCCGATTGTCTTTAGCAGTGTTGCGGTAAACTGTGTCCTCCTCATCTCAGTGATGTCATTCACTGAATGGCTGTGATTGGCTCATCGAGCACCGGCCGTGATTGGCTGCTGGCGCTCGATAAGCCAATTATGGCACTCGCCTTGCTGAAGGCGGGGTATTCAAAGCCCTGTCACCAGCAAGAGCTCAGCTATGGGATGAGGAGGACGCAGTTTACCGCAGCGCCACCGAAGACCATCGGGACACCGCAGACTAGGTGAGTATTGATTTTTCTTTTTTGGGGGGGAAGGTTAGCTAGGTCTTATTTTCGGGGGAGGCCTTATATTTTAAGCCTTCCCCGAAAACCAGGTAGGTCTTACTATCGAGGTAGGACCTATTTTTGGGAAAACACAGTAGTTCAGACATACCACTGATCCGTAAGCCCCAAAAGTTCCAGTTTTTTTCATCACTCCACAGAACATAATCCCAAAACATCTGTGGCTTATTTATATGGTTTTGAGAATATTAAAGCTGACTTTGTTGTGCTTTTGGGTCAGCTGTATATCTTGGAGCTTGGGCATGAAGACCTTCAGCATTTAGTGTGCGCCTTGCTGTACAAATGGAAACTTCAGTGCCTTCAGTCACCAAATCTTGCTGCAAGTCTTTTTTAGACACTGAAGGGTTTTTGACCACCTGCCTTCTCAGACATTTGGTGGCATCTGGTGATGGCTTCTTCTTTCTGCCACATCCAGGTAGTGTAGCCATTGTTCGTTTAAAGGGGTTTTGTCATTAGAACAAAACCCTGTCCTCCAGCTGGGCCCTGTCTAAAATAAAAAAACAAGAGTGTACTCACCTCTCATGGAGCCCCAGAATGCAGCTGACTGCCACCGCTGGTATCAGGAAATAGAGAAAGGATGCCACAGCACAATCGTTGTGCTAAATATAGCCGGTCACATGCAAAGTGACCTTCTAGAGGGTCCGATCCACAAAGACCCAAATGTAGTACCAAATGGAAAGCAGGCGTGACAGCATATGTGATGCGGTGAAAAATGAACTTCTTTATTCCTCCAAACAGTAAAACATACAACGTTTTGACTCTCCTGAGTCTTTAACAAGTAGTCACCGCTGGCATCGGTGGTGACTTCTGGGTAGATGACTGAGCGGAAGCATGTGACCGCTGCAGCCAATCTGAGACTGCAGCATCACCATTAACATTTCTGTCATCAAAACTCATATCCTGGACTTCATGATGCCAGGATTTTGGGGATTTGTTGCTGAGGCCTCCAATTAGCCGCAACAGTCATGTGTTTTCACCAGGCTGCCTACATGGAAGTCATTGCCGATATCAGTCAGCTGCATTCTTGGGCTCCAGGAGAGGTGAGTATACACGTACTTTTTTTTTAGGCCCAGCTGGGGTAAGGTGTTTTGTTCTAAAGCCAAAACCCCTTTAAATATTAACTTGAAAACTTACTTTGAACATATATTTGTGATTTTGTTCTTCGCAATAATTTATTCACACCCACCTAGACAACAATTCATTCTAAAGCCAATCCACATACTGCCACAGTAGGCAATGCCTTTTTCTTCGCACTGCTAAAGCACGCTCACTTAAACAGAGATTTTTTTTCAAAAGCCAATCAACATACTTGCACAATACCAATGTTTTTTTCTTTTGCATATACATACGCCCACATGAGCAAATATTCGTCCACTTATCTTAACATGTGCGCACTGCCAAACGACCCAGCAAACGAGTTAAATGGAGAGCATTTTAAACAATTATTTTTTCATTCAAACGACAATTGTTGCATGTAGATTAGCCATATTTTTAACATACAATCGCGTGTCACAGTCAACAAAGCTCTAGCCTATCCAGATATTTGATTTGTTTTATCTCAAGCACACCTGCTGCAACTAATGAAGTCTTTGATTAGTGGCATCAGGTGTGCTTGTGACAACACCTGTTTTGCAAATATGTGCTCTTATGTGAGATTCTATTCAGAGAGTTGAATAATTCTGAAACTGTGGTAGTCATTAAAAGTCCCATTTAGTGTTGAATTTGGAGAAACCAGTTGTTACATTAGTTGTGTTGAGTTACTAACATTGTTCTTGTTTGATTGTTTTTTTGTTTGTTTTTACAAATAGCTGAAAGTTTGTAAATTTACAATGGGATTTGAATAATTTTGAGTGCAGATACAATGAAGCAGGAGGGGAAATATATGGTCAAAAATGAGTTTAGCAGAAATACACATTCTCCCAAGGCAATAAAAGAATCATCACATCTAGACTAAATTTCCAAAAAAAAACTTAAATTCAACTTATTTAGAACGTCATAACAGCAATTTTAAAAATGCAGTAAGCTACAGATGTAGTCTTGACAGTATAAGATTTCCATTTGCATGAAATTTATGCAATACTTTGAAGATTACATGACATTTCTGTTCAGCAATCTTTAAAATGTATTGTTAAGGCATTGTATCAAAACCACAGACATTTATGGCAAATCTCGAGTAGATGCAATAACTGTTTGATAGGTGGAGCCCTCATCTCTAGGCCCTAACCAATTGGGAGAATGGGGCTCTCTTGACCCCTGATCCACCAAATCAGGATGCTGCTGCTTTCAGATGGAGATTGGATGAAAAGGTCGCTGCTAGAGATGAGCAAGTATACTCGCTAAGGCATATTACTTGAGCGAGTAGTGCCTTAGCCGAGTATCTCCCCGCTCGTCTCTAAAGATTCGGGGGCCGGCGGGGGGCGGGGAGCAGCGGGGGAGAGCGGGGAGAAACGGAGGGGAGATCTCTCTCTCCCTCTCTCCCTCCCGCTCCCCGCCGCAACTCACCTGTCACCCCGAATCTTTAGAGACGAGCGGGAAGATACTCGGCTAAGGCACTACTCGCTCGAGTAATGTGCCTTAGCGAGTATACTCGATCATCTCTAGTCGCTTCACATGTCTGTGAATCTCTCTTTTCTAGTCTGTCACATTATGAAAGCAGTCATAGACTTGACTGGAGAGCAGTACACAACCGACTCTTCATTCAATCACCAAGTGGAAGTGCCAGCCATCAGCTACATCACACAAGGACTTTGGTTCCATGAGACTCCCACCTATGAGACATTTATGGCATATCCTTTAGACATATCATTAATGTCTTTGGTTAGACAAGTCCTGTAAAGTAGATTACAAAAACAAATCAAAAATGTTTCTGCTCACGACATTGTCCATTTTGCAGCAGCCAATATATCCATCACTTTGTGCATAACAAGACTTTTTAAAAATCTGTTTAATTAAGATATTGTGGAAAGAACATGCAGCGGTACATAGAAAAACAAATACATGCAGAGTTTTATTTCTGTTAACTGCATGCGGATTTTTATTACTCTTTGTGATTTATATGCAGTGCAAGATTGGTATCATATTTTGAATACAGCAGTTCATTAGCCCCACAAAGCTCATTTCATAAATTGCCATTACAGTCAGAAAAGAACAGTGAAATGCATGAAATAATAATAGTACCTGGTTCACAATTTATTTTAGCAGTAGGAACTACGGGGGTAATGGTAAAGGGTAATACACCCATTCCAGAACCTGGCAGAATTGTTAGGAATATAAGATTTTTGTAAAATTAAACATTTTTATACAAATAACATGTTCATTAATTCTTACACTGCCAAGCGAAATCTCTTGTCTTCAAAAATGTCAAATAAAAATTAAAGACATTCTCAATTTTCACGTTTCATACAATATCACACCAGAAGTTCCTGACTTACAGCGGCAGCCATGAAAAGATTTACGACTTTAAATTGGAAAGAAGTTATGGCAAGGTAAGAATTAAATACATGGACTCACTCTGCATGCATTTAATCAAGCTTTATTTAGTCTTGCCCATTACAACCCGTATTTTTGCAAGCCACATTCTTAAGTATATGGTCCTACCCACAGAGCACATGCTTTTGGTTATTGTTTTATTAGCAGATAAAGAGGATGCTATAGATATTGGTTTAGTTTTAAAAATAAGATTTTTTTTTTCTGAAGTATAACATTGGTTTTCTGGGTCTCTTTTGAAACCAGTTTAATAGGGCATTATTGCATTAGTTACAAATGCTGAAATCGCAACAAAAATTATATTAATATTATTAAAGTATTTGTGTTTTTAGAATGTTATTTTGGAAATTTTAGTTTGTGCCTTTTTTATTCCTAATAGGGATGAATATTAAATAAATTATGCTGTAACTCTAAGGGCTCAGTCAGATGGGCGTTTTATTGTGCGAATATATGTGAGCAAAAACGCATGGCTAAAAAAATTTGCGTGGCTGTGTTTTAGCGCACATCCAGGGGTTTCACCTTTGGTCAATGGGCCGGCAGCAGCAGCAGCGGCCCGGCCCCATTGACATACAGAGAACATTGCGATCCTCTGCTACAGATGTGACAGCAGTGGCAGAGGATTTCTTCATCTCCGCGGCAAGTACTGCAGTGATTTTCGGGGAAGGGCTTTAAATATAAGCCCTTCCCTGAAAATCATCCCTAAAATGTGTAAAAAATAAAAAAATATATATACTAACCTCTCTGCAGCTGCCAGGGCTCAGGCGCATCAAAGGCTGAATTCAATGAATGAGTGAGTGCTGTCTCGGATTGGCTGAGCATTGTGACCAATTAGAGGCAGCTTTCAGCTGTCATTCAATAGCTGGGTGCTGCCTCTGACTGATCACAGTGCTCAGCCAATCAGAGGCAGACCTTTCAGCAGGCGGCGATTTTAAATCCCCACCTGCAGAAAGCACTTCAGAGCAGTGCAGGGAGAAGACCTGTTGGATGCACCTGAGCCCCGACAGCTGCAGAGAGGTGAGTATATATATTTTTTTATTTTTTACACATTTTAGGGATGATTTTCAGGGAAGGGCTTATATTTAAAGCCCTACCCCGAAAATCACTGCAGGGCTTGCCGGCAGCACATTGCTTTCAATGGAGCTGGCTGTAGCGCCGGCTCTATTGAATTCAATGGGAGAACATTGCACTCCTGTGCCACAGCTGTCACAGCTGTGCCAGAGAATTGCGATCTTCACTGTGTGTTCTTAATGGGGTCGGCGCTGTGCACATCCAAAAAAGATGGATGACGCAGTTACTTGTGTTTTAAAATCCGCTGCACTATATTTACCGCTGCGCATTTTTGTGCGCAGGTAAATATCGGGCATATGACTGCTGCCCTTGGTTCTATATAAATGCGGATCGCAAACAAAAACGCCCGTCTGACTGAGGCCTAAAACAGATATTAGAACTGAAAAGGTTGGCTATGATTAGAAAAAAAAAAGTCAGCACATTTTTGAGAAACTGTTCCACTCCTGCTTATAGTTTGTCTCTGGTATTGCAGCTCAATCCCATTCACTTGATTAGGGCTGAACTGCAATACTGGACACAGCCCACGCACAAGAGTCGGTCTGTTTACTGGAGGAAGTACCCCTTCCCTTTTTTCTCATACTGAACAACCCCTGTAAGATCTAACGAGATATCATCTAACTTCTTTATTAAAGAAATGCAGGTCATAGAAATTATCTCAAAATTATTCTGTAATACTGGAGCAGAGTAAAATCATGTTACATCATTGAAACGAGTCTTAGTAGTTTGAACGCTGATTACGATAAAAAAAGAGTATTTTAAAAGTATGTATGATACACTATATGGACAAAAGTATTTGGGCACTGCATGTTTTTCAAAAAAAGTGCTTTATTCTTCTATTTAGTAACGTGTCGGCCCTCCTTTTGCTTGTATTACAGCGGCAACACCTCGAGGCAGACTCTCCACAAGTTCTCTGTAAGTCAGGGCAGGAATAGCTCGCCATTCCTCCTACAAGGCTGTGAGAAGAGATTGTTGTGAGGATGGGCGTGGGTGCCGGTGTCGCACCTGTCACTCCAGTTCATCCCACAAGTGCTCGGATGAATGAATAGTTATTACAAAATGAGCAGCTTTTTATTTTCCCCATGCCCTTCCCAGCATACCGTTCGGCAAACTCAGTATCTGCATACTTGCTGATTTTCTGCAGTGTCCAAATCCTTTTGTCCATATAGTGTATGTTTAGACATTTTAAACATATAATTTGTGATTGTACAATTTAGAATTTCTCTTGATTCTCACTAGCATAATTTTAGACATGCAGTATCGCTTCCCAGGGCTCATTAAATGTATTTGAATTGGTTGCTCCCTTATCTGCATTTTCCCTTTTCGTGAAGGTTGTGGTATTTTTGATGGCAAGAATAATGAAGCTCCTGACACTAGTGGAAACAGAGCCTTAATGTAGTAAAACATAAAAACAGTAGAGATGAGCGAGTATACTCGCTAAGGCACATTACTCGAGCGAGTAGTGCCTTAGCCGAGTATCTCCCCACTCGGCTCTAAAGATTCAGGGGCCGGTGCAGGTGACAGGTGAGTTGCGGCGGGGAGCAGGGGAGAGAGAGATCTCCCCTCCGTTCCTCCCTGCTCTCCCCCGCCCCCCGCCGGCCCCCGAATCTTAAGAGACTAGCGGGGAGATACTCGGCTAAGGTACTACTATACTCACTCATCTCTAAAAAAACAGCATACATTTTTTTGCTGCGGAAAAGCGATACTGCATAAAAATGCTAGTGTGAGCATGGTCTTGCCATACTTGGTTGATTTTAATTTATTCCAGAATTTAGTTTTTTTCTATTTGTATTGTAACACTGTTGTTCCTACTTTCCTTACAGAATAAATTTCAGATATACTGTAAGTCAATGTATTCACATGGTGATATTGACAAAATCATGGATTGTGTGGAGAAGGTCCAAATTGAAAATATATACAAATATAAGATTCCAGTCTTGAATATGAAAGAGGCCAAGGCAGATACAAGTGAATGTTTTCTCCATCTGCTGAATGATTATTATATAGTAATGATACATTAAGCTTGGGCTATGTGGGAGACTTTGTCGAATGTAGCCTCAAGATATAATACCTCTAAGGCAATATTTCTTAACATTTATTGACTGAATATCTTCAAGTTGGCAACAGTTGGCTATTAGATAGGTTGTGGTTATTAGTTCAGATCTTAGGTTCAGATTTTTTTTTGGCAATTTTTGTTTCACTCCTGCTTTATTGTGAATCAGATATATTGTATGTTATTGCACCTCCATTGATTTTATTTCATGGAAAAAGTTATACTCCAGAACAGTAAGGTTAAATCATTCACCAGGTAGTAAGCCGTAAAAAGCAAGGCCTGTGAGTGCTAGTGGTTAAAGTAATAAAACTTGATTGGGGTGGCCATTGCATGCTTATTCCCTTTCTTATGTCCCAGCAAGTGAGTTAAATAAACCACAGCTCTCCAATATAAAGCATAAACTAGCATACAATGCAGCTTAGTGCACTTACATATCTTGCAGCAGCCATCGTTATATGTCTGTATAGCTCCTCCATTCTAAAAGAAAATGAAAAAGGGCAAATCAAAAAATAATGTGCTCAACATTTTTGATCCTCTAAACTTTGAAGTAGATTTATCAATTTGTTGCGGCTTTAATGTTACTACATGAGGTTCTGAAAACTACTGAAGGTGCATGGACACCAAAATGTATCAAACAACTGAGACACTTTAAATGTGTTAGAAGGTGAAAATAGAAAAGGCGCTCAGAAGTGTAGTTATAGGGAGTGCAAAAGTAATAGTCACATGGGGGACCTTGTATCTACGGGGATCCAAAGTCCTCTGTATCACATACAAAGACAGAGTTATTTTAAGTGACACATGATAGGTGGGGGACCCTATTACAAGTCTTGCATTGGGGCCAGGAGATTAAGGTTGTGCCCCTAATATCACTTGTTAATGTGAGCTAGTAGTTTACTTTCCTTACAGAAGTGGAGCACATATCAGGTTAAGGTAGTGCAGAGTTTCTGCCCAAACTATTAGGTTTTGTCAAAAGCAATGCAATATTTAGAAGAATATGTCACAGTTATTCATCACTTATGTTTTTCACATAGTCAAAAAGTCTGGTATATGCAGGTCCCATCTTTGAGACCTGCATCTATCTGTAATTCTGGTCCCTGTTTCCGCTGACCCAGCTAAATGAGGTAGCTGGGACTGGTTAGGCCTTATGGAAATAGCCAAATGGGTTTCGCTACACCATATCCGTCAATCCCATATAAGGTAATGGGAGTTACACAAACAGCATAGCTATGTAATTTCCATAGCGCATGAGCTGCGGAAACAGCATAGCTCAAATGGAAATGGCAGTTTAATTACTGACAGTACATCAATTAGGTGTGAATTCTTTTCAATGTGACTTGTTGGAGGTTCTTAAGAAGTGGTTTAGAAACACTAATAAAAGAAAAAAACCTGTGGACACACCTAATGGACACTTCTTATTGCATATTAACAGTATTACAGTAAGGCGAAAGGCCGGCACGCAAACAAAGGAAATACATGCAGAAATTGAATTTAGTTTTCAATATTGACACAATTACTAATATAGTGGATTAAACCATGCATGTCTTTAATATTGACAACACAAACCTTTAGACATTCACTGCTATTAAAAGGAGGGCAGACAACACTAGAACCCAGAATCATGGCACCTACAGCAGTCTTTGTGCACTCATACTTGGTGCAGTTGGAAATCCATGAGTCACCCACCTATAAAACAAATAAAATGTTGATAAAACAGCTGTTAGTCCGTTTTCCTTAGTGGTTTTGTTAACATGGATTTATATTATGTTCTTTTTTCCATTGGTATGTAATGTATATTTTACAATGCATGTCAAAAATAAAACATGTGAGGAGAAAACTCACAGTTGCTTTAAAATAAATGTATGCCTTTTCACACCATGTAGTTTTAGTTCTACCATTCTGTACTAGTTCATATTTATAGTGGTTCAAGCTCCCTTTTTAGAAGGCTCCAATTTCCCTGAAGAGACAGCAGACCTAAATGTTCAATTCTGGCACATGGAGTGTCTTGATTCCAATAATTTTGCATGGTGGTGGAGCTACTGTGTTTCCCCGAAAATAAGACAGTGTCTTATATTAATTTTTGTTCAAAAAGGTTTGACTTTTTTACATGTATAGTTGCCTGGACACTATTTAAATTGACTTTTTTTAATTAACTGTTAGCAGGGGTTAATTTTGGAATAGGGCTTATATTTCAAGCATCCTTAAAAAGCCTGAAAAATCATTTTGCATCCTCAGAAATTTTGGAAAATCATGCTATGTCTTATTTTCAGGGGATGTCTTATTTTCAGGGAAACAGGGTAGTAGCAAATGGCTGGTGGGTGGAGTCTTCTGTTATTCTAGGTTCTGTAGACTATACACAGAGGGCTGCAGATTCTGCTTTTTAGCTGTCCGTAACATACAAACATTTCACCCTTTAGGATAGTGTACAGCAGTACTGAGTAGTGTAGATGTGAGTAAATAGCAGTAAGTAAATCACCATTCACTCTAACAGCACACCCATGTGAGTCTGTGCTTCTTTCCTCTTCTCATAGACTTCAATCAGAAGGATGACCCATCCCTCTCTTACCCTTCCTGTTCTCTGTCTTGTCAGCACAAATAACAGAGATAAAATCCCTTGACAACAGGGAATAGACAGCAAAGTTAGAGTGAAGTGAGACCCCTAGTGGCCAGCACTTTAGAGGGATTTTTCAGCACTATATATAATTTTAGGTAAATTAAGTGAGTTTCACTTTTGATAGTTACCACGTTGGCTATCATAAAAGTTGCTTGAAAAGTCAGTGACCATTTAAGCCTCACTAAGAACAATGTCAATAAATCTGTTTACAAAGTTGATAATATGTACATTGTTAAGTACAAATAAATAGGTACACTTCCCCACAACAGAAATCAATGCAGAAAACAATTTTGGTCTCCAAGGATTTTTTTCTGCAAAGAGCTTTAACCCTTTCCAATCCACTGTTTGACGTCTGAAGACATTATGATTTAAGGCTGTACAGCTCCGATGTTGGAAGACTTCCGTCGGGGTTCTCTTACTGTATATTGCCAGACTCTCTGCTTACGGAGCCTATCCAACGTGTCACCCCATGCATTATTGGCTTTAGCCAGCAGATAGCGCCATTGTATAACAGCAGAAAAAGAGTAAGACCCCTAGGAAAACCAGGATACAAATTGGATTGGAAAGGGTTAAAGGTCTGTCAACCAGACATGCAATAAAAGAACAATCCGTGCAGAATAGACTGTTGAAACCTCCACCAAGCTCAATAATCAGGACTTCCAGATCTCCATTCTTGACACAGATGTGGCTATAGATGCAAGGCCACTTTTGATGAAAAGGAATGCAACATCCAAATAGTGGTGTAATTTGCCTTTGTCAAAAGTGTAGGCACTGATTCCTTTTAATATATTATAAAGTGGTTTGTGGTATAATAACGTACTATATTGTTGCCTTAGCACTCTGTATTTTATCAAGGATGTCTAGTGATGCCGATCTTGCATTGATGTGAGTGCATCATACAATGGAATGTTCAAGGAAAAGTATCCTTCCCTTTCAGTAGATGAGAAGCAGGCTTACCTCATATATTGTCAATGCTCCACTCTCACTGTAAAAAGTACATGACACATTTTTGCAGGTTCCACAGCACATTTGATGGTTTGATGATGGGACATAAACTTGATTCTGTAGAATCAGAACATGGAAAATGTCACAGGCATGAAATTGGCACAAATAGTTTCTTGCATCATTCCCTCATTAACAGTTTTATCCACAGATTTGACATACCACGATACCTAACTGGTGGATTACTGAAAAGACATTATGCTCCCAATGTTAGAAAAATAGGAATCTCCTTCACCAACCTAAATCGAATGCAGGACTCCCTTCAAAAACTAAAAATTCTACTTGTGGCCAGGGCCATGGAGCTTTTACCTGCATGATGAGGATCCTTTACGTACAGATTCATAAATAATATTGCACCGCACAATTATATAGGCTCATTCTATTCTGTATGCCTTTAGGTTGTTCTGGTGGTAAAAACAGGCATTAGACTGGCATCTCCCTGCACCTCCCCAAAACACAAGTCTGTATATATCAATGGATAGCAGGAGGGAAGACCCTGCACAATTTTGGTAATGTTTGACAGTTAGCAGGACAAAAGATTAGTCATGTTGAAATCCAACATGCCCGATCCTTGGTTTCCTCATTGGGTAGCCCTCCCATAGTGTTTTAAATCTGTGACCCATTGAGCGGTGGTTGAAATTAATGCCAACTAAAGTGAGTACAAGTGTAATTCCAGCCTGAAAAAACATATGTGCCCTTTGTTGTACATTGATTTCTGGGTACCCCTCCACTACATGTAGTGGAGCAAAGTATTTTATTTTAGTAGTCATAACCTGTCTATTTCTTTGTGGTTTTCTATAATATTATGTTCACATGGCAGAATTTTTCACTGTGATTTCAGCTTGAAAAACCATGTCAAAAAGCAATTCTGCCATGTGAACATACCCTAAGGGTGCCTACTCCCTTGCGTTTTCTTTCTGCTGCGAATTCGCTATGTTTTTTTTCCAATTGTCAATGGGACTTTTTAATGTTAAAAATGCAACGCACCAAAAACGCGTTGCGTTTTTACCATTAGAAAGTCCTATTGACAAAAACAAAAACGCTGCGAATTCGCAGCAGAAAAAAAATGCTAGTGGGTAGTCACCCTAAGACTGCAGAAAAACCATAAGAAACAATTAAATGAAAAATACAAGTAACACACTTTTTAAGAATCTTTTATGTGGTAGATTTAAGGACCTTATTTTTCCATTACTAATAGGATTTTTTTTTCATTGATTTTTTTTTCATTTTGTGGTTTATTGCAGGTAAAAAACAAAAAAAAAAGATTTTTTTTATTTATAGTTGTTTATTTTTTAAATGAGTGTATTTATGCTAAAATAAAGTACAAGAATGGATTCCTCATTTTGTTTCGGACAGTTCGATATAAACTATGTATAGTCTCGAAGTGGGTTATTTTTATTTTAAATATACCATATATATTTACGTGAATTTTTTTATTCTGTAATTTATTTTTACTTATTTTTATAACTATTTTTTTAACATCTATGTCCCCCATGTCTTCATATAAGACCTCTGGGGGAACATTTACAATGTTATTTTTTCTTCTATTTCACACTTTTCCACTGTAACTGGGCATAGGAGCAGCATCCATAGGAGTCTCATTTACAGGAAAAAACATTCCTCTATAGTAACAATAGTCACTGGCAAAGCTGATCTGGGTCTGCTAAGCTCTTGCAACTCTACTGTACCAGGGGGCACCAAGCAATCACTTGATTGTCGGGTCAAATTGTGAAAGTGGTGCCTCAGTCTTCTCAGTGAGCGCTATGTAATCCACAAAAGAAATCGCAGAAGCTGTTAAAAACTACTTCTGCCTTCTCCTCCGGGTCCTTGGCTATCACTGACATCTGAGGATCTGACCTGCTCTTGCTAGATTGTAGGAGCAAGAGCTTTAATCCTGCATCATATTTTTACTAGGGTGAGGGATTAAAGTCCAGGACCAAGTGCCATATATTTACGGCGCTTGGTTCTTATCAGGTTAATAAGCTCCACTTGAAAAAATAGTTTCTTAGCTTTAAAACCTAAAAATACAGAAATGTGCAACTAAACATAATTAACATGTCAGCTTTATTTGTCTCTTACTGCTGCATTTCGCTGGTCTGCCCCTAACTTTAATTGGTAGGCCTAGACTGCACTTATTATACATGTTTCTATTAAGGCTCTACACATATGTCATTTAGTCAATACTTACAGGAGCACAGTTCTTGGAACAGTTAACTGTCAATGTTTCGATGAGATGAAATCCAGTTACAAGATCTTTTTCATGTAAGCATTTAACAGTGTAGCAAGCCTCCCCATTTAAATATTCAATGAGTGACTGACCAGGGTGCAGTAAAGTAATTCCATGATATATGCATACTTCATCCTTTTCTAGAAAAGAAAAAATAACCATAATTAATGACTGTCAAACTATACTGAATCATTCTTAATCGATTTAATAAAAATCCCATTTCAATAGTAATTAGAAAAGTATAAATGATAGTGGCAGAGGTGCTTACAGGATTACGATGAAGTAAACTAGTGATGGTAGTGCCGATGTCTAGTTGTTGTTGTTCTTCTATTGAGGCATATGCACATCATATAGAGGGGTCCCCTGTCTGGGACCTCCTCTGTTAGCTAGTGTGTAGAGTAGAGTGATCGCAAGACATGGAGGGAAAAAAAGTTTTTGTCATATCTTCAACTGTAACCCCAAAAAGTTGCCATTTGGTGTAAAAATGAGATTGTCAAAGTTTCATCTCAATCGGATAACGTTAAGACCTGCCGCCACAGCCCTAAAGTATAAAAAAAAACTGCTATCTTTGTAAAGAATGTTCCTGGCTTCAATTTTCACTCGCCCAACTTGTTTACAATAGTACCGATCGGAAGATATTTGGCTTTTTTGTGGACCAGACACGGAAAATGGACATTTTGTTTAAAGTAACATTTTACTATAAACATGCTAAAATTATTTTTCAACCATGCTTTTGTTGTTCGTTGAATTCTTTTCATTTAAGCACATCAAAGTAATGTTTAAATATAAGTTTTTTAAATGTTTATTTTTTTAAATACTATATATCTTGTTTTCCAGAGCTGTAAGTAATAATGGATTCAGAGCCTTCCTTCTCTACAGCTACAAGTGCTGTAAGTTCGAGGCAGAAAGAAAAAATTTTTCTGACTGGATATATGACCCATCAAATTACTGGCAGTAACCTGCTATCCAATGGTCAAGTTTTATGCAGTTTGTTTTACAATAAATGCCCAGTTAAACTGGAAACCAGAGATGCTGCAAGGATCACAATCCAGGAAGTTTTACTTTTTTGCTGGAAAGCTAAGATACTAACCAAAGATTTGAAAAATTGTATTGCGAAGTTTGAAAAACTTCACGAGGAGTGGAGAAAACTACAAAAAAATGTAACCAGAAGTGTAAGTAAAGCTCAAATTAAGAAATTTAAACGTTTAAGTCAAGCTTTGATGACCTGTTTGATATTGCACACCAGGACATGCTGAAGAACACAAATGAAGAAGACAGACAGTTTTTGCTCCTTTATACTGGGTTTACACGGGACAAATGTCGGGCAAACGATGCCCGACACTCGTCCCTGTGTGTCCTCGCTCCCGTGATCCTGCATGGGAGCTACTATCGCTGGCTCACTCACAGAGTGGCCAGCAGAGTAGGCGGGGAAGCAGCAGGAGATTTCTTTCCTCTCGCTCCCCCGCCCCTCTCTATTGACATAACACAGCAGCCGTTCAGTACTGAACGGCCGATATTTACACTGAGCAATCATCGTTCAGCTCATCGTCTATTGTTTATGCTGCTGGCTGCTCTGTGAGTGAGAGCTAACGATACTAGCTCCCATGCAGGTGCATCAGAGCTAGCATGTGCGGGGATGAGTGTCGGGCATTATTTGCTCAACATTTGTCCTGTGTAAACCCAGCATCAGAGATAAAAGGGATGTACTGACTGCATGGGAGGAGTCGATATAAAATTCATATGAGCAGTAGAACGAAGAGCACAGAGAAAGCAGCTGACACAGTCAGACTGGAAAAATCAAAACTGAAACCTGTAGGTAAGCCTAAATTGTAGCTAAAATGTAGTAGCTAGCACTTGATGGAGGAAAAACCATCTGTTTTCTTTATTTGTGTTCTTCAGCACGTCCTTACTTTCTTACTTTGAGCTTTACTTACACTTCTGGTTACAATTTTTTGCAATTGTCTTTACTCCTTGTGAGGTTTTTCAAGCTTCGCAATTCAAACTTTCAAATGTTTGGTAGGTATCTTAGCTTTCTGTCAAAAAAGTAGAACTTCGATTGTAAACCTTACAGCATCTCTGGTTTCTAGCTTAACTTGGCATTAGAGATGAGCGAACGTACTCGTCCGAGCTTGATACTCGTTCGAGTATTAGCGTGTTCGAGATGCTCGTTACTAGAGGCGAGCACCACGCGATGTTCGAGTTACTTTCACTTTCATCTCTGAGACGTTAGTCCGCTTTTCTGGCCAAAAGAAAGACAGGGAAGGCATTACAACTTCCCCCTGCGACGTTCAAGCCCTATACCACCCCCCTGCAGTGAGTGGCTGGCGAGATCAGGTGTCACCTGAGTATATAAATCGGCCCCTCCCGCGGCTCGCCACAGATGCATTCTGACATAGTTCAGGGAAAGTGCTGTCTTGCTGGAGTTGCTATAGGGAGAGTGTTAGTAGTTATTTTAGGCTTCAAGAACCCCAACAGTCCTTCTTAGGGCCACATCTGACCGTGTGCAGTACTAAATAGAGATGGAGGGGAGCTGCTACCGTTAAAAATTTCCTTCTTTATTGAATAAAATAAAGCATACAGCTCACAAGTGCACGCTGAACGCGTTTCGGCAAAGGCTTTTGCCGAAACGCGTTCAGCGTGCACTTGTGAGCTGTATGCTTTATTTTATTCAATAAAGAAGGAAATTTTTAACGGTAGCAGCTCCCCTCCATCTCTATTTTCTGCTCATATGGAATCTGGCCGTTTGCCGTCGGCTACTTGAGGATGGAGCTCCTGTTGGATCCCAGATCTTCCTGTAACATTGAAAGTTACTGCTGGTGAGGTGAGCCCACATCTTTCTTTTTTGGCGTGTGCAGTACTGTTGAGGCTGCTTTTTGCAGTGTTGCACATTTTTTTTCTTTTTGTATATCGGCCATGCAGAGCATTGCGTCCTCAGTCTGCAGTAATTTTACATAGTATAGGGCCAGTAGTGCTGAGGCAGGGACAGTGAAAAAGGTGAAAGACATATACTGTCTATATAGGCAGTGGGCTTTTCCAAAAAAATTTGGGAAAAAACATTCTATTTGGGCTGCCTGTGACCGTCCTGAGTGTACTGCGTCTCTGCTGGGGGTAGTAGTCCTAATTAATACGCAGCCAGCTAAGTGTTACAGCAGGCTTGCGCAAAATTCTTTCCTGGCTCTGCGTTGGCCGTTACATCACCGCTGTCATCCTGTCCAGAGGGAAACAGTCTGCAGTAATTTTACATAGTCCAGGGCCAGTAGTGGTGAGGCAGGGACAGTGAAAGAGATATACTGTCTATATAGGCAGTGGGCTTTTCCCCAAAAATTTGGGAAAAAACATTCTATTTGGGCTGCCTGTGAGCGTCCTGAGTGTACTGCATCTCTGCTAGGGGTAGTAGTCCTAATTAATACGCAGCCAGCTAAGTGTTACAGCAGGCTTGCGCAAAATTCTTTCCTGGCTCTGCGTTGCCCGTTACATCACCGCTGTCATCCTGTCCAGAGGGAAACAGTCTGCAGAAATTTTACATAGTATAGGGCCAGTAGTGCTGAGGCAGGGACAGTGAAAAAGGTGAAAGACGTATACTGTCTATATAGGCAGTGGGCTTTTCCCAAAAAATTTGGGAAAAAACATTCTATTTGGGCTGCCTGTGACCGTCCTGAGTGTACTGCGTCTTTGCTGGGGGTAGTAGTCCTAACTAATACACAGCCAGCTAAGTGTTACAGCATGCTTGCGCAAAATTCTTTCCTGGCTCTGCTGTGCGTTCCGTAAGCGAAGTCAGCCTCCAACCACAGGCCAATAAGCGGCACATTTAATTACAGCGTTCTGTTTCTGCACTACTGGTAATACACCATGCTGAGGGGTAGGGGAAGGCCTAGAGGACGTGGACACGGGCGAGGACGCGGAGGCCCAAGTCAGGGTGTGGGCACAGGCCGAGCTCCTGATCCAGGTGTATCGCAGCCGACTGCTGCGGGATTAGGAGAGAGGCACATTTCTGGCGTCCTCACATTCATCTCACAATTAATGGGTCCACGCGGTAGACCTTTATTAGAAAATGAGCAGTGTGAGCAGGTCCTGTCGTGGATGGCAGAAAGTGCATCCAGCAATCTATTGACAACCCAGAGTTCTGCGCCGTCCACTGCTGCAACTCTGAATCCTCTGGCTGCTGCTCCTCCTTCCTCCCAGCCTCCTCACTCCATTACAATGACACATTCTGAGGAGCAGGCAGACTCCCAGGAACTGTTCTCGGGCCCCTGCCCAGAATGGGCAGCGATGGTTCCGAATCCTCTCCCACTGGAGGAGTTTGTCGTGACCAATGCCCAACCTTTGGAAAGTTCCCGGGGTCCGGGGGATGAGGCTGGGGACTTCCGGCAACTGTCTCAAGAGCTTTCAGTGGGTGAGGAGGACGATGACGATGAGACACAGTTGTCTATCACTCAGGTAGTAGTAATTGGAGTAAGTCCGAGGGAGGAGCGCACAGAGGATTCGGAGGAAGAGCAGCAGGACGATGAGGTGACTGACCCCACCTGGTTTGCTACGCCTACTGAGGACAGGTCTTCAGAGGGGGAGGCAAGTGCAGCAGCAGAGGCAGTGCGGTGGCCAGGGGTAGAGGCAGGGCCAGACCGAATAATCCACCAACTGTTTCCCAAAGCGCCCCCACGCGCCATGCCACCCTGCAGAGGCCGAGGTGCTCAAAGGTCTGGCAGTTTTTCACTGAGAGTGCAGACGACCGACGAACAGTCGTGTGCAACCTTTGTCGCGCCAAGATCAGCCGGGGAGCCACCACCACCAGCATGCGCAGACATATGATGGCCAAGCACCCCACAAGGTGGGACGAAGGCCGTTCACCGCCTCGGGTTTGCACCGCTGCCTCTCCCCCTGTGCCCCAACCTGCCACTGAGATCCAACCCCCCTCTCAGGACACAGGCACTACCGTCTCCTGGCCTGCACCCACACCCTCACCTCCGCTGTCCTCGGCCCCATCCACCAATGTCTCTCAGCGCACCGTCCAGCCGTCGCTAGCGCAAGTGTTGGAGCGCAAGCACAAGTACGCCGCCACGCACCCGCACGCTCAAGCGTTAAACGTGCACATAGCCAAATTTATCAGCCTGGAGATGCTGCCGTATAGGGTTGTGGAAACGGAGGCTTTCAAAGGTATGATGGCGGCGGCGGCCCCGCGCTACTCAGTACCCAGTCGCCACTACTTTTCCCGATGTGCCGTCCCAGCCCTGCACGACCACGTCTCCCGCAACATTGTACGCGCCCTCACCAACGCGGTTACTGCCAAGGTCCACTTAACAACGGACACGTGGACAAGCACAGGCGGGCAGGGCCACTATATCTCCCTGACGGCACATTGAGTGAATTTAGTGGAGGCTGGGACAGAGTCAGAGCCTGGGACCGCTCACGTCCTACCCACCCCCAGAATTGCGGGCCCCAGCTCGGTGGTGGTATCTGCGGCGGTGTATGCTTCCTCCACTAAACCACCTCCTCCTCCTATGCAACCTCTGTCTCGCAATCAAGATGTGTCAGCAGCAGCACGTCGCCAGCAGTCGGTGTCGCGCGGCATGGCAGCACAGCGGTGGGCAAGCGTCAGCAGGCCGTGCTGAAACTACTCAGCTTAGGAGAGAAGAGGCACACGGCCCACGAACTGGTGCAGGGTCTGACAGAGCAGACCGACCGCTGGCTTGCGCCGCTGAGCCTCCAACCAGGCATGGTCGTGTGTGACAACGTCCGTAACCTGGTGGCGGCTCTGCAGCTCGGCAGCCTCACGCACGTGCCATGCCTGGCCCACGTCTTTAATTTGGTGGTTCAGCGCTTTCTGAAAAGCAACCCACGCTTGTTAGACCTGCTCGGAAAGGTGCGCCGGCTCTGCGCACATTTCCGCAAGTCCCACATGGACGCTGCCACCCTGCGCACCCTGCAACATCGGTTTAATCTGCCAGTGCACCAACTGCTGTGCGACGTTCCCACACGGTGGAACTCTACGCTCCACATGTTGGCCAGGCTCTATGAGCAGCGTAGAGCTATAGTGGAATACCAACTCCAACATGGGCGGCGCAGTGGGAGTCAGCCTCCTCAATTCTTTACAGAAGAGTGGGCCTGGTTGGCAGACATCTGCCAGGTCCTTGGAAACTTTGAGGAGTCTACCCAGATGGTGAGCGGCGATGCTGCAATCATTAGCGTCACCATTCCTCTGCTATGCCTCTTGAGAAGTTCCCTCCCTACAAAGCATAAAGGCAGACGCTTTGCGCTCGGAAACGGAGGCGGGGGAAGACAGTATGTCGCTGGATAGTCAGAGCACCCTCCTGTCTATATCTCAGCGCGTTGAGGAGGAGGAGCATGAGGAGGATGAGGAGGAGGGGGAAGAGACAGCTTGGCCCACTGCTGAGGGTACCCATGCTGCTGGGCTGTCATCCTTTCAGCGTGTATGGCCTGAGGAGGAGGAGGATCCTGAAAGTGATCTTCCTAGTGAGGACAGCCATGTGTTGCGTACAGGTACCCTGGCACACATGGCTGACTTCATGTTAGGATGCCTTTCTCGTGACCCTCGCGTTACACGCATTCTGGCCACTACGGATTACTGGGTGTACACACTGCTCGACCCACGGTATAAGGAGAACCTTTCCACTCTCATACCCGAAAAGGAAAGGGGTTCAAGAGTGATGCTATACCACAGGACCCTGGCGGACAAACTGATGGTAAAATTCCCATCCGACAGCGCTAGTGGCCGAAGGCGCAGTTCCGAGGGCCAGGTAGCAGGGGAGGCGCGGAGATCAGGCAGCATGTACAGCACAGGCAGGGGAACACTCTCTAAGGCCCTTGACAGCTTTATGGCTCCCCAGCAAGACTGTGTCACCGCTCCCCAGTCAAGGCTGAGTCGGCGGGAGCACTGTAAAAGGATGGTGAGGGAGTACGTAGCCGATCGCACGACCGTCCTCCGTGACGCCTCTGTCCCTTACAACTACTGGGTGTCGAAACTGGACACGTGGCCTGAACTCGCGCTCTATGCCCTGGAGATGCTTGCTTGTCCTGCGGCTAGCGTCTTGTCAGAGAGGGTGTTTAGTGCGGCTGGGGGAATCATCACGGATAAGCGTACCCGCCTGTCAACCGACAGTGCCGACAGGCTTACACTCATCAAGATGAACAAAGCCTGGATTTCCCCAGACTTCTCTTCTCCACCAGCGGACAGCAGCGATACCTAAACAATACGTAGGCTGCACCCGCGGATGGAAGCATCGTTCTCTATCACCATCAAAAACGGGGACCTTTTAGCTTCATCAATCTGTGTATTCTATTCATCCTCCTCCTCCTGCTCCTTCTCCTGAAACCTCACATAATCACGCCAAACGAGCAATTTTTCTTAGGCCCACAAGGCTCAGTCATATAATTTTTGTAAACAATTTTTATACGTTTCAATGCCCATTAATGCGTTGAAACTTGCACCTGTACCAATTTTTATTTTAACTGGGCTGCCTCCAGGCCTAGTTACAAATTAAGCCACATTAACCAAAGCGATTAATGGGTTTCACCTGCCCTCTTGGTTGGGCATGGGCAATTTTTCTGAGGTACATTAGTACTGTTGGTACACCAATTCTTTTGGGCCCTCGCCTACAGTGTAATCCAATTAATTTTTTGCCCACCTGCATTAAAGCTGACGTTACATCAGCTGTGCTGGGCACTGCAATGGGATATATTTATGTACCGCCGGTGGCTTCCTGGGACCCACCCATGCTGTCGGTCCACATGGACTTCCCATTAGGGAGATGTACGTGCCTGTGTATACTTATAAAAAACTCGAGCCTGACTGAGGCATGCAGTTTGGGTCGAAGCCCACCTGTATTTAATCAGACGTTAGCTCTGCTGTCCAGGGCACTGCAATGGGATATATTTTTGTACCGCCAGTGGGTTCCAGGGAGCCACCCATGCTGTCAGTCCACACGGACCTCACATTAGGGAGTTGTACCTGCCTGTGTCTATGTATTAAAAACCCCGGTCTGACTGGGGCATGCAGTGTGGGCTGAAGGCCACCTGTATTTTATCTGACGTTACCTCAGCTGTGCAGGGCAATGCAATTGGATATATTTATGTACCGCCAGTGGCTCCCTGGCACCCACCCATGCTGTCGGTCCACACGGAGTTGTAACTGCATGTGTCCACTTCTAAAGAACCCCAGTTTGACTGGGGCATGCAGTGTGGGCCGAAGCCCACCTGCATTAAACATGACATTACCTCAGCTGTGATGGGCACTGCAATGGGATATATTTATGTACTGCCGGTGGGTTCCAGGGAGCCACACATGCTGTGTGTCCACAGGGACTTCATATTAGGGATTTGTACCTGCCAGTGTCTATGTATTAAAAACCCCGGTCAGACTGGGGCATGCAGTGTGGGCCGAAAACCACCTGCATTTAATCAGACGTTACATCAGCTGTGATGGGCAATGCAATGGGATATATTTATGTACCGCCGGTGGCTTCCTGGCACCCACCCATGCTGTCGGTCCACACGGAGTTGTAACTGCATGTGTCCACTTCTAAAGAACACCAGTCTGACTGGGGCATGCAGTGTGGGCCGAAGCCCACCTGCATTAAACATGACATTACCTCAGCTGTGATGGGCACTGCAATGGGATATATTTATGTACCGCCGGTGGGTTCCAGGGAGCCACCCATGCTGTGGGTGCACATGGAATTCCCATTGCGGAGTTGTACCTGCCTGTGACTATTTATAAAAAACCCCGGTCTGACTGGGGCATGCAGACACCTTGACAGAATGAATAGTGTGTGGCACCTGGGTTCCCCATTGCTATGCCCACGTGTGCAGCTCCTGATGGAGGTGGCACAGGATTGGATTTCTCATTGCTTCTGTACAGCATTGTGGGCTATCGCCCCGCCCCTTTTAAAGAGGGTCGCTGCCTAGCCGTGCTAACCCTCTGCAGTGTGTGCCTGCGGTTCCTCCTCATGGCAGACGCACTTATAAATGGACATGAGGGTGGTGTGCCATGAGGGCAGCTGAAGGCTGCGCAGGGACACTTTGGTGTGTGCTGTGGACACTGGGTCGTGCGGGGGGGGGGGTTGGGCAGCATGTAACCCAGGAGAAGTGGCAGCGGAGTGTCATGCAGGCAGTGATTGTGCTTTGTTGGAGGTAGTGTGGTGCTTAGCTAAGGTATGCATTGCTAATGAGGGCTTTTCTGAAGTAAAAATTGTTGGGAGGGGGGGCCCACTCTTGCCGCTATTGTGGCTTAATAGTGGGACCTGGGAACTTGAGATGCAGCCCAACATGTAGCCCCTCGCCTGCCCTATCCGTTGCTGTGTCGTTCCCATCACTTTCTTGAATTGCCCAGATTTTCACAAATGGAAACCTTAGCGAGCATAGGCGATATACAAAAATGCTCGGGTCGCCCATTGACTTCAATGGGGTTCGTTACTCGAAACGAACCCTCGAGCATCGCGAAATTTTCGTCCTGAGTAACGAGCACCCGAGCATTTTGGTGCTCGCTCATCTCTACTTGGCATTTATTATAAAATAAATTGTGTAAAACCTGACCATTAGATGGCAGCTTACTGCCAGTAATCTGATGGGACAAATATCCAATACTCTTTCTTCCTTCCCTTGTTAAGCAAAATTCAAGAATAGCATGATCACTGCCTCCTAAGGTCCCAGCCACCCGTACTTCCTCAACTATTCTCTCCCTGTTGGTAAGAATTAGGACCAAAATAGCAGATCCCCTTGTTTTCTTTTCTACCCTTTGGAAGATAAAGTTGTCAGCAAGAGCAGATAAGAATTTGTTGGATCCATTAGTTTTACCTGAGAAAGATTCCCAACAAATGTCTAGATAGGTAAAATCTCCCATGATCACTATGTCATGCTTTTTTGAGAGCTTGGCCATCTGATGTAGAAAGAGTTCATCCATATCTTCAGCTTGTCCAGGTGGCCTATAGTAAATGCCTACAATGGTGTCCTTTCTGTTGTTCTCTCCTTGTATTCCTACCCAAACAGTTTCTACAGAACTACCATGCTGTGAAGCTTGGATCTCGGTGGAGATGAATGTTTTCCTAACATACAGCAGAATACCACCGCCTCTTTTATTAGGTCTGTTTCTTATAAAAAGGTTGTATCCTTCAAGCCTTGTATCCCAATCATGTGTATCATCTCACCATGTTACCGTGATGCCTATGACACCATATATATCTTCCTGTGTTAGGAGCTCCAATTCCCCTTGTTATATGTCATAACTTTATATGTCATAACTTGTGTTGGGCGTTCTAGTGTTAAAGGGGTGTTACCATCTTGGCTCTTCATGGCGAAGATGGGAAAATATGGCCCTCTATTTCCAACCACCTGTCATTGTGCTACGTTGTTTCCGTAACTTGCATTCACTTCAATAGGAGCTATGCAAATAGCACTGCACTGAAGCAATGTCTTTGATTTACATTATAGGGGACTTATGCTTATGTCACATACTAATCTCCAGTGATACAATTAACTAGGGTTTCCTTTAAGAACAGGCGATTCTAGGGGGAACCCTTTGGCTATCAGATTATGATGCCTGCTATTAAAATATAGTGAATAGAGATGAGCGAACGTACTCGTCCGAGCTTGATACTCGTTCGAGTATTAGCGTGTTCGAGATGCTCGTTACTCGTAACGAGTACCACGCGATGTTCGGGTTACTTTCACTTTCCTCTCTGAGACGTTAGCGCGCTTTTCTGGCCAATTGAAAGACAGGGAAGTAATTACAACTTCCCCCTGCGACGTTCAAGCCCTATACCACCCCCCTGCAGTGAGTGGCTGGGGAGATCAGGTGTCACCCGAGTATAAAAATCGGCCCCTCCCGCGGCTCGCCTCAGATGCGTTGTGAGATAGCTGAGGGACAGTGCTGTTGGTGCCGGAGCTGCTATAGGGAGAGTGTTAGGAGTTAGTGTAGGCTCCAAGAACCCCAACGGTCCTTCTTAGGGCCACATCTAACCGTGTGCAGTACTGTGGAGGCTGCTTTTAGCAGTGTTGCACATTTTTTTTTTTTGGTATATCGGCCGTGCAGAGCATTGCGCCCTGCAGTAATACTTCCGGGATAGAATTGTGTAGGCAGGGCCAGAAGACATATATTATAGATTGAATATACGCAGTGGTCCTTTTGAAAAAAATATTGAAAAAAAATCTATTTGGCCTGCCTGTCACTGTGCTCAGTGTTCTAGGTCCGTGTCTGCTGGGGGTAGTAGTTCTCCAAATAAATACGCAGCCAGCTAAGTGTTACAGCAGGCTTGCGCCAAATTATTTCCTGGCTCTGAAATCACCGGTCTGTTGCAGTTAATAACAGTGCAACACTGCAGTTCCGTGACACACACATCAGGGACAGAATTGTGTAGGCAGGGCCAGAAGACATATATTATAGATTGAATATACGCAGTGGTCCTTTTGAAAAAAATATTGGAAAAAAATCTATTTGGCCTGCCTGTCACTCTGCTCAGTGTTCTGGGTCCGTGTCTGCTGGGGGTAGTAGTTCTCCAAATAAATACGCAGCCAGCTAAGTGTTATAGCAGGCTTGCGCCAAATTATTTCCTGGGGTTCCCGTAAACGAAGTGAGCCTCCAACCACAGGCCAATAAGCGGCACATTTAATTACAGCGTTGTGTTTCTGCATTCCTGGTAATACAGCATGCTGAGGGGTAGGGGTAGGCCTAGAGGACGTGGGCGCGGCCGAGGACGCGGAGGCCCTAGTCCGGGTGTGGGCACAGGCTGAGCTCCTGATCCAGGTGTATCGCAGCCGACTGCTGCGGGATTAGGAGAGAGGCACGTTTCTGGCGTCCCCACATTCATAGCACATTTAATGGGTCCACGCGGTAGACCTTTATTAGAAAATGAGCAGTGTGAGCAGGTCCTGTCGTGGATGGCAGAAAGTGCTTCCAGCAACCTATCGTCCACCCAGAGTTCTGCGCCATCCACTGCTGCAACTCAGAATCCTCTGGCTGCTGTTCCTCCTTCCTCCCAGCCTCCTCACTCCATGAAAATGAGACATTCTGAGGAGCGGGCAGACTCCCAGGAACTGTTCTCGGGCCCCTGCTCAGATTGGGCAGCAGTGGTTCCTCTCCCACCAGAGGAGTTTATCGTGACTGATGCCCAACCATTGCAAAGTTCCCAGGGTCCGGGGGATGAGGCTGGGGACTTCCGGCAACTGTCTCAAGACCTTTCAGTTGGTGAGGAGGCCGATGACGATGAGACACAGTTGTCTATCAGTGAGGTAGTAGTAAGGGCATTAAGTCCGAGGGAGGAGCGCACCGAGGATTCTGAGGAAGAGCAGCAGGACAATGAGGTGACTGACCCCACCTGGTTTGCTACGCCTACTGAGGACAGGTCTTCAGAGGGGGAGGCAAGTGCAGCAGCAGGGCAGGTTGCAAGAGGCAGTGCAGTGGCCAGGGGTAGAGGCAGGGCCAGACCGAATAATCCACCAACTGTTTCCCAAAGCGCCCCCACGTGCCATGCCACCCTGCAGAGGCCGAGGTGCTCAAAGGTCTGGCAGTTTTTCACTGAGAGTGCAGACGACCGACGAACAGTGGTGTGCAACCTTTGTCGCGCCAAGATCAGCCGGGGAGCCACCACCACCAGCCTCACCACCACCAGCATGCGCAGACATATGATGGCCAAGCACCCCACAAGGTGGGACGAAGGCCGTTCACCGCCTCCGGTTTGCACCGCTGCCTCTCCCCCTGTGCCCCAACCTGCCACTGAGATCCAACCCCGCTCTGAGGACACAGGCACTACCGTCTCCTGGCCTGCACCCACACCCTCACCTCCGCTGTCCTCGGCCCCATCCAGCAATGTCTGTCAGGGCAGCGTCCAGCCGTCGCTAGCGCAAGTGTTTGAGCGCAAGCGCAAGTACGCCGCCACGCACCCGCACGCTCAAGCGTTAAACGTGCACGTAGCCAAATTTATCAGCCTGGAGATGCTGCCGTATAGGGTTGTGGAAACGGAGTCCTTCAAAAGTATGATGGCGGCAGCGGCCCCGCGCTACTCAGTTCCCAGTCGCCACTACTTTTCCCGATGTGCCGTCCCAGCCCTGCATGACCACGTCTCCCGCAACATTGTACGCGCCCTCACCAACGCGGTTACTGCCAAGGTCCACTTAACAACGGACACGTGGACAAGCACAGGCGGGCAGGGCCACTATATCTCCCTGACGGCACATTGGGTGAATTTAGTGGAGGCTGGGACAGAGTCAGAGCCTGGGACCGCTCACGTCCTACCCACCCCCAGAATTGCGGGCCACAGCTCGGTGGTGGTATCTGCGGCGGTGTATGCTTCCTCCACTAAACCACCCTCCTCCTCCTCCTCCAACGCAACCTCTGTCTCGCAATCAAGATGTGTCGCCAGCAGTCGGTGTCGCGCGGCGTGGCAGCACAGCGGTGGGCAAGCGTCAGCAGGCCGTGCTGAAACTACTCAGCTTAGGAGATAAGAGGCACACGGCCCAAGAACTGCTGCAGGGTCTGACAGAGCAGACCGACCGCTGGCTTGCGCCGCTGAGCCTCCAACCGGGCATGGTCGTGTGTGACAACGGCCGTAACCTGGTGGCGGCTCTGCAGCTCGGCAGCCTCACGCACGTGCCATGCCTGGCCCACGTCTTTAATTTGGTGGTTCAGCGCTTTCTGAAAAGCTACCCACGCTTGTCAGACCTGCTCGGAAAGGTGCGCCAGCTCTGCGCACATTTCCGCAAGTCCCACACGGACGCTGCCACCCTGCGCACCCTGCAACATCGGTTTAATCTGCCAGTGCACCGACTGCTGTGCGACGTGCCCACACGGTGGAACTCTACGCTCCACATGTTGGCCAGGCTCTATGAGCAGCGTAGAGCTATAGTGGAATACCAACTCCAACATGGGCGGCGCAGTGGGAGTCAGCCTCCTCAATTATTTTCAGAAGAGTGGGCCTGGTTGGCAGACATCTGCCAGGTCCTTGGAAACTTTGAGGAGTCTACCCAGGTGGTGAGCGGCGATGCTGCAATCATTAGCGTCACCATTCCTCTGCTATGCCTCTTGAGAAGTTCCTTGCAAAGCATAAAGGCAGACGCTTTGCACTCAGAAACAGAGCCGGGGGAAGACAGTATGTCGCTGGATAGTCAGAGCACCCTCCTGTCTATATCTCAGCGCGGTGAGGAGGAGGAGGAGGAAGATTAGGAGGAGGGGGAAGAGACAGCTTGGTCCACTGGTGAGGGTACACATGCTGCTGGGCTGTCATCCTTTCAGCGTGTATGGCCTGAGGAGGAGGAGGAGGAGGATCCTGAAAGTGATCTTCCTAGTGAGGACAGCCATGGGTTGCGTACATGTACCCTGGCACACATGGCTGACTTCATGTTGGGATGCCTTTCTCGTGAACCTCGTGTTACACGCATTCTGGCCACTACGGATTACTGGGTGTACACACTGCTCGACCCATGGTATAAGGAGAACCTTTCCACTCTCATACCCGAAGAGGAAAGGGGTTCGAGAGTGTTGCTATACCACAGGACCCTGGCGGACAAACTGATGGTAAAATTCCCAGCCGACAGCGCTAGTGGCCGAAGGCGCATTTCCGAGGGCCAGGTAGCAGGGGAGGCGCGGAGATCAGGCAGCATGTACAGCACAGGCAGGGCAACACTCTTTAAGGCCCTTGACTGCTTTATGGCTCCCCAGAAAGACTGTGTCACCGCTCCCCAGTCACGGCTGAGTCGGCGGGAGCACTGTAAAAGGATGGTGAGGGAGTACGTAGCCGATCGCACGACCGTCCTCCGTGACGCCTCTGCCCCCTACAACTACTGGGTGTCGAAGCTGGACACGTGGCCTGAACTCGCGCTGTATGCCCTGGAGGTGCTTGCTTGTCCTGCGGCTAGCGTCTTGTCAGAGAGGGTGTTTAGTGCGGCTGGGGGAATCATCACAGATAAGCGTACCCACCTGTCAACCAACAGTGCCGACAGGCTAACACTCATCAAGATGAACAAAGCCTGGATTTCCCCAGACTTCTCTTCTCCACCAGCGGACAGCAGCGATACGTAAGCAATACGTAGGCTGCACCCGCGGATGGAAGCATCGTTCTGTATCCCCATCAAAAACGGGGACCTTTTCGCTTCATCAATCTGTGTATAATATTCCTCATCCTCCTCCTGCTCCTCCTCCTGAAACCTCACATAATCACGCCGAACGAGCAATTTTTCTTAGGGCCACAAGGCTCACTCATATAATTTTTCTAAACAATTTTTATACGTTTCAATGCTCATTAAAACGTTGAAACTTTCACCTCAACCAATTTTTATTTTAACTGGGCTGCCTCCTGGCCTAGTTACCAATTAAGCCACATTAACCAAAATGATTAATGGGTTTCACCTGCCCTCTTGGTTGGGCACGGGCGATTATTCTGAGGTACATTAGTACTGCTGATACAGCAATTTTTGTGGGCCCTCGCCTACAGTGTAATCAAATTAATTTTTAGCCCACCTGCATTACAGCTGACGTTACATCAGCTGTGTTGGGCACTGCAATGGGATATATTTATGTACCGCCGCTGGCTTCCTTGCACCCACCCATGCTGTGGGTCCACAGGGAGTTGTAAATGCATCTGTTTCCACTTCTAAAGAACCCCAGTCTGACTGGGGCATGCAGTGTGTGCCGAAGCCCACCTGCATTAAACATGACATTACTACCTCAGCTGTGTTGGGCAATGCAATGGGATATATTTATGTACCGCCGGTGGGTTCCAGGGAGCCACCCATGCTGTGGGTCGACAGGGAGTTGTAAATGCATCTGTTTCCACTTCTAAAGAACCCCAGTCTGACTGGGGCATGCAGTGTGGGCCGAAGCCCACCTGCATTAAGCACGACATTACATGAGCTGTGATGGGCACTGCAATGGGATATATTTATGTACCGCCGGTGGCTTCCTGGCACCCACCCATGCTGTGGGTCCACAGGGAGTTGTAAATGCATCTGTTTCCACTTCTAAAGAACCCCAGTCTGACTGGGGCATGCAGTGTGTGCCGAAGCCCACCTGCATTAAACATGACATTACTACCTCAGCTGTGATGGGCAATGCAATGGGATATTTTTATGTACCGCCGGTGGGTTCCAGGGAGCCACCCATGCTGTGGGTCCACAGGGAGTTGTAAATGCATCTGTTTCCACTTCTAAAGAACCCCAGTCTGACTGGGGCATGCAGTGTGGGCGGAAGCCCACCTGCATTAAACATGACATTACTACCTCAGCTGTGATGGGCAATGCAATGGGATATTGTTATGTACCGCCGGTGGCTTCCTGGCACCCACCCATGCTGTGGGTCCACAGGGAGTTGTAAATGCATCTGTTTCCACTTCTAAAGAACCCCAGTCTGACTGGGGCATGCAGTGTGGGCCGAAGCCCACCTGCATTAAACATGACAATACTACCTCAGCTGTGATGGGCAATGCAATGGGATATTTTTATGTACCGCCGGTGGGTTCCAGGGAGCCACCCATGCTGTGGGTGCACACGGAATTCCCATTGCGGAGTTGTACCTGCCTGTGACTATATATAAAAAAACGCAGTCTGACTGGGGCATGCAGACACCTTGACAGAATGAATAGTGTGTGGCACATAGGTTCCCCATTGCTATGCCCACGTGTGCAGCTCCAGATGGAGGTGGCACAGGATTGGATTTCTCATTGCTTCTGTACAGCATTGTGGGCTATCGCCCCGCCACTTTTAAAGAGGGTCGCTGCCTAGCCGTGCCAACCCTCTGCAGTGTGTGCCTGCTTTTCCTCTGGCAGACGCACTTATAAATAGACATGAGGGTGGCGTGGCATGAGGGCAGCTGAAGGCTGGGCAGGGACAGTTTGGTGTGCGCTGTGGACACTAGGTCGTGGGGGGGGGGGGATTTGGCAGCATGTAACCCAGAAGAAGTGGCAGCGGAGTGTCATTCAGGCAGTGATTGTGCTTTGTTGGAGGTAGTGTGGTGCTTAGCTAAGGTATGCATTGCTAATGAGGGCTTTTCAGATGTAAAAGTTGTTGGGGGAGGGGGCCACTCTTGCTGCTATTGTGGCTTAATAGTGGGACCTGTGAACTTGAGATGCAGCCCAACATGTAGCCCCTCGCCTGCCCTATCCGTTGCTGTGTCGTTCCCATCACTTTCTTGAATTGCCCCGATTTTCACAAATGAAAACCTTAGCGAGCATAGGCGATATACAAAAATGCTCGGGTCGCCCATTGACTTCAATGGGGTTCGTTACTCGAAACAAACCCTCGAGCATCACGAAAAATTCGTCTCGAGTAACGAGCACCCGAGCATTTTGGTGCTCGCTCATCTCTAATAGTGAATTATTATTTTTCTATATTCCATTTTTTAAATGTGTTTTGAAATCTTCAGTAGAGGATTTTCAGACACACAAAACCGTCTTGTATCAGAGGCAACTCTGGCATATATTGACATAAGTTCATGCAAGAATCATTATTTGTAATAGAGTGTATGAGATCTTGAATTACCACATATGTAATGATTGCATCCACACGGGCTGTGTCGGTTAGTATCAATCCTCCGAAGCTCCCCCTGTAATAATGGAAAATGTTACCCATCATTAAACTGTTTCAGCAATATACAGTGTTAGGACATAAATTATAGTCTGTCCAACCTGTGTGTAGCTGTTCTCTCTACCAATAGCATAACAAAGCATGCAAATTGTAGCTGCCTTTTTTATAATATTTCATACATTTTAATTATTTTTTTAATAAAATGGCATACTTCAATTCCCCCCAAGGCAAACATCACCAGGTCAAGAGCAAGAGCACATTCAAATGAGAAATTAATCGTATCAATCATTTCAAGCCAGTAAATTCTCACGTTAGGGCGCTTGAACAATAGATGAATCAAAGTACCCATATTGTAAAGACATTCAGGACATTTTGAAGAATTTCTAGCCATAAAACGATTCAAAAGAACAGGACTATAAAAAGCTCAGTGTATTATAAAGTATGGCAATGTACTATATAAAAAAAGAGAGGGAGACAATAAGACCAATTTAAGAATTTTCATCCAGAGTAGGACCACAATTATCTTACTATTTCTCCAATACACAATTAAGATCGTTCATATGTGACCCACAGACTACCTTCTAAATTTTAGATATAGCATTTTTCATAAATGGACTCTTAAATGATGACTTCAAATTTCCAATTTGAGGTCAATAAATTGTTGACGTAGCTTTAGTTCTTGTCATTCTCCAAATTGATAACATTTCATGGTATGCAAATTGTAACTGCTACTTTGATAGAACTTCATGCAGTTCGAGTACATAAAATATAAAGCGTATATACTTGAGTATAAGCCGAGTTTATCAGCACAAATAAAATGTGCTGAAATCCCCTCCCCCCATTGGCTTATATTCGAGTGAGGTAAAAAAAAAACAAAAAAAGACCCCCGATACTCACCTATCAGCCGGTGTCTGTGTCCCCGGCGTGATGCGGTCCCCGGCGCGATGCTGTCCCTAGCAATGCGGCCAGCTGCTGCAGTCTTCTCCCGAGCTTGCTTTTGAAATCCCTGCCATCAGCGCTGTGATTGGATCGAGCACCAGCCAATCACAGCCGGCGCTCGATAAACCAATCACAGCCATTCGGTGATGTCATTCTGAATGGCTGTGATTGGTTTATCAAGCGCCGGCTGTGATTGGCCAGCGCTCGATCCAATCACAGCGCTGACGGTGGGGATTTCAAAAGCAAGCCAGGGAGAAGACATCGGAGAGAAGACTGCAGCAGCTGGCCGCACCACCTGGGAGAGCATCGCGCCAGAGACACAGACACCGGCTGATAGGTGAGTATTGCTTTTTTTTTTTTTACCTACTATATACTCGAGTATAGCTAAGTTTATACTTGAGTCAGTAAGTTTTACCAATTTTTTGTGGTAAAACGTATTGACTCGGCTTATGCTCAGGTTGGCAAATATTTGAGTATATACGGTATTTACAATGGCTAATATTGGTGGAAAAACAAATCATTTTTGTTGCATTTTTCTAGTAAATCAGTCTTATAGCTCCACTAAGTTTTATAGACTTAAGTTTTATAGCTCCACTAAACTTTTTCACTGAGGCAGATATAGTTCAAAAGTAAAATACCCTTCACAGATTGAACTGACTAAAAATAATCTTTGCTTCAGTTACCCTATTGGTGTTTTTAACATATAAATAAATAAAGATCATTTTTAGTTAGTTCAATCTGTGAAGGTTACAGCTCCACTAAGAATTAAATTGAACATTTCATGATTCCTGCTTCTTTTTCTCTTCCTTCCTCCTACCCTAAGATGAGGTAGTAGGAGTTCTGAAAAATAAAGTGTAGTGACAGCAAACTTAATTTTAGCCACCAGTAGCCATAGTTTGAGCCAGGCTGTGCTGGGGCGTAACCTTGTTATAAACTTCTAGATACAACATCAATTATCAATATGTCCTTACCAGTGCACATTCCAGGGTGCTGTAATTTCCACAGCTACATTCTTTGAAAAAGAGGAAAACTGCCATCAATAAGAGCAAATGTTCCCATTTACTTTTTATCCATACCCCATGTCAAGGGATAGTTTTACTACACACAGATTATTTTAAGATATATAGAATTACATCAATTACTGTACTTTATTGGGTCCAGTATGTGTGGACAGAGAATCGGATGGAAAAATGGCCCATGTGAATGCAGCCTTAGGGTATGTTCACACTTAAAGAGGACCTGTCATATACTCATGTCAGCAGGGCTGGCTGCATAGCTTTTCAGCAAAGGCCCTACTGACTCCAATTATGTTTTTATTTTGTTTATAACCCAACCCTTACCAAACTCCCATTTTGGCTCTAAACACTTTGAATGTGTCAAGTGGGCAGTCCACACCACTCACTGTAAATGGGTGATATTAAATTTGATTGGGAGTGAATGGTGGGAACTGCTCATTTGACACATTCACAGTTCCAGGAGACCATATAGGGGAACAAGGTGGGTAAACAAATTTAAAAAAAATATTGTTGGAGTCCGTGGGGCTGCAGATGCAAAGCTATATGGCCAGACCGCCCTACAGACATGAGAACATATTAGGTCCTCTTTTCCCTTTAATTTCATTAGATTTCCTTAGCTTGACAATGAGACTAGTGTTATAGATTGCACTATTCTATCAAGTCAACAGAAGAAAAATGTTTCTTAATGGTTACATCAATATGGATTAATATGGATTTATCATATCAATTAAGGATCCGGTGTGAGCAAAGTTAGTTATCTAATTAGTCTACATACACAACATCACAAATAACAAAATACAGATATCCATACTAACCACAGTACCAGTCTGGACAGCAATTTCCATCTGATGCGTTTTTGACCAACTGAGATTCAGGAGAGCAGATCTGCTGTGGTGAGGTGCAAAGTTTTTCATCACAGACTAAATAAAAGAACAATACTGTTAAAACAGTTAACTGTAGTTGTTAGTTAGCAAAAATGACACAAAACTCTTACCACAGACATAACGGGGACAGCACTGCTTAGTAGTATTCCGATCTACGGTAAGGATTTCTCCATTGCTGCAAACAGGAACAGGTTCTGTACAGGATTCACAAACTACATGTGTAAAATAAACTATTATTACATTTTTGTACATTTGTACTACCTCAACACTAACAAGCACAAATGCAGCATTTATCACTGTTATGCTACGACTTGACGGTTATTAAATTAAAACTGTAGGTAATATATCCCCTGCCCCTCCTGTCCCAGACAGAATTTTGTTCAGAAACCGGAGGGTTAGTTTATTACTAGTTAGGGCTTCTCTGTGTTGTCAAAAAAAGAGGATTTTGTACTCACCATAAAGTCTCTTTCTCGTCTCATCATTGGGGGACACAGCAAGGACCGTGGGATATAGCTACTGCCATTAGGAGGCGACACTAAGCACAAGAAGTGTTAGCTCCGCCCTCTGGCTATATACCTCCTGCCGACACCAGGCTAATCAGTTTGTATGTCAGCAGTAGAAGCAGCCATGCAGGAACAGAGAGACAACAATAGTTAGTAATATGACACAAAAGTCTATAACTGTAATGCAAACACAGCACCATGTGCAACTTACAGAACCCGAGTCCTGGTCAGGACAACAAACGGAGTCATATAAAGACAAAAGAGGGGTGGGTGCTGTGTCCCGCAATGACGAGTGAGTAAAAAATCCTCTTTTCTCGCTCGTGTCATTGGGGGACACAGCAAAGCCGGTGGGACGTCCAAAAGCAGTCCCCGAGGGTGGGAAAAAATAAATCATAAACGCATGCGGTCAGTTTACAGCAAAGCGTCAGCTGACGCAAATGTGTGAATTTGGTAGAACTTAGAAAAGGTGTGTGGGGATGACCAGGTAGCCGCCCTACACACTTGTGACATGGAGGCACCATGACATACAGCCCATGAAGCCCCCACTGCTCTGGCCAAGTGTGCCATCACCTGAAAAGACAGTGTCTCACTCTTAGCCCGCTAGGCTTCCAACACCGCCGAACGAATCCAGCATGCAATGGTCACCTTTGAGGCCACAAGACCACATCTCGGACCCTCCGGTATCACAAATAGGGAATCAGAGCGCCGGAAAGACGCGGTCTGATTCAAATAAATCTTCAAGGCTCGGACTAGGTCTAAGGTGTGCAGAGTCCATCCCCTTGGGTAAACCGCAGTTGGGTAGAACGATGGCAGCACAATGTCCTCATTGATGTGGAAGGCTGACACCACCTTAGGAAGAAAAGACTGACTTGGATGCAATACCACCTTATCCTGGTGAAAAACCATAAAGGGTGGTTTTGCTGACAGCGCAGCAATCTCAGAGACCCTACGGAGGGAAGTAATTGCCACCAGAAAGGCTACCTTCCAGGACAATAACTGCCACGGTATCTCCGTCAATGGTTCAAGAGGATGAGCCTGTAGGGCGTCCAGAACCAGGTTTAAATCCCAGGGTGGTACCGGAGAACGAAACGGAGGTGCAGTATGGGTGACTCCCTGCAGGAAAGTGCGCACAGCCGATATGAATGTTAAAGGGCACTGAAAAAGGATCGAAAAGGCCAATATCTGTGCCTTGAGGCAACTGAGGCTGAGCACCATGTTCAACCTGTCCTGGAGAAAGGACAGGAGGCGGGCGAAAGAAAAATGCATCGGGTGACAACCCTTCTGCTTGCACCAATGGATGAACCCCTTCCATACCCGATGATATACTCTTAACGAAGACGGCTTCCTAGCCCTGATCATTGTTTGGATGAACGGGTCTGAGAAACCCTGTGCTCTCAGTACCGCGGCCTCAACCGCCATGCCGTCAAACATAGCATGGATTAATTCGGGTGGTAGAGGGGTCACTGAGAGAGGAGATCTTTCACAGGAGGAGGCACCAGGGAGCGTCTGCCAGCAGGTCGACGAGCTCCGTGTACCACGTTCTTCGAGGCCAGTCTGGAGCTATGAGATTCACTGGCAGTCCTTCCTTCCTGATTCTCCTGAGTAGCTGGGGAATGAAAGGTAGTGGCGGAAATATGTAGGGATAGTAAAACCCCTTCCATGGGGCCGTCAGTGCATCTGCTGCTAGCGCTCTGGGGCCCCTTGGACTGGCCAGATAGACTGGGAGTTTCTGGTTGAAGCTAGATGCTATCAGATCGACATCTGGCTGACCCCACCTTCGACACACGTCCTGAAAAACCTTGGGATGCAGCTCCCATTCCCCTGCGACTAGATATCTATTGACGAGAGGAACTCCCCTGGTTCCATGGACGCGATGCCGCACCTTCACAAATTGGTTAAGCTTCTTTAGATCTAGAACCGGACGGATGGGCACCACGAAAATGTTGGAGTAGAACCCTGTGAAATGTTAATCGGGAGGAACCCGCACAATCACCCCCTGTGAATAGAGGGTGTGGATCGCCTGGAGAAAGGCAGTGGCCTTTCCTGGATCCTTCGGGGTTCTGGATCGAAAGAAGCGATCGTGTGGGTGGGCCAAGAACTCGATGGCATAACCCCTGGATATGACCTCCCGGACCCAGGTGTCCGTGACCTGAGCCAGCCAGACCTGGCTGAACTGGGAGAGCCGGCCCCCCACCCTGTCCGAGACGGGTGGGGGCTGTCGCTCATGTCGAGGGCTTGTTTTTAGAGATTTTTGTGGACTGGGGACCTGACTGCCAAGATGACCTTGGCTTGAACGATGGTCCTTTCTTTTGTTCCTGCTCCTGAGGGGTCTTGCTTTCCTCTGACCGGCGTGGACTTGTCTGTCGGAAGGAGCGAAAACGAAACCGCCTCTGCTGTGAGGACGATTGCTTGGGAAGATTCTGTGGTAAGTGAGAGCTCTTTCCCCCTGTGGCCTCCGAAATGAGCTCATCCAGACTCCAGCGAGTCGCTACCGAGGCAGCGGAGGCCCATGCTACCAATTCGGCCGCATCCATAGAGGCTTCACAGAGAAACATGCCTGCCTGTTCAATTTGTTGCGCCATGTCCGCCAGATCCCCCGGGGATGCTCCCTCAAGGATCCCCTCACGTAACCTCTTTGCCCAGTCAATGATAGCCTTACTGACCCAGGATGAGGCAAATACCGGCCTAAGAGCTGACCCTGCTGCCCCAAACACGGTTTTAGCCAAAGACTCGAGCTTCCAGTCTCTGGGGTCCCTGAGGGAAGAGTAATCCACCGTAGGCAGAACTGTATGCTTTGCCAGGCGGGAAACCGGTGGGTCGACTACCGGGGAAGCTGACCACTTCTCCACCGGCTCTTGTGAAAAAGGATTCTTTCCATCCAAATAACCCAACTTGGAAAAACGTCTGTCAGGCACCTTCCATTCCTTAGACAGGACCTTCTCGAAATCCTCATGGGATGGAAAAGTTTTCGGGGAGCGTCTGGGCTGCCTAAATGAAAAAGACATCCCAGATGTTTGGGGCTCCTGCTCTGTGAGCTGAAACGTATCTCGTACAGCCACTACTAAGCTTTCCACCATCGCCGAAAACTTGGGAGCCTGCTCCTCCTCTGTGTCAGAGACTGAGGAGGATTCTGACCACTCCCCCTCTCAACAATATTCATCTCCTGACGACCGCCGCAACCTCGTACCTGAGGAACACAAAAGTGAAGAGGGGGATGGTGACCAGGAGGACCGCCGTGAGCCTGAGGGCCTATCCCGCTTCCAACAACTGCCGTGATGCCGCAGACGCCTAAACTCTAACAGCGAGTGGAGCCACGCCCCTCCGCATCATGCAGGGGCGGGATCTCTTCAGAGTGCCGCGAAGCCACGCCCCCCGGAGGACTGCGCCGCGTGGAAGACGCCGTGCCAGCCATGCCGCCGACGCTGCCGCCAGGTAACTCCCAGGGCCCCCTTCACAGAGAGTGCAAAGTGTGATCCCCTCGAATGTCCAGACCCCATTCAGGGACCCCCACTGGCCGCTGTACAGCCTCGGAAGTCTACCCCGTCGTCCAGGTAGACCTCCCAATGGGTTACCATGCCTTGCTCATGCAGGTCCCCACGGGGCCCTCTGCCTTCTTTTGGGAGCGCTAGCGCATCGCTGCATCGCCAATCTGGGGACTCACTCGGAACGATCCATCGCAAGAGACGGGGAGGAGAAAAGGGGGGAAGCCAGCGCATACTCACCCCTGCCCTCTTGACTCCAGAAAAGTAGCGGCTCCCCAGCTCCAGCAGCCTTTCCTCTGTGACATCGCCTACTCCCATGGGTAGGGGATGCGGACCCTTTGCACCATACGGGGGGCTCTCGCTGGTGGGCCACATGCAGTAAATACCGGATGTGCCTCCTTTTCTTGTGAGGCGCGCCGGGCAGCAACAGTCTGGACAATTCCAGGCTGTTCGCCCTCCTCAACCTTTGGGTTTGACGGGGAGAGACCTGCCTCGCCGTTTAGCCCTGGCCCTTTCTTCCGCCTTTACGGGCGAGACCGTCCTCCTATGAGACACTAAACTAAAAACTGATTAGCCTGGTGTCGGCAGGAGGGATATAGCCAGAGGGCGGAGCTAACACTTCTTGTGCTTAGTGTTGCCTCCTAGTGGCAGTAGCTATATCCCACAGTCTTTGCTGTGTCCCCCAATGATATGAGCGACAAACCTAAATTCTTAGCGGCGTTGATTCAAAAAAAGGTGCTAGAAACATTCCATGTTGAGATGATAGCATCATACAGTTACTAATATACTATGTCCCATATGTGTTCTATTGGAGATCTGCTACCTGTATTGACTTTGGGGATAGACTGAACTTATTGTAAGGCTTGAGGGAGGTAGTTAGGAGGGAAAGCCTCATGGGATATGGGAGCTTTATGTACATGATGGATGGATGATATGTCACCCTCTATGGAAGAGGTTTTCTGGTTAAACATGATATGTTACAAAGGTCATTACTTGGTCAGATGAGATGGCAGAGGGTGAGTTCTGCCCAGTGATGGACTGGTTGGCAGCAGCATATGATTGGCTGAAGAAAAATGGCGGGAAATGCCTGTGGTTGTCAGGCAGAATCTGGTGGCCTCACAGTGGCTGGTGATTGGCCCAAAGGAACAAGAGGAGCAGCAGTGAGATATAGAGGTGCAGAGATGTGGGCCATCATCATCTGGAAAGGAAGCAGCATCCCGCCCTCCCTCCCTTAGGTTTGTCGTGGTGTAGTTAATGGGGGATTGTCGTCCGCAATAGGCGGGTGGGCAGGTAAACTTGGGGAGAGTTTGGTGGTGGTAAACTTGTGTCTGTAAGACAGAGTTTACATGAACTGTTATGGGTATTGATTGGTTAATAAACTTGAGTCTGTAAAACAGAGTTTACAGGAAGTGTTATGGTTATTATTGGTTACATTTCTCCCCAAATGTTTGTAATCCCGTTAATAAACACCGCGGCCTTCTTTATCCAATATTGGTGTCTGTGTCGGTTATTTATAAGAGTTTGGTAAGGTTTTAATAAAGCGTAAGATTCCATGTCATATTCATTGAATTGGAGATAACGTGTGGCTTATAACATGGTATGCTATCCAGCTGGAAGGAGCTATAAGATGATGTCTGGACTATGGTTATAAAGGGCTGCATGTGTTCAGAGGCAACTGTCAAGTAAACAGTGCCACTTAAAGTATGCTCAGTTCTTATTAAGGGCCCTAATTACCACCATTAACCTAAACAGTTGATACAGGAAAGACGTTTCCATGATTTATGTGAATCATACTAAATTTTCACCCAACAATTTCCACAAGTTGAGATTCTTCAGGCAAAATTCTCTGTAAAGTCCCATGAGTTCAACAATATTTGAGAAACTTTGGACCAGCCCCAAAGTATGGAGTGAAAAGTATAAAGAATGATGATTCCAGATCTGCACTTATTATCTTTATACTCAATCCCATTGCCTCGCTGTGTGTCTTCAAACTTGCCATGCAGTGCATGCTAGCCCTCTCCATTATATGAGTGCTCATTAGTCTTCTCTATGCAGTGAATGACCAATTTACTGGCGCAAACTGAGAGCAGCATAAAGAACTTACATGCTGCTCCAACAACAACCATTCAGAGATGAGCCCAGTTTAATCATGAGGCAATGCTAGGTCCACCATGATTTACAGTTTTCTCACTATTTAGTGTAATTACGAGAAAACTGTCAACTTCGACGGATGGTGGGCAGGGTTAGTGGCTCCTCATGAATAAACCGGACTCATCTTTCACAGGGTGCTGCAGGAACATTGAGTTGCTACTACATGTATGGCCAGTGTGGCCAATAAAATGGCATTTGAGAGTATACAATTTGTTATTGTAACAACTCATTTTTGTATAATCAACTAGAACAAATAAAATACTTACGGCCCCCTGTCCACGGCAGCATATTCGCCAGCGGTAAACCCATGTCCACGAGTGGAGAATCATTGAGATTCTCCGGTCGCAGCGAGCAATTCACAGCATGCTGCGAATTGCCCAATTCTCAGCGGGCAGCCTATCTATCAGATTCGGTGGCGGCTCCTGCTCCCGGGCAGTGGCTCCCGCGGTGGAGATCGGCCGCGGGACTTTGCAATGCCCGTGGACAGCCGGCCTACAAGTAATCATTAAGGGTAAATATATTAACTAATTTTTTTCAAAGAGCAATTTGCCACATCTTGCTGAAAGTCATAGCAATCCTGTTAGATACAGCCATTCTCCTTTTGAAAGGTAAATGATAATGTTGTGCACATCCATCAGAAGGTGAACTTACCACATATATAGGAGAAACAACAAGAGTCATCTTGTCTAACTTGAACTGAAATCTGGTCGTCTCTACATTCTGGGCGTGTTACTGCTGGACAAGCTGATGGGTCACAGACTGTAAAAGAAAATGTAGAGCTTTTTTATATTGTTAATCGCAGAAGATTCATTTATTTTATTATATACACCGCCAGTCAAAAGTCTTTAGATACCATGAAAATTCATAGTTTCAAAGCGAATATTAACGACTAAAATGTAAGGACACTGTCTCACTAAAAGAGAGCATTACTGTATGTTATTAAACAGCTACATATACCGAATGTAACTACCTAAAAGTACGGTAAGCACACAATTGACAACAGTCATCAATTTACATCTAGCTTGTCGGTGTGTCATTGTGCTTGTGCTACAAATACTTCCGATATGCGTTTCTAGTGTGTTATCAGAACCGTAGCAACTTAAATCAACTGTAGAAAGATGAGATGTAGTAAGAGATGAGTATTCCGTAGAGATGAGCGAGCGTACTCAGAAAAGCACTACTCGCTCGAGTAATTTGCTTTATCCGAGTATCGTTGTGCTCATCCCTGAAGATTCGGGTGCCAGCACGGAGCGGGGAGCAGGGGAGAGCGGGGAGGAACGGAGGGGAGATCTTTCTCTCCCTCTCTCCCGCCCGCTCTCCCCTGCTCCCCGCTGCGACTCACCTGTCAGCCGCAGCGGCACCCGAATCTTCAGGGACGAGCACAGCGATACTCGGATAAAGCAAATTACTCGAGCGAGTAGTGCTTTTCCGAGTACGCTCGCTCATCTCTAGTATTCCGTAATAAGAAGTCAAGGTAATTATCATTATTAGAGATATTACATAGTCATGGGGAACCAATGTTGTCATAAGGATTTTCAGTTAGTGAATTGTAGGAGATAGCACTTTGTGGACCAAGACAAGGGCCGTAGCCAATGCATACTAGAACAAAGATGGTCTTTCCATTTGTGACATTGCCTCAAAACTGAGGCTCCCTATGGCCACTGTTGCATATACCATCAAATATTTTCAAGAAACTGGGACCAACCAAGATGAACGATAAAGTGGAAGGCTACGAGTGGCTACAAAAGCAAAACATAAGTCCATACTGCTGCTCTCCAAATGAGATAGATGGCAAATTGCTCCTGAAATTCAAGCAGATTTCAACTCAGGCCATGGCAAACAGGTATCTGTGAAAACTGTCAAGATGACACTTGAATCAGCTCGCCTCTTCTGTAGAATTGCTGTTCAAAAAACACTTCTTAAGAATTACTTGGTGAAGAAAGAAAAGAGGGCTCCCTGAAAATAACAGAAAGGCCACCACAATCATCTCAACTTAATCAAACTTTTGTGGGAAGAAGTCGAACATGAAGTGAGGAAACAGGGTCCAACCTCTAAAGAATGCCTCTGGAATATATTCCAAGCCCCATGGAAGTAATTAGAACCAACCAATTTACAAAATCTAGTCAACAGGATGTCTAGAGAAGTAAAAGTATTTTACCCCCCTTCTTCCCCAACAGTCACATTAAAATTGGAAAAACTCAAAAATGTCACTTAATTGTAGATTTTGATTTCATATCTCGTGTAGATATATTTGGAGCCGAACTCAGTTACCTTACGTGAATTTTTAATCCCTTAGTGACAAAAGTAATTTTAGCCCTTAGAGCCAGTAAGTCGTATTAGCTTTTGTGTTCCAGCGATCCCATCTTTTTTATTTTTTCGTTAATGACACCTTGTAATTTGCAGGATAAGTTCTAGTTTTTATATGAACAAATTTTGTGGACATAACGTATTGAAAAACGTTTTTTTTTACGGGGAGAAATGGATGAAAGCTATTTCACCACAGTTTTTTGTGATTTATTTTTATGGCATTCATAGTGTACAATGATTATTATGTTACCTTTAGTCTACGAGTCATTACAATTACGACAACAGCTAATTTCTAGAGGTTTTATTATGTTTTACTACCTTTGCACAGTCTAAACACTTGTTTCTGACAAAAATACTTTTTGTGTTGCGCCACATTCCAGGACCAGAGAATTTTTATTTTTCATTCGGACAGAGATGTATCAGGCTTGTTTTTTGTGGGACAGCTTGTAGTTTTTATTGGTACCATTTTGACGTATATAAAATAATTTAAAATTTATTTTTTATTCTTGTTTAGTATAAGCGAGATGATCAAAAAACTGCTATTTTAGATTTTTTTTAATGGAATTTTCTATGCTTGATGATAATGTATTATTTTATAGAACAAGCTGCTACAGTTATGGCAATACCCATTATATGTAGGTTTCCTTTTTCTTTTTTTAACATTTAAAGCCTTGTGTAAGGGCACCTACCCACTTGCGTTGCCGATTTTCGCGCGTGAAAAACGCAGCGTTTTCGCGCGTTTTTCGCGGCATTTTTTGCAGCCCTCCATTGACAATCATGGGTGCATTAAGAGAAAAATAAGGAGACATATGCAACTGACAGTTCCTATGTGAAAAAACCCAATGAAACGGAAAAAAAAACCCAGATGGACAAGAACACATTCTATACTAATTGCTCTTAAGAAAAAACGCAAAACATCACAGGAAAAAAAAATCGCAAGTGGGTAGGCACCCTAAGGCCTCCTTCCCACGAACGGATTTACGCCGCGTAAATTCGCGGCAAAAATCCGCTGCGTGGCCCCCTGCTATTAGGTTCTATTGAACCTAATAGCACAATGATCACGATGCGTAATTCCACCGCGGAATTACGCACCGCGATTTCTCCCGTCCTCACCCGCAGCATGCTCTATTTGCTGCGGGTGAGGACGGGCTGTACGCGCTGACGGCTTCCATTGCAGTCAATGGAAGCCGTCCGTTCACGCTATCTCCCGCTGTAACCAGCGGGAGATAGCGTGAAAAAACGCTTCCCCACCTACCGCCGCAGCGTCATTTGACACGGCTGGCGCGTCACGTGACACTGCCGGCCGCGTCACGTGACGCGGTGGGCGTGTCACACGACGCGACGGCGGTGGGCGGGGAAGCGGCTTCACGCTATCTCCCGCAGGTAAGTATAGGGGCTCTGGGGGGCGCCGTGACGGGCTTCACTGCGTAATATTACGCGGCGGAGCCCGTCACGCTCGTGGGAAGGAGGCCTAAGGGCGCCCACCCACTGGCGATTTTTTTTCCCTGCGAAATTCGCAGCATTTTTTTCTCTGCAGGGGTCTATGGGACTTGTAATGTTAAAATCGTGATCGCGCAAAATCGCAATTTACCGCGAAATCGCGATTTTGCGCGATCGCAATTTTAACATTACAAGTCCCATAGACCCCTGCAGAGAAAAAAATGCTGCGAATTTCGCAGGGAAAAAAAATCGCCAGTGGGTGGGCGCCCTAAGGGGGAAAAATTTAGACTTTTTTTCTGTAAAAACATTTAGATGCCCCAGTCAGCAATGACTGCAGTATCTGCAAGGTTAAACTGGGTAGATGAGTGATTAGATGAGCAAGTCCTCATCATTTCTGAAAAAAAATATATATATGACAAACAGAGAGAAAATATGTTTTCTGATTGATAGGGTGATATATGAAAGAGTGATATACAGAAGAATCACAGATCTTCTCTGCTGAGCCGGTCTCTCTACTTCTGCTCTGCACACACACTAAATGAGAGCTGTAAATTCAGGATTCCCAACTCTACTTTGGTTCTATAAGGGATATGATGAACATGCTTTTGGAGTAGCTGGAATAAAAGATGCATAGCCATCATGTTTAACTGTTTGACGTCCAAGCTGTTTGAGTGAGAATGTGATTTAGGTCTTTGTTTATGTTACAACCAGTAAACTACACTTATGTAGAGCAAGTAATCCTGCAATCAGAAATACATAGAACATCAATTTAGCATATTTAAATGTGCATGATCTATTTATACCTAGAACTGTAACTATAATAAGTAGAGATGAGCGAGTATACTCGCTAAGGCACATTACTCGAGCGAGTAGTGCCTTAGCCGAGTATCTCCTCGCTCGTCTCGAAAAATTCGGCGGCCGGCGGGGGGCAGGGAGAGCGGGGAGGAATGGAGGGGAGATCCCTCTCCCCCCCCCCCCCCCCCGCTCCCCGCCGCAACTCGCCTGTCACCGGCGCCGGCCCCCGAATCTTTAGAGACGAGCAGGGAGATACTCGGCTAAGGCACTACTCGCTCGAGTAATGTGCCTTAGCGAGTATACTCACTCATCTCTAATAATAAGGGAACGCACTCTTTGTCTGGAGGGAAAAAGGGTTAACCACCATCATAAATGGAGCTTCCATCATGTAAGAGCTGTACCACATGATGTTGATTCATTGAACAAATTCAATAGGGGCTGGATGCTTTTCTTAAATGTAGTAATATTAGATGTTATGGGTACTAAATGCCTTGAGACTTTGATCTCTGGGTTGTTAATCCAGGGATTTAATCTGATTGCCCTATTTGAAGATGAGAAGGAATTTTTCCTTTAATATGGGCCAAATAGCATCTGTCTCACAAGCATTTCCTTGTTGGTTGGACTCAACCTGCTTCTTTTTTCAACCTTATCAACTATAGTATGTAAATATGTAACTATTTAAGGAGCATGATTCATCTAATTGGCAGCTACTACTCCTGGCACTAGGTTCTAACACACCACTGAAGCTTCTTTTGATGTGACATTTCTGTTTGGTCACACAGATGTACAGTAGATGTAATGTACACAATTTATCCTGTTGGCAGACATGAATAATTTGTGGTTATAATCTTGTTAGAGTTTACAATTAGAATCTCCTTTCTAGAAGTTGGTCATCCACAGGAATTCTACACATGAAGCCTTTCTTTTATTGTTTTTTTTTCTGCAGTCTCTTGAGAGGGTGTACAGCATATTGGTTACGGTCTCACTTAGAGGGCACGGATCATATTGGTTACATTCTCTATAATCTCGCAGTACAACTAACTTTAACTAAAGTTGATGTGGCAGCTCAGTACTTCTGAAGGGCTTTGCTGAGCCCACAGTTCAGTTTCTTTCCAGGTAGCAGTCTAGAACTACTTAATACTCTAGGGAAACTACTAGTAAAGAGTTCTCATCAGGGCTAGCAGTCCCTAGCAAAGCCTTAGCCAACATGGGCAAGATGACAGGTTGGTAGATTATCACCCAACAGAGTCTTAGGACCAACATCACTAGTGGGGCTTTCAGGTCGGGCTCAACTCCAAACTCACAGACCAGATGGATTGCTTTTAGTTTTAATTCAATAAAGGTTATTCTTTATACCAAAGGTATTTAGTAAATACCTTAGGTATTTTCCTAAGATATAGATATCACTGGATGTCAAACAGCCTTCACAGATAATTTGATTTTTGTCAGATCTTGGCTAAAATTAACCCCTTAATGACATGGCCTATTTTGGCGTTGAGGACCAAGCGATTTTTGGTATTTTTCCATCTCCATTTTTCAAAAGCCATTACTGTTTTATATTTCCGTCGACGCGGACATATAAGGGCTTGTTTTTTGCGTGGCGAACTGTAGATTGTTTTCGTACCATTTTTGGGTACATAGACAACATTGTAAAACTTTTATTATTTTTTTATGATCGTAGGGAGAGAAAACGCATCAATTCTGCCATAGATTTTTTGCTTTTTTTTTTAAAGCGTTAATTATGCAGCATAAATGATACAACACATTTTTTTCTGTGGGCCGATACGGTTACAACGATATTAAAATACTTAGATTTTTTTTCAGGTTTTTCCACTTTTCCACAATAAAAACCCTTTCTTTGGAAATAATTTTTTTTTTCTAAACTCACTGCATTCAAAGTGCTATGACTTTTTTATTTTTCCATGGACGGAGCTCTGTGAGGGCTTATTTTTTGCGAGACGAGCTGTAGTTTTTATTGGTACTATTTTGGGGTACATACGTTTTTTTTTTATCACTTTTATTGCGTTTTATGGAAGGCAAAATGCTAAAAATTTGCATTTTGCCTCAGTTTTTTAGCATTTTTTTTACGCTTTTTGCTGTGCAGGATAAAGAGCATGTTCACTGTATTGTACGTGTTGTTACGGATGCGTCAATACCAAATATGTGCGGTTTTTAATTTTTTATGCTAATATGAGAAAAAGCATTAAAAAAGGGGTTTTTAACATTTTTTTTTTACATTTTTATTTTTTGAACTCTATTTTTCTCTTTTTTTTACCATACTTGTGTCCCTCTGAGGGACTTTTACTGAGGCACTGCAGATCGCTGCAATAATGCATGGCAGGGCTTCTTCCCTGCCATGCCCTATCGCTTACTATAGTGATCATAGGCTTTGGCAGTACAGGACGCCGGTATTCGGCGTCCGGTTGCCATAGCAACCAGCCAGGCTCTCGCGATAACATCTACTTAGATCGTGGCAGGGAAGGGGTTAACAGCGGGGGCGCATCTCCGATGCCCCCCGCTGTTGCAGCGGGACGCCGGCTACTAGCGAAAGCCGGCTCCTGCTGTGGGATAGCGCGAGATCTGCTTTGATCTGGCGCTATCCCCATGACGTAAGGGTACGTCATTTTGCGGGAAGTACCCGCCTCCCATGACGTACCCTTACGTCATTGGGCGGGAAGGGGTTAATACATCTGGAGAGGACAGTCTTATGCTTATGCAGGCCATCCGTAATCTTTCTGTTAACAGACCAAATATTTTTTTTCAAAAGATGTGTCTATGGACCATTCATTGAAGATTACAGACAAAAAGAGGAACTTGGATGGAGGAACTAAAATGAATAGTGTATAATCATAAGTCAGCATCACAACAGAATTCATTATCCAATAGATTTCTTCCATATTTCTTCCACATTCATCACCACCATCAGGGGGAAAGGTGTGAATGCACAACAACTTGTTATGAGCTGCATCTTGTCTTGCTGTTTGCTAGGCATTTGTATCATTCCCTCTTGATGGTCGTTGTGATGGAGTTTGGGAGGGAATAAAAAACTTTGACTGTTTTATGACACTTACATTTTTTTTATAAGGAAAATGTCATGTGTTCTGCTCTAGAGAAGAGACATAGTACTTAGCATTAACAACTTGTGGAGTATGTGGTAGGCTTCAAACATGCTAAGAGAAATAACACATACCCACAACTGTAACAATTCTAACAATTTTTTAAATTCTGTACTTAATAGAAATACTCACCACAGTGTAGATGAGGGCAGCAGGTCATTGGACTGTATTCAGCAACTAATCGTTCTCCAGTTTTACAAACTACAGCCTTCTCACATAATGTTGTATTACACTCTGTAAATGTATTAAAATAATGTATAAATTACAGCAACGCACATACCCCGTTTCCCCCCTAAAATAAGACAGTGTCTTATATTAATTTTTGTTCAAACAGGTTTAACTTTTTTACATGTATAACTGCCTGGACACTATTTAAATTAACTTTTTTAATTAACTGTTAGCAGGGCTTAATTTTGGAGTAGGGCTTATATTTCAAGCATCCTCAAAAAGCCTGAAAAATCATTTTGCATCCTCCAAAATTCTGGAAAATCTTATTTTCAGGGTATGTCTTATTTTCAGGGAAACAGGGTAGTAACATAGTATGTAAGGCTAAAAAAAGACACATGTTCATCCAATTCAGCCTATTACCCCCCAATGTTGATCCAGAGGAAAACAAAAAGAAAAAACAATAACGTAGAAGCCAATTTTCCTCATTTAGGGGATAAAATCCTTCCTGACTCCAAACTGGTGATTAGAATAATCCCTAGATCAACAACCCTTGAAGTTACTAATGATACAAAATTGTATACAAACATCCTCTCCCATATACTTATTTTAAGCAATGCTGTGTGATGTCAAACACATCGTTAGCATTAGGAAAACAATGTATGCACACTTGTACAGCATCATTTCTCCTTACCGGATTTACTGTGGGTATTAAAACATTTAAAAAATTAGTTTCTTCTTATGTGATTCCCTCTGATTTGGAATCCTAATCCTGGCCAGTAAATTCCACCATCTCTAAACTTTACAATTTACTCCATTGACAGTAAAATTTAAGGAAAAGGATAACAATTAAGGATTGATAAAAGTTTAATGCTAACAAAGTTGACTTTGACCCATGAATAGAAAAGGTACAGTATAGGAACTGAAGTAAGATATTGCAGGATATGTCAGTGTAAAATGTAAGAAATAATAGTTTAGTGGACTTACATACCACACACTTTTTTTGGACAGCAAGCCCCTTCTTCAATGACATGGATAAGCAGCTCACCCTCCCGATTACAGATAGGGTCTGGTTGTTCACGGCATTCAGGTTCTATGGACACAACAGTTCCATTCTCCAGACATTTTGACAGACAGCATTTATTGACTGATGAATGCCAAATCTCTCCTGGTGAGTGGGGATGTCCTTCATTATCAGTACAAGCTAAATTATAAACACAGAAAACAGAATTTTATAATTTAAATGCTTTTTTTCCCTCTATTTGGACAGAAATTAATATCAGTGGAAAATTGAGACAATGATGCATACCCTCAATGACCGGATCTGAGTTCATGGCTATTCAAAGGCTGGAACCATATCTTTAGTTGTCCATGTCTATATATTAGAATAGGTGATTAAAGGGGTTGTCCAGGGTTAGAAAAAATATGACTGATTTCTTCCAAACACAGTACTTCCCTTGTCTGTGGGTTGTGTCTGGTATTGCAGCTCAGCTTCCATTGACTTCAATGGAGCTGAGCTGCAATACCAGAAACAGCCCCACAGTTGGTGCTGTGTTTGGAAGAAAACAGCCATGGTTTTCTAACCCTGGACAACTGCTTTAAGAAGGGAGATAGCCTATTGAATATGGTTGGCGGCGGAGAGGAGCGGGGGGGAGAGTGAAAGAGATCTTTCTCTCCCCCCCCCCTACTGCCCCCTCCTCCCCCCCGCATTTCCTCGGACGAGTGAGCAGTTAATCGAAAAGGCTAATGCGTGCTCGCTCATCTCCAGTCAGGAATAATCATGTTACCCTATCATGGATATCATCAATCTAAGAGTAGTATTTAGTCTTTTCTGCCTGCTAATAGAAGTATTGGTTCTGTCCAATTTATCTTACCAAAATGGGCAAGTCCATTTCAGTAATGGCCCTTTTGCATGAGATGGTTATTGTTCAGAATTATCCAGGCTCCAGCGATAATTTGAACGATAATCGTCCCATGTAAATGCATGCAGCGACTAAACAAGAATTGTTCAGTTTCTGCATGCAGAAATCTGAAGGACGAACTATTCAGTGTAAACAGCAGTCGTTCATTTTTGAATGACTGCCTTCTTACTGTGAATGGAAGCAGGCCGGGGGAGAATATTCCCTGGTTCACTCCACTTCCATTCGGGCAGAGCTGTGAGTGATGCCAATGATACTCGCTCCTGTGTAACAGCACAGGAACAATCATCACTGGGACAAGCTGTGGGGCATCATTTTCCTGACATCTCGTCCCATGTAAAAGGACCTTAACTGTAAGTCATAAATTGTCACCACCCTCTTTTCAGTTAACTTTTTCGATGAGGGTGCCATGAGGGGCCAACATTCTTTCCTCACAGTCCAACAACATGCAGCTCTACTAACATTCCCTAACGAATGCGGGGAGGGGTCAAACACGACGTGGTACTCGCTCGAGTAAGAGCACCATCGAGTATGTTAATACTCGAACGAGCATGTTCGCTCAACTCTAATTTTCATCTAAAGCATAAAATCACATAGCAAAATTACTTACCACATTTGTCTTCAGGAATGCAAAGCTCAGAATCTGTCCTGTGAAGAATAGTTCCTCTTCTGCACACACAATCTTCTCGTAAGTAAGAACAGGGAGACTCTTCATAATACCACTTATTTAAACAGGTCTTAGCAGCACATGGTTGGACGCAGGCCTGATATTCCTTTCCCTCTGGACATGGCAGAGCTATCACAAACATGTTAAAGATTAGTACGAAATTATTTATATTGCAGCACATTGTCTATTGTGAACTCATGTATATGTATTATCACCATAATAAGAGAATCCCCTTCTCATGATCTCATAATATCCTTATTTTTGTTTCTTTGACCAAAAAAAGCACGCTTACAATAAAATTTGTATTCTATTAGTCAACTACTAATAGACACTAATTCCATTAGGATAGGAAATCAGTATGTCTTCTGAAAGATATTATTAAAGGGGTTGTCCCGCGCCGAAACGGGTTTTTTTTTTTTTTTAACCCCCCCCCCCGTTCGGCGCGAGACAACCCCGATGCAGGGGTTAAAAAAACAACCCGCACAGCGCTTACCTGAATCCCGGCGGTCCGGCGTCTTCATACTTACCTGCTGAAGATGGCCGCCGGGATCCTCTGTCTCCGTGGACCGCAGGGCTTCTGTGCGGTCCATTGCCGATTCCAGCCTCCTGATTGGCTGGAATCGGCACGTGACGGGGCGGAGCTACACGGAGCCGGCATTCTACACGAGCGGCCCCATAGAAGACTGCAGAAGACCCGGACTGCGCAAGCGCGGCTAATTTGGCCATCGGAGGGCGAAAATTAGTCGGCTCCATGGAAACGAGGACGCCAGCAACGGAGCAGGTAAGTATAAAACTTTTTATAACTTCTGTATGGCTCATAATTAATGCACAATGTACATTACAAAGTGCATTATTATGGCCATACAGAAGTGTATAGACCCACTTGCTGCCGCGGGACAACCCCTTTAAGGGCTCCTTCACAGGGGTGATGCGAATTTCGTCCGCACGCATTGCGACCAAAGATCGCATGAATGAGAGGCAGTCACGATCAAGTCATGGCTGTATCTCCTGTTTTCATGCCCATTCAGATAGCTGGGCTGCGATGTATATGCGCCGCAGCCCGGAATACCATTGGCCGGAGGGAGAGAGTTCAGCTCTGCTAAACTCTCTCCTCCTCCCTCCCCCTTTCCACCCCTTGCTGGCTGCCGGCAAAGGGAGGGGGCAGGATGGGGCAGGAGTTAGTGTTCTAAACCCCCTCCCCAGCCTATGGGAGCTGCTGGCAAGGGAAGGAGGAGGGACTTTAGCAACGCGAGCCACTACTACACTTCCTCCCACCTCCCTTTTCCGGCAGCTCTCATAGGCTCCCATAGGAGTATATGAGACCAGCCGGTGTATCCCAACAAAAGATAGGTCAAGACCTATCTTTTCCAGACAACGTAAAAGCGGCCAGCTGTAATGCGCTCTACATGCTCTTCTCTGTCCAGCCGATTTTACACACCAAGAAATCGCCCTTCCTGAACAAATGCATTGGAATCCAATGCTTCCGATGGTCGCGATCTTTAGACAGCGTTTTATTGCGGCATAATAGCCACAATAAAACGCTCGTGTGAAGGCAGCTTAAAGCTAATAAATTTAGAGATGTACAAAAAGTATTAACTAGTTTCCTCTCAGGGTAAGATACCACCTATATCATTGCTCACATGACCCCTTTCTATTACAATTACAAAGGTATTTGTTATAAAACAAAAAAATATTGAGTTTTTTAAATAATGGCAATGTATAACTTACGGCAATAATCTTGAGTCCTCCATCTAATGCAGATATTGTGCTTACTGCAAAGTGCTACATATGCAGAAAGCGCGTCACATTCATAATTTAAGAAGTATGTACTGTTGATCCACATCTTCTCACAGAAATCTTGTGGCGAAACCTACAAATTAGATCATATTAATAGCTGCACTTTAGCAATCCAACTTATTTTATATAATCTTAAAGAATATAACAACAAACTGCAGAAAAGCAGAAACTTAAAAAGGAAGAAAAACGGCTAAGCATTTTTCCAAAAAGGGTACTTTGAACTGCAAAAATTTTTCATAAAAACTCTACACCCCCCTATGATACGGGAAAAGACTGTAGGTTTTCCAAATATAGTATTATGTGACATATGTATAAAATGTAAATCCAAAATGCCAGCTCACCGCACGGATACAACAACCGTCGGGTGCACGGACAGGTGCAGGCACACCCAACAGCAATAGAAAACAAAAACATCCGACACTTCCGTGGAAACCAGGATAAAAGCAGTATTTTATTTTGACATCATAGAAAAAAACATCTTCCAAAAAAGTTTTTTTGTGCTTACATGTTTCTTATTCATAGCCCCCAAAACTATACATGCCCCCATGATCTGGGAAAAGACTGTGGTAGTATTTTATGACATATGTATAAAATGTCATCTGGGTCATTCCATGTCAGTTCAACCAATGCTCCTGGTTGACCATCTCAGATTTGAATGAAACTTTGCACAAAGATAAACCCTGACCCTAAACTAAGATAGCCAGAATATTAGGCTTCAAAGTGCTTTGGTTCACGAGCTACAGGTCTTAATCTAGGGGGTTGTCTTGTGATTACAGCGCGCAACCTGAAAAAAGTGGCGATTTCAATCCATTGCCAAGCCAGTTCTAATGACTCTAGAGCAATAAAACTTCACACACTAGGAGAACTTTTGGTGCTGAATCCAGCTAAGCTACTCAGACTGCCACTCTTATCATCATTCTGCCACCATTGCATGTCAAAGTAGCTGAAAAATTCTATCGCGCAAAATAAAACTCATATTTTAAGCAGTAATAACTCATAATCAATGCAATCCAACTCAGCTATGAATTTATCAATGTCTACTCCATGGAAATGTTTCTCATTATTCACATTATGGACCCAAAAGGATGCATTGCTCTTAAGATACAATGAGTCAAAAATGGCAAAAAACTGTTTTATGCAAATTTTTCCCTTTTTCAAAGGCGAAAATCGGAATGTACTCCATTTTTATTTATTTTTTTCATTTTTGTTCTATTTGGAAGAGAATTTTTTGCTCTACAAGATTCGATGTTTTTCATTTTGTTCCCAGACCTTCTAGATGGGAAAATATCAATGTCTTTGAAAGTCCTATGTACTCATGGAAATCAAATAATAAAATAAGCGTAAGTTTTGCATGGATGTATAATTAGTTTAGAAATCATGAGAAGGTAAATTATTTTTGGAATGAGACAACTTTTTGTGCTCAAGAAACTTATGTGATCAAAAATTGCATGGCGAGTTCAGGTGAGCCACAAGCTTTGGCCTAAGATGGTCAGAATATCATTGAGTGTTGCATAATGATTGTGGTATATTACAGTGAACTTTAAGTAGTTACCAAACTATACCAAACTGGAATGACCATAAACACAACAAAACTGTTAGATAACATATGTAAGCATGGTGCAAATTACAAATGTGTCAATCTTATCCTTTGTAGGCGTTTTGTCATTAAGCTGCTTCATAAGATCTGTTGATCAGCCGGCATGCTACAGCTTGACATGGCATCCAGCAGTTGCGCTTCCTTTCTGCTCATTTTTCACTTCATATTTGCTGGTGCACAATCAGTCACTTGTAAACTATAGTTATTTATTACACAAATGCTAGCCTTAGATAATCTTAGTATCCAATATGGATAGAGTGCTAAATAAGCCCAGTGATCACTGTAATATACCACAATCATTATGCAACACTCAATGATATTCTGACCATCTTAAGTAGGGATGAGCGAGTATACTCGCTTAGGCACTACTCGCTCGAGTAATGTGCATTAGCCGAGTATCTCCCTGCTCGTCCCTAAAGATTCGGGGGGCGGCGCGGGGCGGGGAGCTGCAGGGCAGAGCGGGGAGGAACAGAGGGGAGATCTCTCTCCCTCTCTCCCGCCCGCTCTCCCCTGCTCCCCGCCGCAACTCACCTGTCAGCTGCGGCGGTCCCCGAATCTTTACGGACGAGCAGGGAGATACTCGGCTAATGCACATTACTCGAGCGAGTAGTGCCTTAGCGAGTATACTCGCTCATCCCTACTTAAGATGGTCAGAATATCATTGAGTGTTGCATAATGATTGTGGTATATTACAGTGATCACTGGGCTTATTTCGCACTCTATCCATATTGGATACTAAGATTATCTAAGGCTAGCATTTGTGTAATAAATAACTATAGTTTACAAGTGACTGATTGTGCACCAGCAAAGATGGAGTGAAAAATGAGCAGAAAGGAAGCGCAACTGCTGGATGCCATGTCAAGCCTTAGCATGCCGGCTGATCAACAGATCCTATGAAGCAGCTTAATGACAAAACGCCTACAAAGGATAAGATTGACACATTTGTAATTTGCACCATGCTTACATATGTTATCTAACAGTTTTGTTGTGTTTATGGTCATTCCAGTTTGGTATAGTTTGGTAACTACTAGAGATGAGCGAACACCAAAATGTTCGGGTGTTCGTTATTCGTAACGAACTTCCCGTGATGCTCGAGGGTTCGTTTCGAACAACGAACCCCATTGAAGTCAATGGGCGACCAGAACATTTTTGTATTTCGCCGATGCTCGCTAAGGTTTTCATGTGTGAAAATCTGGGCAATTCAGGAAAGTGATGGGAATGACACAGTGACGGATAGGGCAGGCGAGGGGCTACATGTTGGGCTGCATCCTAAGTTCACAGGTCCCACTATTAAGCCACAATAGCGGCAAGAGTGGGCCCCCCCCCCTCCCAACAACTTTTACTTCTGAAAAGCGCTCATTAGCATGGCATACCTTTGCTAAGCACCACACTACCTCCAACAAAGCACAATCACTGCCTGCATGACACTCCACTGACACTTCTCCTGGGTTACATGCTGACCAACCGCCCCCCCTCCCCCCCACAGCGCACACCAAAGTGTCCCTGGGCAGCCTTCAGCTGCCCTCATGCCACACCACGCTCATGTCTATTTAGAATTGCGTCTGCCATGACGAGGGACTGTAGGCACACACTGCAGAGGTTGGCACGGCTAGGCATTGACCCTCTTTAAAAGTGGCGGAGCGATAGCCCACAATGCTGTACAGAAGCAATGAGAAATAGAATCCTGTGCCACCGCCATCAGGAGCTGCACACGTGGGCATAGCAATGGGGAACCTATGTGCCACACACTATTCATTCTGTCAAGGTGTCTGCATGCCCCAGTCAGACCGGGCTTTTTAATTCATAGACACAGGCAGGTACAACTCCCTATTGTGAAGTCCCTGTCGACCCACAGCATGGGTGGCTCCCTGGAACCCACCGGTGGTACACAGAAATATCCCATTGCATTGCCCAACACAGCTGAGGTAGTAATGTCGTGCTTAATGCAGGTGGGCTTCGGCCCACACTGCATGCCCCAGTCTGACTGGGGTTCTTTATAAGTGTACAGATGTAGTAAAAACTCCGTGTGCACCTACAGCATGGGTGGGTGCCAGGAAGCCACCGGCGGTACATAGAAATATCCCATTGCATTGCCCAACACAGCTGAGGTAGTAATGTTGTGCTTAACCCTTTCCAATCCAATTTGTATATGGTTTTCCTAGGGGGCTTACTCTTTTTCTGCCGTTATACAACGGCGCTATATGCTGGCTAAAGCCAGTACTGCATGAGCTGACACGTAGGATAGGCTCCGACAGCAGAGAGGCTGGCAATATACAGTAAGAGAACCCCGACGGACGTCTACCAACAACGGAGCTGTACAGCCTTAAACCCTAATGTCTTCACAGGTCACACAGTGGACTGGAAAGGGTTAATGCAGGTGGGTTTCGGCCCACACTGCATGCCCCAGTCAGACTGGGTTTCTTTATAAGTGGAAACAGATGCATTTATAATTCCCTGTGAACCCACTGCCTGGGTGGGTGCCAGGAAGCCACCGGCGGTACATAGAAATATCCCATTGCATTGCCCAACACAGCTGAGGTAGTAATGTTGTGCGTAATACAGGTGGGCTTCGGCCCACACTGCATGCCCCAGTCAGACTGGGGTTCTTTAGAAGTGTACAGATGTATTAAAAACTCCGTGTGCACCTACAGCATGGGTGGCTCCCTGGAACCCACCGGCGGTACACAAAAATATCCCATTGCATTGCCCAACACAGCTGAGGTAGTAATGTCGTGCTTAATGCAGGTGGGCTTCGGCCCACACTGCATGCCCCAGTCAGACTGGGGTTCTTTACAAGTGGACACATGTAGGTTAAACTCCCTGTGGACCCACTGCCTGGGTGGGTGCCAGGAAGCCACCGGCGGTACATAGAAATATCCCATTGCATTGCCCAACACAGCTGAGGTAGTAATGTTGTGCGTAATACAGGTGGGCTTCAGCCCACACTGCATGCCCCAGTCAGACTGGGGTTCTTTAGAAGTGTACAGATGTATTAAAAACTCCGTGTGCACCTACAGCATGGGTGGCTCCCTGGAACCCACCGGCGGTACACAAAAATATCCCATTGCATTGCCCAACACAGCTGAGGTTACGTCAGCTGTAATGCAGGTGGGCTAAAAATTAATTTGATTACACTGTAGGCGAGGGCCCACAAAAATTGCTGTATCAACAGTACTAATGTACATCCCAAAAATTGGCCATGGCCAGCCAAGAGGGCAGGTGAAACACATTAATCGCTTTGGTTAATGTGGCTTAAGTGGTAACTAGGCCTGGAGGCAGCCCAGTGTAACGAAAAATTGGTTCAAGTTAAAGTTCCAATGCTTTTAAGCGCATTGAAACTTTTAAAAATTGTTCTGAAAAATTATTTGACTGAGCCTTGTGGCCCTAAGAAAAATTGCCCGTTCAGCGTGATTACGTGAGGTTTCAGGAGGAGGAGCAGGAGGAGGAGGAGGAGGAATATTAGACACAGATTGATGAAGCAGAAATGTCCCCGTTTTGGATGGTGAGAGAGAACGTAGCTTCCATCCGCGGGTGCAGCCTACGTATTGCTTACGTATCGCTGCTGTCCGCTGGTGGAGAACAGAAGTCTGGGGAAATCCAGCCTTTGTTCATCTTGATGAGTGTTAGCCTGTCGGCACTGTCGGTTGACAAGCGGCTACGCTTATCTGTGATGATTCCCCCAGCCGCACTAAACACCCTTTCCGACAAGACGCTAGCCGCAGGACAAGCAAGCACCTCCAGGGCATACAGCGCGAGTTCAGGCCACGTGTCCAGCTTCGACACCCAGTAGTTGTAGGGGGCAGAGGCGTCACCAAGGATGGTCGTGCGATCCGCTACGTACTCCCTCACCATCCTTTTACAGTGCTCCCGCCGACTCAGCCGTGACTGGGGAGCGGTGACACAGTCTTGGTGGGGAGCCATAAAGCTGGCCAGGCCCTTAAAGACTGTTGCACTGCCTGGGATGTACATGCTGCTCGATCTACGCACATCCCCTGCTACCTTGCCCTCGGTACTGCGCCTTCTGCCACTAGCGCTGTCGGCTGGGAATTTTACCATCAGCTTGTCCGCAAGGGTCCTGTGGTATAGCAACACTCTCGAACCCCTTTCCTCTTCGGGAATCAGAGTGGGCAGGTTCTCCTTATACCGTGGATCGAGCAGTGTGTACACCCAGTAATCCGTCGTGGCCAGAATGCGTGCAACGCGAGGGTCACGAGAAAGGCATCCTAACATGAAGTCAGCCATGTGTGCCAGGGTACCAGTACGCAACACATGGCTGTCCTCACTAGGAAGATCACTTTCAGGATCCTCCTCCTCCTCCTCCTCCTCCTCAGGCCATACACGCTGAAAGGATGACAGGCAATCAGCCGGTGTACCGTCAGCAGCGGCCCAAGCTGTCTCTTCCCCCTCCTCCTCATCCTCCTCATGCTCCTCCTCCTCCTCCTGTACGCGCTGAGAAATAGACAGGAGGGTGCCCTGACTATCCAGCGGCATACTGTCTTCCCCCGCCCCCGTTTCCGAGCGCAAAGCAGCTGCCTTTATGGTTTGCAGGGAATTTCTCAAGATGCATAGCAGAGGAATGGTGACGCTAATGATTGTAGCATCGCCGCTCACCACCTGGGTAGACTCCTCAAAATTACCAAGGACATGGCAGATGTCTGCCAACCAGGCCCACTCTTCTGAAAGGAATTGAGGAGGCTGACTCCCACTGCGCCGCCCATGTTGGAGTTGGTATTCGACTATAGCTCTCCGTTGTTCATAGAGCCTGGCCAACATGTGGAGCGTAGCGTTCCACCGTGTGGGCACGTCGCACAGCAGTCGGTGCACTGGCAGCTTAAAGTGATGTTGCAGGGTGCGCAGGGTGGCAGCGTCCGTGTGGGACTTGCGGAAATGTGCGCAGAGCCGGCGCGCCTTTACGAGCAGGTCTGACAAGCGTGGGTAGCTTTTCAGAAAGCGCTGAACCACCAAATTAAAGACGTGGGCCAGGCATGGCACGTGCGTGAGGCTGCCGAGCTGCAGAGCCGCCACCAGGTTACGGCCGTTGTCACACACGACCATGCCCGGTTGGAGGCTCAGCGGCGCAAGCCAGCGGTCGGTCTGCTGTGTCAGACCCTGCAGCAATTCGTGGGCCGTGTGCCTCTTATCGCCTAAGCTGAGTAGTTTCAGCACGGCCTGCTGACGCTTGCCCACCGCTGTGCTGCCACACCGCGCGACACCGACTGCTGGCGACATGCTGCTGCTAACACATCTTGATTGTGAGACAGAGGAGGAGGAGGAGGAGGAGGGTGCTTTAGTGGAGGAAGCATACACCTCCGCAGATACCAGCACCGAGCTGGGGCCCGCAATTCTGGGGGTGGGTAGGACGTGAGCGGTCCCAGGCTCTGACTCTGTCCCAGCCTCCACTAAATTCACCCAATGTGCCGTCAGGGAGATGTAGTGGCCCTGCCCGCCTGTGCTTGTCCACGTGTCCGTAGTTAAGTGGACCGTGGCAGTAACCGCGTTGGTGAGGGCGCGCACAATGTTGCGGGAGACGTGGTCGTGCAGGGCTGGGACGGCACATCGGGAAAAGTAGTGGCGACTGGGAACTGAGTAGCGCGGGGCCGCCGCCTCCATGATACTTTTGAAGGACTCCGTTTCCACAACCCTATACGGCAGCATCTCAAGGCTGATGAATTTTGCGATGCGGACGGTTAACGTTTGAGCGTGCGGGTGCGTGGCGGCGTACTTGCGCTTGCGCTCGAACACTTGCGCAAGCGACGGCTGAACGGTGCGCTGAACTACACTGCTGGATGGGGCCGAGGACAGCGGAGATGAGGGTGTGGGTGCAGGCCATGAGGCGGTAGTGCCTGTGTCCTGAGAGGGGGGTTGCATCTCAGTGGCAGGTTGGGGCACAGGGGGAGAGGCAGGGGTGCAAACCGGAGGCGGTGAACGGCCTTTGTCCCACCTTGCGGGGTGCTTGGCCATCATATGTCTGCGCATGGTGGTGGTGGTGAGGCTGTTGGTGTTGGCTCCCCGGCTGAGCTTTGCGCGACAAAGGTTGCACACCACTGTTCGTCGGTCGTCAGGCGTCTCTGTGAAAAACTGCCAGACCTTAGAGCACCTCGGCCTCCGCAGGGTGGCATGGCGCGAGGGGGCGCTTTGGGAAACACTTGGTGGATTATTCGGTCTACCCCTGGCCACTGCACTGCCTCTTGCAACCTGCCCTGCTGATGCCCTTGACTCCCCCTCTGAAGACCTGTCCTCCTGAGTAAGCGTTGCACACCAGGTGGGGTCAGTCACCTCATCGTCCTGCTGCTCTTCCTCCGAATCCTCTGTGCGCTGCTCCCTGGGACTTACTGCCCTTACTACTACCTCACTGCAAGACAACTGTGTCTGATCGTCATCGTCCTCCTCACCCACAGAAAGTTGTTGAGACAGTTGGCGGAAGTCCCCAGCCTCTTCCCCCGGACCCCGGGAACTTTCGAATGGTTGGGCATCAGTGACGATAAACTCCTCTGGTGGGAGAGGAACCGCTGCTGCCCAATCTAAGCAGGGGCCCGAGAACAGTTCCTGGGAGTGCTCCCGCTCCTGAGCAGGTGTTATTGTAGTGGAGTGAGGAGGCTGGGAGGAAGGAGGAGCAGCAGACAGAGGATTCGGATTGGCAGCAGTGGACGGCGCAGAACTGCGGGTAGACGATAGGTTGCTCGAAGCACTTTCTGCCATCCAGGACAGGACCTGCTCACACTGCTCATTTTCTAATAACCGTCTCCCGCGTGGACCCATTAATTGGGCGATGAATGTGGGGACGCCAGAAACGTGCCTCTCTCCTAATCGCGCAGCAGTCGGCTGCGACACACCTGGATCAGGAGCTTGGCCTGTGCCCACACCCTGACTTGGCCCTCCGCGTCCTCGGCCGCGTCCACGTCCTCTAGGGCTACCCCTACCCCTCAGCATGCTGTATTACCAGTGATTTGATTTCACAGGCAGGAAATAAATTGGCGCAAGACTGCAGGCCAAATATAATTTTTGCCCTTTTTGGAAAACGAAAGGCCCCACTGCCTCTAGTGAATGAATTATCTAAGTTTAATAACTGTGCTGTGTCCCTGCTTATGTGTCACAGAACGTGAGGGTAGCAGAGTTATTATAACTCTGGCAGAGCAGGTATTTTTTTTCCCAATTAAGGAAAGCAAATGGCGAAGCCAGCAGTAAAGCGTAGCTGGGTGCGTATGATTTAGCACTGTTCTTCACGCAGCTCACACGTCTCCACCGCCCGTAAGGACGGACAGAGGCTGGACAAATAGATTTGTTTTCAGTTTTTTCCCACCAAAAGGCAGCACTGCGTATATTCTATGAACATGAGAAGTTTAATAACTGTGCTGTGTCCCTGCTTATGTGTCACAGAACGTGAGGGTAGCAGAGTTATTATAACTCTGGCAGAGCAGGTATTTTTTTTCCCAATTAAGGAAAGCAAATGGCGAAGCCAGCAGTAAAGCGTAGCTGGGTGCGTATGATTTAGCACTGTTCTTCACGCAGCTCACACGTCTCCACCGCCCGTAAGGACGGACAGAGGCTGGACAAATAGATTTGTTTTCAGTTTTTTCCCACCAAAAGGCAGCACTGCGTATATTCTATGAACATGAGAAGTTTAATAACTGTGCTGTGTCCCTGCTTATGTGTCACAGAACGTGAGGGTAGCAGAGTTATTATAACTCTGGCAGAGCAGGTATTTTTTTTCCCAATTAAGGAAAGCAAATGGCGAAGCCAGCAGTAAAGCGTAGCTGGGTGCGTATGATTTAGCACTGTTCTTCACGCAGCTCACACGTCTCCACCGCCCGTAAGGACGGACAGAGGCTGGACAAATAGATTTGTTTTCAGTTTTTTCCCACCAAAAGGCAGCACTGCGTATATTCTATGAACATGAGAAGTTTAATAACTGTGCTGTGTCCCTGCTTATGTGTCACAGAACGTGAGGGTAGCAGAGTTATTATAACTCTGGCAGAGCAGGTATTTTTTTTCCCAATTAAGGAAAGCAAATGGCGAAGCCAGCAGTAAAGCGTAGCTGGGTGCGTATGATTTAGCACTGTTCTTCACGCAGCTCACACGTCTCCACCGCCCGTAAGGACGGACAGAGGCTGGACAAATAGATTTGTTTTCAGTTTTTTCCCACCAACAGGCAGCACTGCGTATATTCTATGAATAATAACTGTGTTGTGGCCCTGCCTATACAATTCTTTCCCTGCAGTATCAATGGAGGGTGGAATGCTCTGCAGAGGCGATTTTGAGAAGCCCAAAAAAAATGCAGCACAGCTAACAGCAGCCTGGACAGTACTGCACACGGATAAATATGGCCCTAGAAAGGACCGTTGAGGTTCTTGAAGGCTACACTCACTCCTAACACTCTCCCTGCCTATGCAGCACTTCTGTCCCTAATGCCAGGTGCAACGGTCTGCAGAGGCGATTTTGAGAAAAAAAAAAATCCCACTGCTAACAGCAGCCAACACACAGCTATCAGTGGCCCTAATAAGGACCTTTGGGGGGTCTTGAAGCCTACACTAACTACCAATTCTTTCCCTACAGCAGCTCCGGTATAAACAGCACTGTCCCTCATCTAACTCACACCGCATCTGAGGCGAGCCGCGGGAGGGGCCGACTTTTATATTAGGCGAACACCTGATCTCGCCAGCCACTCACAGCAGGGGGGTGGTATAGGGCTTAAACGTTGCAGGGGGAAGTTGTAATGCCTTCCCTGTCTTTCAATTGGCCAGAAAAGCGCGCTAACGTCTCAGGGAAGGAAGTGAAAGTAACCAGAACACCGCATGGTGTTCGTTACGAATAACGAACATCCCGAACACCCTAATATTCGCACGAATATCAAGCTCGGACGAACGCGTTCGCTCATCTCTAGTAACTACTTAAAGTTCACTGTAATATACCACAATCATTATGCAACACTCAATGATATTCTGACCATCTTAGGCCAAAGCTTGTGGCTCACCTGAACTCGCCATGCAATTTTTGATCACATAAGTTTCTTGAGCACAAAAAGTTGTCTCATTCCAAAAATAATTTACCTTCTCATGATTTCTAAACTAATTATACATCCATGCAAAACTTACACTTATTTTATTATTTGATTTCCATGAGTACATAGGACTTTCACAGACATTGATATTTTCCCATCTAGAAGGTCTGGGAACAAAATGAAAAACATCGAATCTTGTAGAGCAAAAAATTCTCTTCCAAATAGAACAAAAATGAAAAAAAATAAAAATGGAGTACATTCCGATTTTCGCCTTTGAAAAAGGGAAAAAATTGCATAAAACAGTTTTTTGCCATTTTTGACTCATTGTATCTTAAGAGCTATGCATCATTTTGGGTCCATAATGTGAATAATGAGAACCATTTCTATGGAGTACACATTGATAAATTCATAGCTGAGTTGGATTGCATTGATTATGAGTTATTACTGCTTAAAATATGAGTTTTATTTTGCGCGATAGAATTTTTCAGCTATTTGACATGCAATGGTGGCAGAATGATGATAAGAGTGGCAGTCTGAGTAGCTTAGCTGGATTCAGCACCAAACGTTCTCCTAGTGTGTGAAGTTTCATTGCTCTAAAGTCATTGGAACTGGCTTGGCAATAGATTGAAATCGCCACTTTTTTCAGGTTGCGCGCTGTAATCACAAGACAACCCCCTAGATAAAGACCTGTAGCTCATGAACCAAAGCACTTTGAAGCCTAATATTTTGGCTATCTTAGTTTAGGGTCAGGGTCTATCTTTGTGCAAAGTTTCATTGAAATCTGAGATGGTCGACCGGGAGCATTGGTTGAACTGACATGGAATGACCTATCTATGTCATAAAGTAATCATTGGTAGTCGTACCACAATGGTCTCCACTAATGCCAATGACAAGCTTTAATCATGGTCACTGGTGGAAATCAAGCCAAATGCATGCAGTTGTTCTTCATTCGAATTAGTGCAAATATCAGAATTAGAGATGAGCAAGCGTACTCGCTAAGGCTAACTACTCAAGCGAGTAGTGCCTCATGCGAGTACCTGCCCGCTCGTCTCTAAAGATTCGGCTTCCGGTGGGGGAGAGCGGTGAGTTGCAGGAGTGAGCAGGGAAGAGCGGGGGGGGGAGAGAGTGAGAGAGAGATCCCCCCCCCCCCCCGTTCCTCCCCGCTCTCCCCCGCCACTCCCCACTCTCCCCCACCGGCACCCTAATCTTTAGAGACGTGCAGACAGGTACTCGCATAAGGCACTACTCGCTCGAGTAGTTTGCCTTAGCGAGTACGCTCACTCATCTCTAATCAGATGTGAGAAAACATACCTTCCTGTGACAGGGTTGAAATACTTTTCTATTAAGTAGCTCCATGCAATAAGTGCAGTTATCTTCTGTGCAGTTTCTCACTGGACGTCTTGTAGTAACATCCACAGATTTTTCAATTTCCCAGCTTTTAATAAATGCTTCTATATCTTCCTTGTTGGTAATTATTGTTCTATTTTGCATCTTTAAATCATCACTTGGATCGCCGTTGCATATTCCTAAAACGGGCATGACAGATAATCATGAAAAGACTTCCGAATGGTCTTCACACAGAATGTACCTTAACACCTTTTATATGTCATATTGTCCATAAAGCAAGACATCCTAACGGTATGAAGTCTTATAGCTGTGCTTTATTACTATAAGTGGCAAACATTGTAATGCCATGAGTGCTCTGCAGTTCTTCACACATCCTAACAATGCGCCTGTATTTAAAAAAAATATAAATATGGATAGCACTCCAAACAATGGAATAAAACAGCAGGAGTTTAGAATGGACTCACCCAGTGTGGAACGCCCGTCGATTTATAGGCGTCCACACCATCGGTCCAAGGTTGCCTTAAATGTGGTAATAATTCAATCCACCACAAAAGCCCTGATGGGCGTCCTAGTGTGGAGGGAGAGCATCATGAGAAATCCTCAGCTAGAAATGGTACTTTGGTCGTATAGACAAGCAAAGTTAAAAGTAAAAAATTCCCAAGCTCCTGGTGGGTTAATAATGTAGGGAATAATAGATGAACAAATGGAGAAGAGAAAATGTTTTCACTTAATTGGCAGAGGAGTCCACTGCTTCACAGGACTCCTCTATAATCCAGGTTAGCTCAAATTAACCCCCAATAGGCTGGTATAAGAGTCCAAGATTTTACTTCTAACCAACATGGAATAGCAACTGTAGCAAATGGGCCCCAAGGGCCCTCTCAATGGATTCAATAGACCTATTATCCATTGAGAGGTCCATTTGCTACAGTTGTTGTTCCACAGTGGTGAGAAGTAAATTCTTGGACTTTTGTACCAGCCTACTGGGGTTACTTTAAGATGACCTGGATTATAGAGGAGTCCCGTGAAGCAGTGGACTTCTTTGCGAAGTAAGTGAAAAAATGTTCTCCTCTCCATTTGTTTGCCTATTATTCACTATACTACTAAGCCACCAGGAGCGCAGGAATTTTTTTACTTTTAACATTGCTTGCATTTAAAAAAAAGGCTGTGCCATGAGTGTGCATAAATATACATGCATGTCTATGGGGAGACCTACATACACATTGAATCATTTATTAAGTTCAACAGCATAGATTACTCCAATATGATCTCAGTCATTTGATTGATATGAATTAGATAGCCAAATATGAAGAAAGTCCATTTTTGTTGTGTGGCTTATCTGAGTTGTGTGTTGCTGTTTTTGTTTTTTTGCTAAAAATAGGTTGCCCATGTTAAAAAATAACAAATCAGGGTATACTCACCCATCCCAGTTCCCCACAGCTTCAGCACGACACTTCCACTCATCTTTATGTATCATATGTGTTTAGTATGGGTCTGATCATTTAGATTTTATTTATTTTACTCATTCATGAAGCACAAACATACTTAGGGTTTTATCCCCATTGGGGCTCACAATCTAAATTCACCCATTAGTATGTTATTGGAGTGTGGTAGGAAACACAAATGCAGGGAGAACATAAAAACTCCATGCAGATGGTGTCCTTGGTCAGACATGAATCCAGGACCTCACCACTGCAAGGCAGCAGTTTTAACCACTGAGCAACCATGCTGACCATTTGTATTTGAAATTAGGTATAAACGACCTGAATATAGTATGGCTCTGCCATCACAGGGTAGGTGCATAGTAGCATGTTGATTTTTTTTCTTTTAGAAGATTTTCTGCTATCATAGAAAAACATTAAGAATGTATCATAACATTTGTACATATACATTGTTTAACTGTATATTGCACAGATCTCATGTGACTTAGTTGTTCCCTATGTATGTAGGAATATTGGTGCAGTCTCTGTGTAATGTCTATTAAGTATGCATGGATCACTCCATGTACTGCTTACCACAAAGGCCTTCAGTCTTCGTGGACTGGTTGGAATGTAGGCCATACTGTATATCTATAATGCCAGTAACATGAGTCCATTTAATGCTGATGCCCGCTGGTGTATTTATGACATACATTGCACCAGTGTCTTGGATACATAGACCTTGCTTTGAAAAAGGTAAGGGTTGAAGTATTGAATTCACTTCTACCTGAAACAACAGAAGCGCCAAATAAAAATATCAATCCTGGAAGACCAAGGTGACTTCCAAATTGTGCATTGTGAAATCTAAGGGGTTTCCCAATTACGGGCTCATATGAAACATTTGATTCAGTAACTGTATGGCCTTCTAACCCCACAAATCAAATATGGTCCCATTATAGATCATCGTAGCTCTACAATATGTTGTGTATCATAGCCAACCTTTGGAAACTGATCTGAATATCCTGCATATAGCTCTATAGTACAAATACAATGCATTCGGAAAGTCTTCAGACCCTTTCACTTCTTTTACATTTTGTTATGTTATGGCCTTGTGCAAGTTAAAAAACATTTTCAAGTTTATCCCCACCATTCTGCACTCAGTACCCCATAATGACAAAGGAAAAACAAAATGTTGGAAATCTTTGTAATTTGTTTTTTTTAAATTAAAAACTAACATTTTGCATTGACATATGTATTCAGACCCTTTTGTATAACACTTGAAATTTAGCTCTGGGGGGCTCTTACTTCTCTTGATCATCTTTGAGATGTTCATACACCTTGATTAGAGTCCACTTGTGGAAAATTCACTTGATTGGACATAATTTTAAAAGACACATCCCTGTGTACATAAGGTCTCACAGCTCACAATGCATATCAGAGCCAAAACCAAGCCATGTGGAGGAATGAACTGCCTGTAGAGCTGAGGGACAGGATTGTGTGGAAGCACAGATCTGGAGAAATATACAAAATAATTATGCTACACAGAAAGTTCTCAAGAGCGCAGTGGTCTTCATAATTTCTTAAACTGAAGTCACTTGGAACAACCAGAACTCTTCTGGAGCTGGCTGACCAAGCAAACTAAGTAATTAGGGGAGAAAGGTCTTGGTAAGAAAGATGACCAATAACCCAATGGTCACTCTGCCTGAGCTCCAAAAATCCTGTGTGTAGATGTGAAAATCTTCCAGAAGGTTAAGCATCCCTGCAGCACTCCCCCAATCTGGGCTTTATGGTAGAGTGGCTGGAAAGAAGACTCTCCTTAGCAAAAGACACATGAAAGCTCACCTGGGGTTTGCCAAAAAGCCCATAAAGAACTCTCAGACAGTGAGAAACAAGATCCTCTGGTCTAATGAAATTATGGTTGAACTTTTTGGCCTCAATTCTAAGGCCTCATGTCCACGGGCAAAAGAAGAATTAAAATCGGCAGCAGATTTTAACTCTTCTCCTGCCCGCGGATCCGCGCGCCCATAGGGATGTATTGACCACCCGCAGGTAGATAAATACCCGCGGATGGTCAATAAAAGTTATTTTAAAAAAAATGGAGCATGAAAAAATCCGGACCATGCTCCATTTTCGTGCAGGTCTCCCGCGGGGACGGCTCCCGCGGGCTTCTATTGAAGCCTATGGAAGCCGTCCGGATCCGCGGGAGACAAAAATCAGATTTTACTCACCCGCTCCGTTTCTTCTCTTCGCCGCGGCGCCATCTTCTCTCAGTCACGGCGGGATCATTTTGCTTCGGGCCGGCGCATGCGCGGGGCACATCACCGACGTCATCCTGCGCATCCGCCGAGCCGAAGAAAGAAGATCCAGCCGCGACGCAGAGAAGATGATGCGGCAGCGAAGGAAGGATCCGGAGCGTGCGAGAGGTGAGTTAATTCTGATTTATTCTTATTTTCAGCGCTCATGTCCGCGGGGCAGGAGGGACCCGCTGCAGATTCTCCATGGAGAATCCGTAGGGGGCCTGATTTTCCCCGTGGACATGAGGCCTAAGTGCTATGTCTGGAAAAAAACAGGCACTGCTCATCTCCTGCCTAATACCATCCATAAAGTAAAGCATGGTGGTTGTAGTATCATGCTGTGGGGCTGTTGTTTAGTGGCTGGGACAGGGAGACTGGATAGGGTCGATGGAAAGCTGAACAGAGCAAAGTATAGAAAAATTCTTAATGAAAACCTGATCCTGAGTGCAACAGACCTTAGAACATTAAGCACAAAGCCAATACAACACAGGAGTGGCTAGAAGACAACTCTGTGAATGTCCTTGAGTGGCCGAGCCAGAGCCCTGACTTGAACCTAGTTGAATATCTTTGGAGAGGCCTGAAAATGGCTGTCCTCATACGGTCTCCATCCAACCTGGCAGAGCTTGAGAGGATCTGCAGAGAAGAATGGCACAAAATCTCCAAATCCAAGTGTGCAAACCTTGCAACATCATACCCAATAAGACTGGAGGCTGTAATCGCTTCAACTACGTACTGAGTACAGAATCCAAATACTTATGTCAATGTAAAATGTTTTTTTTTTTGTTGTTTTTTTTTTAAATTACAAAGATTTCTAACATTCTCTTTTCACTTTGTCATTCTGGAGCATTGAGTGCAAAATGATAGGATTTTTTTAATTTGCCCAAGGCCATAACATAACAAAATGTAAAAAAAGCAAAAGCGTCTGAATGTATTGCAATTGAGAAATATGATGTACTTTATTACATTTTGTACATATTCTGGGTGTTCTATGCATTTTAACTTCAAACTCTTAGTAGTAGACTGCTAGAGATCACTATGCAAAATTAGTATGTCCTGAAATTAATAGGTAAAACGCAGAAGCACACATAGAACAGAAAGGGCACTATGGCAAGGATACAAATGGGCTATCTCAGTATATTAGAGGCAGATGGCAAAAGGAATGGATTTAACCTGAACTAGACCCTCTCTCTCTCTAAGGGAACTGCTGCATGGTTTGCCCCCAATGTAAGCACACCCTTGCTAAATTGGTCTTTCAATGGTGACTGATTCACATAAGAGTGTATTAGTTTCTTACCTGTTCAAAGCAATACCAAGCAATAATTTAATCTCTAAACATATTTTGGTTAACAGATAAAGTTAGTTAACACGTAACTTAGTTAAGAATTAGAGATGAGCGAGCATACTCGTCCGAGCTTGATGCTCGTTCGAGTATTAGGGTGCTCGAGATGCTCGTTACTCGAGACGAGCACCACGCGGTACTCCTCTCGATTAAACAAGCACTGACCATTGAATTCAATGGAGCCGGCAATACAGCCGGCTCCATTGAAAGCAATGGGCTGCCGGCGAGCGTGGGATGAATTTTCGGGAAGGGCTTAAAAATATAAGCCCTTCCCTGAAATTCATCCAGAAATGTGTAAAAAGTAAAAAAAAATATATACTCACCTTGTCCCAGCAGACGGAGTTCAGCCGCGGGCGGCCGGCAGTTTTTCTGAACTGCTGTGAGTAGTATTCAGCAGCCGGGGATTTAAAATTCAGCTGAGAGCTGCCCCTGATTGGTCCCTGTGCTGAGCCAATCAGAGGCAGCACTCACTCACCCATTCATGAATTCATGAATGGGTGAGTGAGAGCTGCCTCTGATTGGTGAGGCTGTGACCAATCAGAGGCAGCTCATTCAGCAGGCGGGGATTTTAAATCCCCACCTGCTGAATACTACAGAAAGCAGTGCAGGAGAACTGCCGGCCAGACGCGGCTGAACTCCGGCTGCAGCGGAAAGGTGAGTATACATTTTTTGTTTTATTTTTACACATTTTAGGATGATTTTCAGGTAAGGGCTTATATTTTTAAGCCCTTCCCGCGCTCGCTGGCAGCCCATTGCTTTCAATGGAGCCGGCTGTATTGCCGGCTCCATTGAATTCAATGGGCTAACATCGTTCTTCTCTGCCACAGCTGTTACAGCTGTGGCAGAGGAGAACGATCTTTATGCTGACAGTGCAGGGGGGGGGAGGTCTCACTCTTGCCACTATTGCGGCTTAATAGTGAGACCTCAGAGCCCGAAATGCAGCCCTGCATGTTGCTCCTTGCCTGCCCTATCCATTTCTGTGTTTTTTACATGACTTTTACATGACAAATGAAAACCTTAGCGGAGCACCAGTCATATACAAAAATGCTCGAGTCGCCCATTGACTTCAATGGGGTTCGTTACTCGAAACGAACTCTCGAGCATCACTGAAAGTTCGACTCGAGTAACGAGCACTCGAGCATTTTGGTGCTCGCTCATCTCTATTAAGAATCATTCATATAGAACAGTTATCAAGATTCTCTTGGCCTATAGGTTTATTATACTCAGCAGTAAACATTCCCAACATTCCTTTCATTCGCTCTGCCCAATGGTAAGATACCCATTGATCAGCAAACTATAACCTATCTTGTGGATAAGGGATAACTTGCTTTTTGTGGTAAAACCCCTGCAATCTGCCTGTTTATGATTCATTTACTCATGAGGTAGATCTTATCCATCATTAATAGAATTATTAGCTAAAATGATGCTCACCCTTCTGTCCAAACGATTTATAAGGACTTGAAAATTTGCTGTGGTCACATTGAGTTTTTTAAAACATAACCCTGAAGTACCTCCAGCTGCAACCTGTAAATAGATGAAAAAAAGAACACAGTCAATAATAGTTAAATCAGTGGTCAAAGTAAGGTATATCCATGGGATTAAATATTGCAGTTTTTATTAATTACCTGATTTTATTTTGTCTTTATTTAGAGATAATGTTACCTATCACCCATGTAACCTATGTCAAAAAGTAACAGCCATGCACCACACTACATGATCTTTGAAGGCTCAGATTCAAAAGCAGTCTGAAGACTCAAGTTCTAGGAATCATTCGGCAGGTGTGCATGCTGCTAAAATGGGTGCAAACAGTTCATAAAGGGTATGTGTCTGAGAATGACCTATTGTCTAAATCAAGTTTTATGTCCAACATAATAAAAAATTTGAGGTTATTTTTTTTATGTCACAATCTATATTTAAAAATCATAAAATCATGCAGTTTCTATATTGACCACAAAGGGCCCTTTTAAAAAATGATGGTCATTCAAATAATTATTGAATTGTGCAAAAATTAACTACACTCTTTGTCAAAAAAAATCATCTTGAAAGAGTTGTCTTTTGCTGCAAAACTCGGCATGCAGTTGCATCTCAGGCAGATGATTAGAGTTGTGGTGTGATTAGATGAACGGTCTTGCCACTTAAGGCCAAAAATGTGGTTCCACCCTTGGCTTTAAAAAGGTTCTCTAAGGCTACTTGTATTTAGTGGACCTCTTTTTCCCCTTGTGTAGAGCTTGTTGACCACTAGACATGCCTATAGGACACCTAATAAGAGACTTCACGCAGTTATCAGAGTGTAAAAGGTAGGAGCATTATTGGAATGCAGCTGGATGGTTGTATCAACGAATTGCTCGCCACCTGGGCCATTCTGAGCAGACTAATAGGACATGCTGGGAATAGTGGATGCATGAGGGCACTCACACAAGGCGACTGGGCTAAAACGCCCTTCAGAGAATCATGTCGCTGTCCAAAAACCATGAGTAGCTTCAAATGTTTAATTATCTGCCATTCAGAGACAGGTGACACCATCGGTACAGGCCCCTGTGTCTGTCTGAACCATTTCCAGATGCTTGGTTGAAGGACATTTGGTCTTGTGGTGCCCATAACATGTACTGTGTTTGCCACCCACCTACCATCACCTTTATTTGCAGTGGTGTCATGAACGACAAAACTGGACTGCTATGGAGTGGAATCAGGTTGTTTCAGTGGCAAATCCAGATTCAGTTTGGACACTGATGACGGCCGTGTTCGTGTCTGGAGACCTCTTGGTGAATGCCTCAATCCTGCTTTTGCTGTGCAACGGCACACTGCCCCCACTACTGGTGTCATGGTCCTGGGGGGTCATCGCATACAACACTTGGTCATCCCTAGTAGTGGTCTGAGGGACAATGACAGCTCAGTGATATGTTCAGGACATCCTACAACCACATGTGTTGACTCTCATGGCAGGGCTTACAAGAAGCCCCTTTTTCCAGCAGGATAATGCTCAGCGACATAGCGCAAGGGGGTCATAGGAATGCCTAATTATTGCCACACTTCCATGGCCTGCCTAGTTGCCTGATTTATTGCCAATCTGAACATGTATGAGACCATCTGGAAAGCCAAATTTGGCAGCCTATGAGTTTCTATGATTTAGAGGCTCAGTTACAGCAAATGTTGACCACTACGCGACAAGATACCATATGGAACCTGTATGCCTCCGTGCCCAACCCGTAACACATCTTGCATCCAAGCTAGAGGCAGCCCAAAAAGGAACTAAAGCCTCTCTTCAAGTGTTCAGCTTTCCACAATACATGATCCTTTTGCAACTTCTTACTTATATCAACATTACAATCACACACATAAGGTTTCAATTGATTCCAACAACTCCTTCTAGGTGCTTCATTTTTTTAACAATGAATGCAGGAATAAAAATCATTGTTTATTGCCAATTGTTTCATGTGAAAGGCGATTGTTCAGTTGTTCACAAACCATTCCTATTTCCACACTCCACTGACAGACCAAAGATGGACTGAACAAGCTTTGACAAAAATTCAATGAATGGCTGAGCACTGCCTCTGATTGGCTGAGCGCTGTGACCAATCAGAGGCAGAGCTCAGCTGTCATTCAATGAACGGCTGAGCGTTGCCTCTGATTGGACACAGCGCGCAGCCAATCAGACCCAGCGCTTTCTGGAGGTGGGAATTTTTAAATCACCGGTCAGGAGAAGATGCTTCAGAAGAGTGCCGGGAAGCCAGGGAGAAAACACGCCAGAGCTGGACTGCGCTGGAGAAATTATGTATATATTTTTTAGTTTTTCAAGCAATGTGGGCTCATTTTCAGGGAAGGGCTTATACTTCCCCGAAAATCACTGCGGGGGATGCTTGCATTCCACTGCTTGCAATGGGGCAGCATCGTAATTCTGTGACAGCTGTGGCAGGGGATTTTTCCATCCCTGAGGAGGGGGAGTTCCATCATCACTGAACACTGAGACAGTGCGGTCACAGTGTTCAGTGATGAGGGGACTCCCCGTGGGGATTCTTTATGTGCAGCACGGACCTTGCAGGTGCACGCATGTCTTATCTTTTGGACATGTTATCTTTTTTATCTCATGTCCCAACTTTAAAGATCAGAAATCAGTGTGACAAATAGGACAGTAAGTACTTTTAACAACATTGGGCAGATTTACTATTCAAAATTCAATTTTTAAGAGCAATTTTCTCCAGAAAAATATTAAAAATGCTTTGCAGTACATTTGCTATGTCTATTAAACATTTTCATGCCCTTTTTATGAATGGTTTGACAAAGTGGCGTTCCCTCATGAAAAAGGGGGCATGTCCTAAAAACAACATTGTGAGCCAAGGATTTCACCAAATTTTGAGGCATTTTTTTGCGTAAAATAAGCCTATTAAAGTTGCTATAAAGCTAGACTCAAGTCAAAACTAGACAATCTAAAGATTAAACAGATTGATCATTCAGCAGAGCCACTGTGATAAGTCTGGTGCGTTTTATGACTCTCTAGTTTACGTTTTCACTGTCTATCTATTAGAAGTATTAATAAATCTTCCTTATTGTATGTTGCAGCGGCAGCCTTATTTCTGATTGCAGGTATCTCTATGATGACAATATTTATAGCAGTTTCACATAAAACTGGAAAAGCAAATAGTTTCAAAATGTCTATCATCTGGACGTTATCTGTGTTTAAAATGTGTATCTTGTGAACATTAAATGGAGACTGTCAAACACGTTGTCAACATTAAACTAATTACAGCCCTAGATGGGGGTCTGAAACACATTAGCAAACATACCTTTAGGCCAATTTCACACAAATGTACTATAGCGACATTTCTACATCCATAAAAGGGACCCGTACCCTAACTCAATTGCAGAGTTTACTGATCTACATTGTCAATATCACAAATTCCTATAATGGTGACGGTATGGATTGGTGAACCCTACTGTCCATCCGGGACACACTGCCATATTTCAGAAATTTGGCCATAATATTCTCATGTGAAATTGGCCTTATTGTTGTGGAGCGAGTTCTAATTAGAGAAATAAAATAGCCTTCTATCCAATATACGTGACATCTCTGCACCCTTCCTCCAAAACATCACTAACTGTCTGTCCGCTGTCTCTAACACCATGTCCTCTCTCTACCTAAAACTAAACCTCTCTAAAACTGACTTACTGGTATTTCCACCCTCCACTAACCGACCTCATCCTGACATCTCCATCTCAGTGTGTGGTGCCACCATAACTCCTAGACAACACGCAGGCTGCCTTGGGGTTATATTTGACTCTGATCTCTCTTTTGCCCCCTACATCCAATCTCTGGCCCGAACATGTCAGCTGCACCTCAAGAACATCGCAAGAATCCGCTCCCTCCAAGACTTCTCCAGAGCAGCACCTGTCCTCTGGAACGCACTACCAAAGGCTACCCGAGCAATCCAGGACTCGCAGAACTTCAGGCGTGCTCTAAAAACGCACCTCTTCAGGGAGGCATACCGCATTCCCTAAACAAACCTCTCTGTACTCCGCCTGATAACATGCTCCCTGACCTACTGACTGCAATCCCTGCTAGCCATCATAAACCGCTCCTGCAGTCACACCGTTTCTGCCGTCACACGGCTAAATGTCTGACCATTGTCTATGTGTATAGCATCGCTCACTCTCCACCTCGCCATACTGTGCACATCTCCAGCCCCTTTACCCTCTGTATCACCCCATTACTTGTAGTATGTAAGCTCGTTGGAGCAGGACCCTCACCCCTATTGTTTCCATCAACTGATTACTATATGTAACCGTGGTTCTGTAATGTTTGTATTTTGTCTTTCTGTATTCCCCCCTGTCTATGTAAGCGCTGCGGAATATGTTGGCGCTATACAAATAAAGATTATTATTATTATTATTAATATACAAATGAGCTGCAAGTGCCATATGGTCAGACCCATTCCTGGCAAGTGTTCTGGCTCTCCTCAATAATCCATTCCCTCTGCTCCCCTTTTGTGCTTATTGACAGTACCCTTTGCAGTGCTGAAATCTTGTGCACACCCCGTCAGGGGATTTCCATCAAGACATAGGGAGAGTCAGATGGATTTTTGCAAATCCCATTCAGACAAATGGACAATTGCAAGACTTGCAACGTGCAAATGCACCATTAAAAAAACAAAGGAGCATTTCCAAAAAAGTATTTGACAAAACTATATGGATATACAAGAGTAAAAATTGATGCTCATTGTAAGCACCTAATCATATATGTACATAATATTTTATTTTCACAGAATTAAGATTACTTACCAGCTTTCGTATGGAGTTTACACTCTACAAGACAAAAAGATAGAGGTTAGATAATTGTTTCCTATTGGTATCCTACTATGTAAAATTATGTGATGTGTGTTATCTTCTTTAAAAGTCTATTCCCATCTGACATTTATGGCACATCCACAGACTATGTGATAAATGTCTCCACCTCAGGGACCCACACCTATCTCCAGAATTGGCCCCTTGACCCCATCCCATCTCCTCTTGCCAGAGGTGACCAATATTATGAAAACAGCTGAATTAGCCAGCCATTCTACATTGTTTCTGTAACTCCCATAGAAGTGAATGGAAGATGTGTAAACAGCATTACTACAGCGAGCTACTGCTTTCGCCTCTCAGAAGTTACAGAACAACCACTTTAGATGTTTCTGTAATCCTGGTCATCAGTGACTGAGAAGAGCAGTCCTGTATTCCAGGGAATGCCCCTTTAAGTTGTTGGCCATGAATGCTAATCATTGCCATCTTATTCAGAAGAGATTTCTGAAAAGTTTTCACTATATGATTTTTTTTTCTCCTGGAACAACAGATTAGTGTCGCTTGTTGTGATTGGCCAAATGATAAAATTGGCCAATTTTTGCTTAATCAAATTGCATCATCCCGATCCGATTGTTAACCAAAATCGCCAAAATATTGGCCTTCTGTTTTGAGCAGAAAGTGTTTTGGCTTAGCACTGCTGGAGTTCTAGGTTTGAATCTGACCTTGATGGGGATTTGGACCTGGGACCCAACCACTGCAAGGCAGCAGTGCTAACCAGTTGACCACCACCACCTCTACTGTTTTTCAGGGAAGCCAAATTAGATATCCTGATTTCTACTTTTATTGATTTTCTATTGATTCTATTTAATGAATGTTGGAATCCTGATTCAGAATTATTTTAAAATTGGGTTGAGCCAATTATTTCAATAATCGCTCAACACTTATATTGATATTGTGTTAATTTTTACAAACATTGCGAAAAATAGTTACAATAAGTATTTGAATTACCCAAATGGTACATCTTTGGCTTATTGTTACTGAAGTCTATGATCAATGTTGTCTAGTGACAATTAATATCAATTTCAATAATGGACTATGATGAATATATTGACACTACTTACCAGGCTTGGGGGGCATTTTTCTATATGTGCTACAATAGTTTCTTTTGGAAGTCTAACCAAGATATATGGTGCAGCATTATAGAGTGCAATATTATTTCCATCAAATGTTATAATACTCAGCTCTGATAACACAGAGCATTGGCCTAGAAGAAGACATTGATACAATTTAGCGAAAGGCCTCATAAACAAGGATTTTTACAAAAATTGACACAAAAACAATTAAAGCGACCGTATGATTTCGGGACTGAAGGAGTAGAGTACATTACCTGCTGGTTTTCTTCTCTGCCAATGTCTCTGATCTACCAGTTGGGGATCCTGTTTACAGCCATCCAAGATGGCCACTGAAATTATTAAGTTACCTAATACACACTGTGCTTTGCTATCTGATCGGCCAGCACTGATCATATCGGCAGTGCTGGCTAATCACAGTGCAGATATTATGGTGCATTGGTACTATTAGGAAGTCTGAAAATTGCATCAGCCATCATGCACAGCTGAAAAATGGACCTGGAACTGGCGGACCAGAGGAGGAATAGCAGAGCAAATAATATTGTATAACTAACAACATTTTGTCCTGGGACCAGTGGGTCACTTTAGGTTTGATAATATTTAATTTTTAATGTGATTATTGTATAGAGACTGATAATCTAAATGCAAACATACAATACATCACATCAGTAAAATCACAAGATAATATTAGGAGACCTGCAAGTTGACATCCAAAGGGGTATTTGAAATAGGCAGGTTTATGCCATAACATAATACTATACATTCAACTTTATATTAGATTAGAAAAAACATTGATCTGATGTCTTAAAGTTCATGCACCCAACATAGTACCATTGACCCACATAATAATGCTGTATTTTACATAAATCAAATTGGAAAGGGTAGTTGGCGGAATTTAAGCCAAATTTCTTCCAAATTGCATACATCTTAATACATTTTTAAATATCCAATTGTAATGAAAACATTTTAGGTGAACTATTCCTCACTGCGGCACTTGATAAATGGGGCGTAAACTACATCTCCTGGGAGAGCATGGCCACTTTTCTTGTCATTTTTCTAACTGCTCCAAAAATTGGACAAATCTTTCACATATTCAAATGTGCATTTAGAAACTGCAATTTTATGACAAAAATTTGCATTAGGAATTTTAATAATTTTACGGAGTGCTATAGCTCATCTATCACTGCTCTTACTAGAGTAACTATGAACAGAAACTAATTGCAACTAATGTTGAGTGCTACTTTTTAGTCACCCAAAAATACATCTAAATATGAATATCCACAAACACTTCAAAAAGAAAAAGGCGACCAGTCGCTGACCTATGGGACGAGGTGACAACCCTATATAACTACATCAACCATTCATGGGTGAGGATGACCCCAAACCTAGCCCTGCTCTCTCTGTTCCAGGGCAGCAAGAGAGCCGCAAAAGCAAGTCTCTTAAAACATTTCATATTTGCAATGAGATGACTCGTCCCAAGGTTCTGGTGCTCACCGACAGTCCCAACCAGGGGTATGTGGGTAGAGGAACTCCATACCCTCACGAGGTTTGACGAACTGGGGGCCGAGGATCTTAAGGCTTGGGAGGCTTACTACAAGACGTGGCAGCCTTGGGTGGCGTTCAGGGGGTCGGACGCCCTCAAATGTTGGGTGGACCAGGGCTCACTGAGCTAACCCTCCATCCGGGTCGCCACACAGAGGACCCCCTCTCAGAATCAAGCACCTACATATATATCCTCTTCCGCATCCACGTTTGCCCACCCCTCCACTCTTTCTCCCTCCCACTCTGTCTATGTCTGAGTTTTTGAGTTTTAGTTAAGACAAGTTTACATGAAAGAGAAGATGGACACACATCTCCATAAATGTAACCGAGTGTGGGGCAAGTTCCTCGTCTCAATCTCTAGACTGAAGTAGGGGAGAAGGGTGGAGGACAGATGCCAGAGCTAACCCTGAGTGTTAGCTATTAGCATATCAAGGCGGTGGTGACAGGCACGTCCTCTACCCTACACCTTCCCCTCCCCCATCTTCCCTCATCTGTTCTTTCTTCTTTACAGTTGCCACTAAAAGATTCTTTGTTACTAATGCAATGATTGAAACATAACCTTTACTTGTTTGAATATATCCAATAAAATTTATTTGAATCAAAAAGAAAAAGGCACCAAGATAGTAACACTCACATAACAGCCTAATGCAACCAGGAAACTAGCTATACAAAGTTTTCCTTTTAGGGATTCCATATAGGGTATTTCATTAGAAAGCACAACATGACAAAACACAAGCACACCACAAACTGGCAGCATAGTGCAAAAGCTCTAAACACATAATTATAGGGATAATAAAAAAATAGCTTACAAGGACATTCCCATTCTGGGCAGCAGCTGTCACTGTTAACTTGAACAGGCATCCCACGAAAGCCACAATCAGGTTTCTCCACATTTTTATGACAATTACTTGATACATTATATAGCATCCATCCCATGTTGATGCAAACATACTGGCTGCATGGATCCAATGGCTCAATATACCTTGGCTATAAAAGAAAATACATACATCATATAAGAAAGGCTAGTTTGGGTTTTTTATTGTTTTTGTTTAGTATATATATATATATATATATATATATATGCAGCCCAGAGTTCTTGACATTTAAGGAAGGCAAGTATGGTCATTGTGAAACAATAAGGCCCTGTCTCCACTGCCATCAGATACTCCATGGGCAGTTCTTTCCAATTTGAAAGCAAGAAGACCCTGAGAGATGCATTAAAATCAATGGAGTAGATTGTGCACCATAAGTAACCATGACATGAAAGATCCAACACTGTGCCGTAGTTTTCTTTATGAACAAAGGACATTGTGCATATGTGGATGGAGCCTAAGGATAGCAGAAACATGAAAGAATGTACTTACTAATCTCCTGCTAATCCCATCTTTAATTTTTTTATTATTTTCCAAACAACCCAACTTATTAAACCATGCAAAACAAGCATTGCATTGAGCATCATGAGAGGTCATGAATATTCAACTATTTCATTATCCAGGTAGATTCTATCACTTACCATACATTCAGGAGAGCCACTAGTATGTATCATGGTTCCAAATGAATAGTAATCTGTTGATGCAGTAAGATTCAATGTAAACTCAGTTGCTGTTTCTGAGCTCATGGTTTCAGTGGTAGAGGGCAAGACAGATGAATCAGATAATGTATGCACGGATAATGTGGTTCCTAACTGTTTCAGTTCTGTAAAGTTAGATGAAGGTTCCACAGTTCCCAGGGATGGAAGGGTAGATTCGGTCAATGTCTTATCAGTAAATGTTGTATTAGTTACTAAAGAGGTGTATTCTGGTTGAGTAATGTCAAAGGTGCTTTGTTTCACAGATTCCATAGATAGTGTTGATGGCTTTTCTTTTATAGTACTTATCAAACTGTCAGTGACATGGACTGTTTGGGTAGTTTCGTTAAACGTGGTAACACTCAAAGTAGTTCCATTGGTAGTCCCAACTGTAGATAATATGGACAATGGTTCTGTTGTTGTACTCCTAGTTGTATGTTCCACTGGTGTTTCCAGATGCTTAGTACTTGACATAGCAGTGCTATACTTTTCTAAATAGCTAGTTGTTGAATCTGTGACTTTTCCGTAAGTATGCGATGAAGTGTCAAAAGTTACAGAAGGCAGCAAAGTAGTAAACAAACTCTCTCTCGGCAATAAAGTGGAAGATTCACTTGAATGTGTTACAGTTACTTTAATAGTTCCATCTGGTTTCATAAAAGGACTAGTGGCTGAACTTGCACCAAATAAGTGTGTAGTTGAAATTGTATGATCTGTTGATCTGCTTTCTATACTACTGGTAGGAGCTTCTCGTGTAGGGATGCTTGTACCCAAGTGTTCTTTAATAGTAGTTAAAGTTTTTAATGAAGGCTCTGTACTTTTTGGGAATTTTTTAGTGCTCAGAGTTACAGGCGGAGTCTGGATAAGAGTTGCATTGGTAGTAGACAACGTTGTGTGTTTTATGGAAGTCTTTGTAAAGTCTTTTGTACTAACTGTAATTGTTGGCCTAGTTGACTCAGTAGACTCTAAGAAACCTACTGTAGTCCCTATGTCTGTTATCGATGTGGTATTTTGAAGAGGCAGAGTAAGATCTGAAAGTGTGCTTGACATCTGTGCAGTTGTTAGACTTATCATGGATGGAGTTGTAGACACACTGATTGTAGTTAGAGAGACTGAAGTCACTAGAGCTTTTTCAGATGTAAATACATTTGTTGACATTGTTGAAGGTTCTTCTTTCATTTTTGTTTGTAATACAGATTTTGTTGTTTGGTGTAGATCTGGAGTAGATGTTGAAGTAGGAATAGAAGTTGTGAGTATTCGAGTAAGTGCTGAAGACAGATGAACTGGTGTTGATGTCAATGGACTTGTGAGACTTCCAGATGTACTGATGTGCTCAGTGTAGATAGGCAAAAAAGAAACAGTTTCATTTAATAAAGACGTATGAAGCGAAAGGCTGGTTAATTGTTTTCCATAGGTTATCTTAAAGGTTGTTTGAGGAGACTGGCTACTTTGCAGCTTTTCGGAACTGATGGAACTAGCTGTGGAAGAGACTTTTTTCTCTAAAGTGGTTAAAGGAGCCGTGACCACATTTGAAGTAAGTGACACAGATGGTGTGCTTGTTTCCATTTGTGATGTAAAATTTAACAGCATTGGTAATGCTGATGTATCTGTGGCTACTGAGGAAACATTACTCTCTGTCATTGATGAATATGGCAGCATTGTAACTGCCTTTGTAGTCAACTGAAATAGACCTTCTGAAAACTGACCCAACATTCTTGTTGGCGTCTTAGTTGTATCAGCAGCTTCTCTTGGAGGTATTGTTGTCAAGGATGCAAAGGATGTTACTGTTTGAGGTGATGTTGCATCTTTAACTGAAGATGTGTATGTTTCAGAAGTTGTTGAAGAACCTTCCCTCATTTCAGGGCTAGACTTTTTGGTCATCTGTTGAGTAGGACCAGTTGAATGAGTACTTAGTGTTGTTTTGTCAAAGTCGCGTGTAAGCAGTTCAAACGTTGATTCATACTTGTCTGATATACTTGGAATTGAAGATCTTATGTGTGCTTCAAGTGTTGTTTTTCTCTCAATATAAGACTGTATTGTAGCAGATGTTGGCATGGCAGAAAAGTCTGGTGAAGTTATAGATGTCATTGTTGGGTATTTCATTGTAGTGCTAGCGATAGTTGTAGCTGGGCTGGTTTTTGTTGGCCTTGTTGCAAAAGGTAAAACTGTTGTTGATTTTACTGGGACACCTTAAAAAGAAAATTGCAACTTATAACGTCAATAATACTATATTGCATATATTTGAATCAATGCAATACACTTAAATATTAAATTACATTAGTATAACCAATGATGTACTGATATCTCATTTTATTAAAGTGAACCCGTCACTAGGTTCATGCTAACTGAACCATGGGCAACATGAACCCAGGACAGATATGCTCATTCAACCCATGTATATTTTTTTCTGAAACCTTACTGTCTTTCAGAAAAAACATACCTAGGAGTTTGACTTGGAGCTGAACTGGAACGAAGCTTTGAGTCAAAGAGGAGGACATGCGCAAGGAGAGCCTGGCGGGGCCCGCTTCTTTGACTTTGTTCCAGCCCAGCTCGAACTTCTAGGGATGTTTTTTTTTTTAAATCTTCTGTGTTTATAAAAACATACATGGTCAATAAACAGAAGTTTGCTAGCAGCACAGCTTCCTCACCACAATATGGTAGGACAGGTTTATGATGCCCAGTCACCAAAAGGATCTGATCCCAGGGTCCACTTCAGCCACAGAAAATAGGTAGCGGTGACAGCATAGAAGGTGCAAATAAAACGTTTCTTTATTCCTCCATAGTTTACATGCTACGTTTCGACTCCAAAGGAGTCTTTTTCAAGCTTGAAAAGGACTCATTTGGAGTCGAAACGTTGCATGTAAACTATGGAGGAATAAAGAAATGTTTTATTTGCACCTTATATGCTGTCACTACTACCTATTTTCTGTGTATAAAAACATACATGGGCTGAAAGGGCAAATCTGTCCCAGGTTCATGCTTCCCATGGTTCAAGCAGCATGAATCTCAGGACAGTTTACCTTTAACCCGTTAAGGACCAGGCTGTTTTGTACCTTAAGGACCAGACACTTTTTAGGGATTTTTACCCATGTGACGGTTTTACTGCTCTATTTTTTTTCCTTTAGCTACCAAATTTATTTTTGCTGTGTTTTTTTGTGACATATAGGACTATTTTTTTAATATCTTTTTCACTGCCTTTTTTTTCGTTTTTTAGTTTTATTGGGGGTAAAATGCTAAAAAAAATGATTTTTTTTAACATTTATAATTTTTTAAAAATTATTTTTATATTTACACTAAAATAAAGTATGGTAATGGGTTCCTCTATTTATTTCGGACGTTTTTAATATAGAGTATGTATGGTTTTGGTTTACAGGGCGCATTCAGCGTTGTTTTTTGTTGGCGTCTGCTTTGTGTTATTTGCTCTCTAATGTATGTATTGTTGTTTTATTCTGTAATTGTATTTTATTTATTTATGTAATTGTGCTTTTTACTATCTATGTCCCCCATGACGTCATGTAAGACCTCTGGGGGACATTCACTTTTTTTTTTTTACTTTATTTGACACTTTCCCACTATAGCTGGGGCATCCATGGGAGCCCCAGTTACAGGGGAAAACAGCCCCTGTAGTGACATTAGTCACTTGCAGAGCTGCCAGGGCCTAGTTTGACCCTCCATCTATGCAGTAACAGGGAATCCCGGGAGGTCACATGACACCCCCCTTCCCCCCGGGCTCCCGTAGTGAAAGTGCATGTTACTTTCACTTTCCCCACACAGTGCTCATTGAGCACTGTATAACAGGAAAGCAGAAGGCAGAAAGGGATAAAAACCCCTCCTGCCTTCTGCTCCGGGTTATCAGCTGTCACTAACAGCTGATAACCTGTTCCTGCCTCTGATTGATTGCAGAGGAAGGAGACTTAAAGCACAGCCGTAATTTTACTATCGGCGGTGCTCTAAGCCCAGGACCAGCCGCCGTAAATTTACTGTGGCTGGTCCTAAATGGGTTAAACTGTGGATTAACAAACCAAATCATGGCTCTGCTGAATCTAAGTCACATTAGTTCAATGATAAAGTATAAACACTTACAGGCCAACACAAAAATCCTTTGTTAATATTTTAGATTCTTTGTAGCCAAATGACACAATATAGTGCTAAAGTTGTATTATGCTGGAATACTCACAGTCTTCTGGGTAGACACATTTGAGTGTAACTTCATCAAGAATCATATGGCTTGGACAGTATGGAATGCAGCCTTCTACACTGTAAAGATGTGGTAAGTAAAACAATCTTAAAAAAAATACACTTTCCTATTTAGAAGATGTTAAAAATGATAATTTTGCAAGTCAGTGATCATGTAAAGTAAAATCCAAGTAAGTATTGTGTACTGTGAAAGTTAACTTACGGTGGAAGGAAAGAACATAGGGTGGCCTCAGGGTCACTGCAGGTTTTAACACAAGGGCTGGCACATGGTTCATATCTCCATTCACACATCCTTCTGTATGGAACTGCAGCTGCAATCTCTGCAATACACAATAATTCGTTTGAAATTCAGAGAAGCTTTTAAAAACAAGTATTTCAACCCTTATCTGACTTTTCAGAATAAGCTTCCATGTGTGTATATATGAGGAATAAATATTTATTTTTGGCCATTATATAACTTATATCTGGCATTTTTCACCAGTCTTCGCCTCTGCAGTCCATATTTTTTTATTCTCAGTTTTCCCTAAGCTGATGGATGGAGGGCAGTACTGAGCAGTATAGACATGATTTCAGTAGCTGTGACACAGCAAACACTATTAACTGCAGCAGCATTTCTGTGTGCATCTCTCTGCTTCTCTCTCACTGCAGGAGCTTCCTCCTCCTTCCCATCATCATGAACTTTTATGGGCAACATGAGACAATAACCACCCTTACTTTCTTTTTTCAGTCTTGGTGTCTGTAACTAGAGACGGATTTCATTTGACAATAGGCAGTTGACAGCAAATTAGAAGGAGGGGGTTCCACTGGTGGTCTTTTCGAGGGATTTATCAGCATAAAACATCATTTTAGATAAACAGAGATTTGTACTCTTGCTAGTTATCTCATTGTCTGTCACATAAGCAGAGAATTGTTAAAAAATTAGTAACTGCATAAATAGAACAAGGTAGAAAAGTGCTTCAGTATTAGGTTTGTCCGATCATTTTTCATAAACCAACACTGAGGTGACAATAGTTACAATACTACTAGGAATAATTCCATTACGAGACTGCTATGCCTCAGTATATATCTGGCGTTACTTTATAATCACTCTCACTAGGTTTAGTTGTTTTTAGTTTATAATAGTTTTTTTCTCCTTACTAAAATAGAAATCAGCTACCAATGCACACTTCTCCTGGTGAGCTTATGCTTATATACAGCAGCCAAATTGGGTAAACAGAGCTGCATGGTTGGTATTGGTGTATCTTGTCTCCACTGAAAGGGATGGGTGGAAACAAGTATCAGTGATGGATTGGGACAACATGTGGATTGGCTTCACACGAGTGAGGGCAGAGAGCAGCGGCCATCCAGGAGCTTCAGGGAAGACAGAGAGGAGCAGGAGCAGCCACATGTGTGAGAGAGGCGTCGGCGGGGATTTCGGCTGGGAACACATGTCAGCGTTTCTCAGGGGATCACTGGCGTACCCAGGCGTGGCAGGCATGGACGGGACTGGAGCACCGCAGCATGGAAGGAGAGCCCTGGGGAGACAACTGTTTGAGCGTGGACCGCCGGAGCATGCATGGAGGGGTGCCCAGGGGAGACAGCTGACGGAGCGATGAGGCAGCAGAGCAGCACACGGACGAGTCACAGCAGGCATGGGAGAAGGGGCCCAGCTTCAGCGCCTATGGCAGCATGGCATCCGGGAGGTGGGGAGCGAACATGCTACCCTGCCAGGGGGAGACAGTGACAGGATCGACAGAACTGGAGACTCCAGTCCAGCAGGGAGCAGTGTCACCATTGGTCTCCACAGCCTGCTGCTGGCCACTGTCAGTGTCTTAGCGGATGGCCAGCAGTGCAGAATCCTCCACGCTCAGCTCAGTCAATCAACAGCTGGGGCCTGACATGGCCGTTCCCTCTGTCAAACCCCTAGGTTCCGTCGTCGACGAGATACACCTGTACCTGCATAGCTAAGCATGCAAGGGAGATAGCACTTATTATGAGGCAAAAGGTGGACTTGAGACTATGTTAGATATCTTTTAGAATATGCCAACACACTACAACTACTGATTGCAGCTGTTTCCTAATGGAAGAGAGGTATAAGGTGGACAAGTTGCATGGCAGGTCAGAATTGCTTTAAAGGGGTTGTACCAGAATTAACTTTTATAACCTATCCATAGGATAGGTGATAGACATCTTATTAGTGTGTGGGGGGGGGGGAGTCTCACTGCTGAGACCCCCACCGATCCTGAGATTGAGGGACCTGTGTCCCCCTCTTCTCATCACTGCGAGGATGCTCCCCTCACTTGCAGTGACATCAGATTGAATGGAATTGCGGCCAAGCATGCACAGCTGCCAGTCCATTCATTTCATTAGGCTGATGGAAATAGCAAAGCACTTGTACAATCCCATTAAAAATTATAAGGTCGGCACCGCATATGCATGGCCATTGCTCCATTCAATCTCCTCCTCATGGTGGTGGGTGTAGTAGGTCTTCAATGAGGAAGAGGGGGGGGGGACATGGGACCCCCGCTTGCAGAATCATGAGACCCCTCATTGATCAGACTTTGTTCTTGCTAATCTAGGAGGGATCAGAGTACTTCTCTCCATTACATGCATATGCTCTAATTGGCTGTTTCAACCTTGAGTTTTGTATGTTGCGAGATGCACGAAACTTGCATGGAAGTAAAACCCATTATTTGCATGTATTTACATGGGGGCAGTATGTCCTATTTTTTCGCAATATCAATAATTTGTTTTCTGGAAGACTTGCGTGCACATGTGATTTTCAAGCGAGTGTGAAAATCTCATGTGTAGTGATGAAATGTGTTTTTCTCGCAAAATACGTCGCAACCAAAGGGAAAATCGCAGGTTTACAAGAGCTATATAAGGGTGGATTCAGACGACCGTATATCGGCTCGGTTTTCCCGCCGAGCCGATATACGGTGTCCTCATCTGCAGGGGGGGGGGAGGATGGAAGAGCCAGGAGCAGGAACTGAGCAACCGCCCCCTCTCTGCCTCCTCTCCACCCCCTCTACGCCCCTCTGCACTATTTGCAATGAAAAGTTCCGGGAATTAGCCCCGCCCTGCCCCGCCTCTCCCCATTGCAAATAGTGCAGAAGGGCAGAGAGGAGGCAGAGAGGGGGCGGGAGCTCAGAGCACTGCTCCTGGCTCTTCCAGGCTCCCCCCTGCAGAGAAAGACGACGTATATCGGCTGGGCGTGAAAAACCAGCCGATATACGTTCGTCTGAATCCAGCCTAAGTCTGAGTTTCTTGGACTGATCGTGCATCTGCCCATGTGAATACACACTAAGAGTATGCAATTGGAGAAATCTAAATCTGACACCTCCTTTAAAGAATAATCTTCAAACATTTTAAGACAAAATTGAGCTTTCTTCAATGGATTTACTGATGACAGATATTAGAAGGATTTCCTGCTCACCTTCAATCTTGAATCCACTGGATAGTTTAAATTCCTCAGAATTGTCATACTTGGAAACTTTAACCTCTGTAGCAGTAAGAACAATAAAGAACCCTTTTTTATTGTGTAATTCAAAGGCACTGTAACCGGAAATCCAAAGACCCTGGTGGTGAAAATAAGTTGCCCTTCTTTGAAATGTAGGACTGGCTTCCCACTGCTCCAGCCGTACACTGTCATTTTCTTGCACAGATAGGAAGTAATTTGGTCTTTCCGCTGACTCCAAGGATACAAGTGATAGCGCTATATTGAGTGAGAACAATAGAGTAATTAATTAAGAAATTGTATTATTACATTACTGATTGAAAAAAACTGTATCATAAAACTGTGATATTTAGATTTATGTGACTAAACTTGTTATAGTGCTAATTTTTTTCAATTAAGTTGCATTTTTCTTAACTCCAGAATTTCAAATATGTTATTTTTAAATGTACTACATACATAATTGGGAATATCATTGTCAGTGTGGCAGCTTTTTAATCTATCTCCAAACGTACGTCAAGAATGTGTGAATTTAGTGGAGTTTTAAGTCAATTTCATAGTAACACTTTATATCTATATCTAGCTAGTATTATTTTTTACTGCATTCTACAATACAAAATTATAATGGGGCCTATTTACTAATGTCTGAGTTCAAAAGTTGAGTTCTCTCACACGTGCCAAAACTGCAACTTTTTAGCCATTTAGGCTGCGGGATGCTACTTTTTCAAACAGTAAGTGGGGCCCAGTTTTAGAGGGCCCTTAGTTGGAGTAGCTTTTTTATCCAGCGCACTGAGTTGCCACCTGATGAAACAAATGTATTAAGAGACTTGGGCCTCTTAATACATTTGGTACTCATAGCTGAGCGCAGGGATTAGGGCAAAAACACATGGACATGTTTTACTCCTCTAATACGGCAGTGATAATCATGGCCACATAACGGGACAAAACGGAACCACTGATTTCAATAGGATTTCAGTCGTCGCATGCGAGCCAGACGCATTACGTCATGCGCATGCGCAGAGAGCCGGGAGGCCCGGGAAATTTACAAAAACTCCCTGCTCCCGGCTAGTATGAGTAGCCGAGAGCAGGGAGCTGTCACCGGGAGCTGCTGTATGTGGTTCCCGGTCACATGATCGCTGCTATCCAATGGATAACAGCGATCATGTAAAAGTTTTAAAAAGTTAAAAAAGTGTAAAAAAAAGAAAAAAAAGTTTGTTTCATCTACCCTCATGAATCAAATCCATGAGGGGAGATGAAATTAGGTACCTAAGGCTCTCGAATTTATCCACGGACCTTACCCCGGCTTCTGTGCACGCGTCCGTCGCCAAAATGACGGACGCAGGCACAAAAGCCGCAGATTTGCGGGGTGATTTAAAATCTCCCCCCACCTGGCTACTAAATGTAGCCAAGAGCCTGGACATGCCATGGGGGGCCATGGTACGCGTTTCTCAGTCACGTGATCGCCGTTATCCAATGGATAACGGCGATCACATAAAAGTAAACAGAAGCTCAATTTTCACCTCCCGTCAGGAATCCGATCCGTGAGGGGAGGTGAAATTACTTAACCAAGGCCACCGGCGAGGTCCCCTGACAGGATCCTTTTCCGTGGACCTTTCCCCAGTTTTGGCGCATGTGCCCGTTGCCAAAATGGCAGTCACAAGCGCAGAAGCTGGGTAGGGCAAGAGGAAATTTAAAATCTCCTTGCTCCTGGCAACTAAAGGTAGCCGAGAGCTTGGAGATGTCACTGGGGGCCGCGGTGAGCGGTCTTCAGTCATGTGATTGCCATTATCCAATGGATAATGATGATCACGTAAAAGTTAAAAGACAGTTAAAGTTTGGGCCCCGTTGTGCATCCAGACAGAAGATTAGGGCCACAATGTTTCTGAACACGGGATAAACGGGGGTATCCATTTTTGGGTGAAAGTCTTTATTCCTATGTATGCTGTACAAAAAAACCTATTTTTAAAATGACACGTTTGCCAAAAGAACAAAAATCGAAATTTTTTCCTTCTGCTTTGCTTTGATTCATTTAAAAATGGTGGGGTCAAAATACGCAGTACACCCCTAGATGAATTCGTTAAGGGGTGTAGTTTTTAAAATGGGGTCATTTGTGGGGGTTCTCTATTGTTTTGGCCGCTTAAGGATTTTTTAAGTCGGCAATGGGACCTAAAACACCCTCAAGCAAAATGTCTGTTCTGAAAAACTACCCGCTGCTCCTTTCATTTTGGGCCCCGTTGTGCATACGGACAGAAGATTTGGGCAACAATGGGTATGTTTCTGAACACGGGCCAATCAGGGGTATTTATTTTTGGGTGAAAGTCTTCATTCATATGTCTGCTGTACAAAAAAAATATTTTTAAAATGACATAATTGATAAATAAATTAAAATCGTAATTTTTTACATGAATTCGTTAACAGGTCTAGTTTCCAAAATATGGTCATTTGTGAGGGTCCTCCGCGTTTTGGCCGCTCAAGGAATGTGCAAGTGGGCAATGGGGCCTAAAACGTCTTCAAGCAAATGTCTGGTCTGAAAACCACTGGTTGCTCCTTTCGGTTTGGTCCCCGTTGTGCATACGGACAGAAGATTAGGGCCACAATGGGTATGTTTCTGAACACAGGACAAACGGGGGTATGCATTTTGGGGTGTAAATCCTCATTTTCATGTGCATTATAGAAAAAAATCCTGTGTTTAAAATTACGTATCTACAAAAATATGAAATTTTATTTTTTCTTGTCTAAATTGCATTCATTTCCGAAAAGAAACTGTGGGGTCAAAATGCTCATGACCCCCCTCAGTGAATACATTAAGGGGTGTTGTTTTTAAAATGGGGTCATTTGTGGGGGTATCTATCATTCTGACACCTATGAGCCTTTGCAATCTTGGCTTGGTGCAGGAAAATAAAATATTCCTCAAAATGTTTATAATTAATGTTAAATTTGTACGTCTCCTAAATGGTTAAAAAAAACTAGTTTTTCCAATGTGCACGTAGAATAAAGTAAACAGATGGAAATATATATCTTATCAAAAATTTCTGCGTTATGTTTGCACATATTTGAGATGTTTTAGTTGGAAATGTGAAAAAATGACGATTTTTTTCAAACTTTTCCCAATTTTGGCGCTTTTAATAAATATACACAAATTCTATTGGTCTATTTTTTCTGCCTAAATGAGGTACAATATGTGGCGAATAAACAATGTCAGAATCACTTGGCTATGCAAAACCTTTACGGTGTTATTCCATGTAAAAGTGACACATGTCAGATTTCCAAAATTTGGCCTGGTCATTAAGGCGCAAACAGGCTTGGTCATTAAGGGGTTAACATACTACAGTTTGCTAGATCAATACATGAACCATGAAACAAAATTTATTGAGCTTTGGTAGTGATTCTTTTCAATTAGAACATTTTGGAACTAAATTTGTCTTGAAGAAATACTTAAAGGGGTTGTTTGAGAAAACTGTCATACATGCTTTGTTCTACACCTATGATGCTTTTAGACCCCTCCAGACATTTTTTTCAGTAGGTTGCATCACAGGGAATGGGGCATGGCCTATATGCGCTACTGTGTGCCAAAAATGTCATATGTCTATTTGTTGCCCAAACAAACTGTGCTGGCATTCTAAAACATTTGTACATGGATTAGTTGATTCATTAAATCATATGTCTCTGTGTTATTACTACTTCTCGGATCGGTTAATACCACATTCATTCAATAGAGTTATTTTTAACAGAATTGTCTGGATTTTTTGCAACAATGTTATTTAAATATTTGGATTTGGAGTACTCACATAAGTCTTTATCTCTGAAAAGTCCAGGTGTTATCATGAAGTTAAACAAAACATTTCCATGCGCACTTATTCTTGGCAATGGGAATATGTATTTGCTGGTAACATTCACACCTAGTACAATTTCACTGTTGCCACAGCTAGACAAGATGAAAGGACCTTCACCCAATCCTGTAGAAGAATAAAATGAAATTACTTGTTAAAAAAGAATAGAAATAAGAAAATCACTGCCTTATGACAGTCAGTAGTCTGGATCCCATTTACATTCTGCATACTACCAAAAACAGTAATAAGCCCTTTCCTTGTATACATGAAAAGTTCTTCAAAGCTATATGTAAACTGTTCAGAGTATGTAAAAACATCTGTGTTTATTGGCTGTAATTCCCATCTTACCTTGATTATAATATTCACAATCATAAGCTGAAAAATATAAGAAGGGAATATATGTAATATAGAACAACAATGTAGACATCATAAAAATATACAGCATTCTCTTGGTGTAAATAATAATGATTTATTCTATGACAATCATCAGAATTTGGTTAAACATTAAGCCCTGATGTCCACGGGGAAAATCAGGCCCACTACGGATTCTTCATGGAGAATCCGTAGTGGGTCCCTCCTGCCCCGCGGACATGAGGGCTGAAAATAACAATTTCTCACCTCTCCGCACGCTCCGGTTCTTCCCGTCTTCGCGGCTTGATCTTCTCTCCATCGCGGCCGGATCTTCTTTCTTCGGTCTGGCGGATGTGCTCGGCACGCTGGCTGCATGCCGCGCGCGTGCGCCAGGCACATCCACCGGCCCGAAGAAAGAAGATCCGGCCGCAACGGAGAGAAGATCAAGCCGCGAAGAAGGGAAGATCCGGAGCGTCCGGAGCAGGAGACTTTAATTCTGGTGCGGGTCTCCCGTGGATCCGGACAGCTTCCATAGGCTTCAATAGAAGACTGCGGGAGCCGTCACCGCGGGAGACCCGCACTAAAATGGAGCATGTCCGGATTTTTTCCTGCACGCGGGACCCGCACCTGCAGGGAAAAATGACATCCGCAGGTATTTAACTACCTGCGGGTGTCTAATGCATCCCTATGGGGCGCAGATCCGCATGCAGGAAAAATGCTGCGGATTGTAAATGTTAATTTGCCCGTGGACATGAGGTCTAACACCTACTGATCCACTACTGTGTTAATGACCGCAGTGGATGTTATATAACCTTAAGGGCTTGTTCACATAAGTATTAGAAGATTCTGTTTTCCTGCATTGACTATAATGGGGATCTGTTTGGTTTCCAGTGAACACTGATGTGAATGAACCCTAAACCTGTTTCAGATGCTTACTTTATAATTGTATTGTGAAAACTAGCAAAAAATGAAATGTGATGAAGCAATGTGTAACATACAAGTATCTGGACAGTGACAGAATTTTAATAATCTCCCCACTACATTTCATTAATACTACTAAGGCCCAATGCACTTGGGCCTTAGTATACCCATATGGATTTTTCCTGCAGAATTCACAGCCAGACACCCGCCGCGAATTTCGCAGAAATGTCTGTCTATATATCATGCAATGTTAAGTGATTCCTCCACGTGCACGAGCGGAAATCACTTTTGATTTCCGCATGTGGAGGAAGAATCGCAGAATGTGTGTTCAGATCCATGACAAGAGGTGAAACTTAAATTTTTTTTAAAACGTTTTACGTGATCGCCGTTATCCATTGGATAACGGCAATCACGTGACCAAGAACTGCGTACCACAGCCCACTGTGAAATTTCCAGACTCTCGGCTCTGTTGGGTAGCCAGTAGTGGGGAGATTTTAAATTACCCCAACAACCCGCAGCTTTTTAGTATGCGTCCACTATTGTGGCGATGGGCGCGTGCGCAGATGCCGGGTAAGGTTCGCAGATAAATCCGGGGGCCTTAGGTACGTCATTTCATCTCCCCTAATGGATATGATCCGTGAGGAATCATGAATTCATGAATGGGTGAGTGAGTGCTGCCTCTGATTGGCTCAGCGCAGCTCTCAGCTGAATGACAGCTGAGCTGAGCCAATCAGAGGCAGCTCTCACTCACACCCCCTTCACACCCACTGCAGGCCTGCCGCGCTGAACTCCGTCTGCCGGGACCAGGTGAGTATATATATTTTTTTTATTTTTACACATTTCTGGATGAATTGCAGGTAAGGGCTTATATATTTAAGCCCTTCCCAAAAATTCATTGTGCGATCGCCAGCAGCCCATTGCTTTCAATGGAGCTGGCTGTATTGCCGACTCCATTGAATTCAATGGGCTAACATCGTTCAGCCGGGACAAGGTGAGTATATATTTTTTTTTACTTTTTACACATTTTAGGATGATTTTCAGGTAAGGGCTTATATTTTTAAGCCCTTCCCGAAAATTCATCCCGCGCTCGCCGGCAGCCCATTGCTTTCAATGGAGCCGGCTGTATTGCTGGCTCCATTAAATTCAATGGTCAGTGCTCGTTTAATCGAGACGAGCACCGCGTGGTGCTTGTCTCGAGTAACGAGCATCTCGAGCACCCTAATATTCGAACGAGCATCAAGCTCGGACGAGTATGCTCGCTCATCTCTAATCTCTTTCCCTCCTCTACACCCTTTTTTATTTATACTTCAATGTGAAAAGTATACTTTCCTGTTATCTAATAAAGAGGCATTTGCCTTGAAATACATTACATTTGATGGACTTAATAAAGATATGTCTTTTCACTACAAGTGTCACGAAAAAGGCTGCATTGGACCCTGAACTTTTCCTCTGGTCTCTAGTGAATCTATATCAAGGAGAATACAACTTGATGGGATATTCCAGTTGTGAAAGAAATTTACAAAAATTCCAGATATGAAATGTGTTTGTACCATTTTTATATACAGTCCCGAGAGCTGAAGTGGAAAAAAAGCTGCCCCTGGTCAATCGTACTGAGCAAACTCAACCTGTAGTGCTACAATGCCTACAGGTCGTATTCAGGGCAACCTGTGAATACACACTTTTGATGTGCCAGGAGAAGGTAATGGTTTATAGAGCTACAGACACAATAAGATTGTTTTGCATTTGTGTTTGTTTGTATTGTTCTTAAGAGTTACTTACGACACATATTTGGTGATCTCCAATGGACAGCTACACCTTGTTGACAACATTTATGAGCATATGCTGCTATACTGGTGCACAGGCATTCACAGTCCCCTCCAAGATTACAATTGCATGTGTCTGTATGGCAGTTCTTAACAAACGATGTTACATCAATCTATTAAAAAAAGGAAAAAGTCTAAATCACAAAAACAAATGTTATTCTTCTGTAATAACATTCATTTATAGGTTTAACATTTCTATTTGGAATAATCTAATTTAGGCTAATAAGAAGGATTTAAAGCAGGTTAGATGTACTTTTCTTAATTTAATATATACTCTTTGTATAAAAAAAATCATGCACATAGAAGGAGCTGTCATTTTGCTAAAAAACTCAACATGCAGCTATATCTAAGGCAGGTATACAAATGATTAGAGTTGTAGCATAATTAGATGAATGGTCTTGTCAACTGAGGCCCTAAAAGTGATTCCAACCTTGGCCTATAAAAAGATTTCTCAGAGTGTAGTGAACCTCTTTTTTCACTTGGTTTCATTGCGCCCATTTCTCATACTGCCTTTGACACCTACCCACCATCACTTCCATTTGCAGTGGTGTTGTGAACAATGAAACTGGACTGCTTCATTGACTAATCCCGGTTCGGGTACGGACGATGGCCGTGTTCGTGTCTGGAGTCCTAAAGGTGAGCGCTTCAATCCTGCCTTTGCTGTTGACCGGCACGCTGCCGATACTGCTGGTGTGATGGTCTAGGGGCCATTGCATGAGACAGTTGGTCACCTCTAGTAGTAAGTAGTACAAGGGACAATAACAGCTCAGTGATATATTCAGGACATTCTGAAGCAAGATGTGCTGCTTTATCTCCAGATTTATCTCCAATAGAACATGTATGGGACCATCTGGGACACGAACTTCGATAGCCTACAGGTTTGCACAATTATAAGGCGCAGTTTCAGTAAATGTGGACTGATATGCTGCAGGATACCATATGGAACCCATATGCTTCTATATTCACGCATCTCACATCTTGCATCTAAGCTAGAGGCAGCCCAACAGGGTACTAGAGTCTCCCTTTAAGTGTTCAGTTTTCTGCAATAAATTTTGTTCTGATATTGTAATCACTTACTTAAAACAATAATATAATCACATAAATAATGTTTCATTCGATTCCGCCAACGCCTTCTAGCTGATTGATGTTTTTAGTTGTCTAAAACAAAATCTGTCTTTGTTGTCCCTAGCAGCCAATTACAATGCAGCCTTCATTTTTATACTGCTGAGGTCAAATGAAATTAGTGTTGTGATTGGTTCCTACGGGCAACAAATATTTTCTTTTAGACAACTTTCATAATAAGAGTGTGGTACCTGGTTATTTTCCATGGCAGGAAAATGAAACATTTAAATTGTGTTTTCAGGAATTTGGATCGCACGTCAGGACTAAACCCGGGAGCATACTCAAAAACATGACCATCCCCTTTAGAGTACCTATTGAGTGCCCCAATGTCCCCACAGTGTCTCATGCATTTACCTCTATAGAGTATGGGCTTGCAGCCTCTTAAATGCTCCCAATGGAGTTTTCAGAAGTAAGCTTTGCATTTTTCCCTTTAGATGATTTTTTTGGCTGAAGTTCAGAAAATTGTATGATGGCAGTAAAAACTGAAAAAAATGCTACTTTACCACCAGAATCAGTTAAAGGAGATGTCCCGAGGCAGCAAGTGGGGTTATACACTTCTGTATGGCCATAATAATGCACTTTGTAATATACATTGTGCATTAATTATGAGCCATACAGAAGTTATAAAAAGTTTTTTACTTACCTGCTCCGTTGCTAGCGTCCTGGTCTCCATGGTGCCGACTAATTTTTGGCCTCCGATGGCCAAATTAGCCGCGCTTGCGCAGTCCGGGTCTTCTGCTGTTCTCTATGGGGCTCCGTGTAGCTCCGTGTAGCTCCGCCCCGTCACGTGCCGATTCCAGCCAATCAGGAGGCTGGAATCGGCAGTGGACCGCACAGAAGAGCTGCGGTCCACGAAGATAGAGGATCCCGGCGGCCATCTTCAGCGGTAAGTATTGAAGTCACCGGACCGCCGGGATTCAGGTAAGCGCTGTGCGGGTGGTTTTTTTAACCCCTGCATCGGGGTTGTCTCGCGCCGAACGGGGGGGGGTTTAAAAAAAAAAAAACCCGTTTCGGCGCGGGACATCTCCTTTAATTTTGAAAGAATGCAATCCAATCTGTATCAAAAACAATCTGAGCAATGAACATGTTTGATGAGGAGGAGAAGACATACATCCAAGTGTAATCAAGACATACATACAAGTCACAGATTGAGGCCTTAGTCAGACGGGCGTTTTTTCACCCGATTTGCGCATGCGCATGCGTCCGTCGATTTTTTTTAAAACCATTGCTTTGCAATGGTATCGGACACATGAGCGCTTTATATGCGCTCGTCCGATAAATTATAGAACAGAAATCGCAGATTGCACCTATCTGCGATCTGCAATTCCTGTTCTATTCTCTATATGCGCTCAATGGGGCCGGCGGCAGCAGCGCCGACCCCATTGAGAACATATAGAAGACAAATCATTCTTCTCTTCCACAGCTGTAACAGCTGTGGCAGAGAAGAACGATGTTTGCCCATTGAATTCAATGGAGCCGGCAATACAGACGGCTCCATTGAAAACAATGGGCTGCTGGCGAGCGCGGGATGAATTGTCGGGAAGGGCTTAAATATATAAGCCCTTCCCTGCAATTCATCCAAAATGTGTTAAAATAAAAAATATATATATACTCACCTTGTCCCGGCAGCCGGAGTTCAGCACGGCAGGCCTGCAGTGGGTGTGAAGGGGGTGTGAGTGAGAGCTGCCTCTGATTGGCTCAGCGCTGAGCCAATCAGGGGCAGGCCTGACTCACACCCACTGCAGGCCGGCCGCGCTGAACTCCGGCTGCCGGGACAAGGGGAGTATATTTTTTTTTTTTATTTTAACACATTTCTGGATGAATTGCAGGGAAGGGCTTATATATTTACGCCCTTCCCGACAATTCATCCCACACTCGCCCGCAGCGCATTGCTTTCAATGGAGCTGGCTGTATTGCCGGCTCCATTGAATGCAATGCGCTGGACAGCTCCGTCCCGTTTCTAATGAAACGCGGCTAGGAGCAGATTTTCGGGCGATTTTCGGGCCCCGGTCACGCGATTTGCGGATGCGCATCCATCATGCAATCCGCAAATCGCGCGAAAAAACGCCCGTCTGACTAAGGCCTGATAACTATAACAAACATATGCTAGCAACTTAGGTGATATTTCAAGAGGTTTTGTTCAAACAATTGTTAAATATTAAATTAGTGCTGAAAAGTGAATGAATAAAAACTCACCACATTACGACACGGAGCAAAAACATCACTGTAGAGAATAGAGCACTCCTTTTTTGCATAAGGAAATTTGTTTTGATGGACTTCACAGGGTCTCATAGTTTCATTATAACTTTTACACTAAAATAAAAATCACATTAATCAATTAATAGGAACGTTATAGATAATAAAAAATACTTACAGGCTTTACACTACTTGCTGCCACTTATTGAACCTAATTTGGCTCAGTACTAGAGATGAGCGAGCATGCTCGTCCGAGCTTGATGCTCGATAGAGCATTAAAATACTCGAAAGTACTTGTCCCTCGAGCGAGCAACATGAGGTCCTCGGGTAAATTTCAGAGGAGGGGGAGAGAGAGAGAGACGAGCATGGGGCACCTTGAAAAATGCTTGAGTCTCCCATTGACTTCAAGGTGGTTCGTTACTCAGACCGAGCATTCGAGCATTACAAAAAGCTCGGCTCGAGTAACGAGCACCCGAGCATTTTGGTGTTACCATACAGTGCGGCATGGGGTCCCGCGGTCGGCGCGCGTCGCTCCGGCGTTGGCTCCAGCAGCCTGGAGCCCTGTGTCGAGGTCATCCCAGCAGCTTGGGTTGGCCAGTGGGCGGCGGCGTGGGCGTGCCCGCCCGTAGGGTGCCGCCCGCACTCCTCTGTGCTTCTTATACAGCAGTGGGTGGAGTTGCCTCCTCCCACTCTCCGCCCCTGGGCGGAACCTTGTGGTTAAAAGACTGGCAGTGAACTGAGCTCATTGCCAGTTATTGGTTCTGCATGCACCTAGCCAGTCTGTCTGCGGTTCTCCTCAGTCAGTCCCTAGTTGTCGGTCAGCTCCCTCTGGTCCCCTGTTATTCAGTCTGTTTTAGTTGGTTCTCTTTGCCTCTAGTCTAGTCTGGCCCAGTCAGCACTAGTTGCTATCCAGCACCCTGCCAGTTTGCCTGTGAGTTCCATCTCCAGCCTTGTCAGTTTAGTTGGTCTGATTCATCTGCCTCCTCTGTCGGCACTCTGTTCCCCCCATTAGGTAGGTTCCTGCTTGTCAGTCGCCAGGTCCCTAGCCAGGGCAGGGACCGCCGTCCAGTTGTCCGCCTGGGGTTAGCCAGGGCCGAGGCAAGTAGGCAGGGACAGTGGGGGTGCGGGAGATCAGGGCACCCCAACTGGCGCTCGGGGGGCAGAGTGCCGTAACATAATAACTGGCCCTTAAAATACTGTTTTTCTTTCATGGCGGCGATCAGCGCCCTCGCAAACCAGCTGCAAGACCTGGTGCCGGTGATCCGGGATTTGTCAGCTCGCATGGTGGCCCAGGAGCAGTGGGCATTGTCACAGGAGCAGAATGCCGTTACCTGTCCCGAACCCAAGTGCCCTCTTCCCGAGGTGTTCTCTGGGGAGAGGAACAAGTTTTTTGTTTTTCAACAGGCGTGTCGCCTGTTTTTTCGGATGCGTCCCCGCTCTTCCGGCTCGGAGGTCCAGAGGGTCGGGCTCATAATGTCCCTGCTGCGGGGCTCTGCCCAGACTTGGGCCTTTTCCATTCCCGAGGGTTCCCCCTCCCTGCATTCGGTGGACTCCTTTTTTCAGGAACTTGGGGGCATCTTCGATGAACCGGACAGAGTGGGGTTGGCGGTTTCTCGGTTGCTGGCGCTGCATCAGGGGTCGCTTTGTGTGGAGGATTATTGCTCCAATTTCAGACGCTATGCGGGTGATACTGCATGGAACGATAGTGCCCTGAAAGACGTTTTTATGCAAGGTCTCTCAGACGCGGTCAAAGAACTGTTGATCTCCCATCCCGTTCTCGGGTCCTTAAAGGAGGCTATGGAGTTAGCAGTGAAGGCAGATAGGAGGCTCAGGGCTGGGAAGCAAGATAGACCGACCCATAGAGTCAGGGAGGTCATTTGTCCTGTTCCCTCCCCGTCCGTACCAGTCTCTGTTCCCGAACCTATGGAACTGGACCCGCTGGACCCCAAGGAGCGACGCCGGATTCGGTTATTACATAATCTCTGTCTCTACTGCGGGAAAGCTGGACATCGGGTGATAACTTGCCCCTGGAGGCCTCAGCGTCCACAGTTTGAATCGGCAGAAAGACTTCCAGTCCTAGGCGACTGCAGGGAGGGTCGCCTAGGACCTCAGGTACGTCCTAGACTTCTGATACCCTGCCAGGTTAGATTCCGGAACTTCTCCCGCCTAGGGCAGGCGTTTATTGATTCCGGAGCAGCTGCTAACCTGATAAGCATGCGTCTCGTTGAGCCCCTGAGGGCTGAATTTGTGGCGCTGAAGACGCCAATTCGTTTTGCTAGCATTGATGCTACTCCTCTTGCTTCGGGCTTGGTTCGATGGAGGACCCCAGTGTTACAACTCATGGTGGGGGGTCGCCATTCGGAAGGTCTATCATTCCTGGTGATGGAGAAAATGTTGGTAGACATGGTACTAGGGATGCCGTGGCTGGCGTTGCACAACCCCCAATTCGATTGGGCCACTGGGGAGCTAACCCAGTGGGGGCCGTCCTGCCATAGCCATCGCGCTCCCCCTCCCCCCTGCTCAGTTGAACAGAAGGGGTACCGGTCCTCTGGAAATCGCAAAAGGAGGGGTCGCACGGGGTGCCATAAGTCTTTGTCGAAACCTGTTGTCTCTTCGGTGATGCCCACCTCCGGTCCCCCGCCGCCCACCCTGGTCTGTGATGAAGTTGAACACAAGGCCCAGGAGGTCCTGGATTCTTGCCGGGGTCCAGGAACCGTACAATATTTGGGGGCCCGGAAGAGTTTTTTGGAGTATGATAGCTCAGATGACAGTGATTTTAAAGTTAGAGATGCCTCAGATTTTGAAGGCAGCGTCATTGGTAGCGAGGATGGGTCAAAAGACAGTGGCGAATGGTTGGTACAGCGTTTTCACAGCCTTTGCCTGGATAAGCCTGGTCGAGTTTCCGGGGGCCCGGAGGTCCCCCGTCAGAGGGGGGGTAATGTTACCATACAGTGCGGCATGGGGTCCCGCGGTCGGCGCGCGTCGCTCCGGCGTTGGCTCCAGCAGCCTGGAGCCCTGTGTCGAGGTCATCCCAGCAGCTTGGGTTGGCCAGTGGGCGGCGGCGTGGGCGTGCCCGCCCGTAGGGTGCCGCCCGCACTCCTCTGTGCTTCTTATACAGCAGTGGGTGGAGTTGCCTCCTCCCACTCTCCGCCCCTGGGCGGAACCTTGTGGTTAAAAGACTGGCAGTGAACTGAGCTCATTGCCAGTTATTGGTTCTGCATGCACCTAGCCAGTCTGTCTGCGGTTCTCCTCAGTCAGTCCCTAGTTGTCGGTCAGCTCCCTCTGGTCCCCTGTTATTCAGTCTGTTTTAGTTGGTTCTCTTTGCCTCTAGTCTAGTCTGGCCCAGTCAGCACTAGTTGCTATCCAGCACCCTGCCAGTTTGCCTGTGAGTTCCATCTCCAGCCTTGTCAGTTTAGTTGGTCTGATTCATCTGCCTCCTCTGTCGGCACTCTGTTCCCCCCATTAGGTAGGTTCCTGCTTGTCAGTCGCCAGGTCCCTAGCCAGGGCAGGGACCGCCGTCCAGTTGTCCGCCTGGGGTTAGCCAGGGCCGAGGCAAGTAGGCAGGGACAGTGGGGGTGCGGGAGATCAGGGCACCCCAACTGGCGCTCGGGGGGCAGAGTGCCGTAACATTTGGTGCTCGCTCATCTCTACTCAGTACCTTTGGCAGTCACGTGAAAATATCCCTTGTCGTATTGGAGGTTAGGTTTTTTGCTGTTTAGAATCATTCTATTCTTGCTATATGAAATCCACTCTCTACAAGCAGAGCTGCAGTATAGTGAAAGGATCCTCCTGCACGGGATGACTTGTCGTGCACAGAACGCCTGACAGTTGTCCCAGTGATGATCATTCCTGAGTGCTTTTACATCTATGTGAAAGTAGCCTACATCACATATTATTTTTTAAACTTTTTTCTTTCTTTTATAATTAATTGTAAACTAATTTCAATAATTATGTAGGGTAGATATTAAAGAGGTTGTGCAGCTTTTAACTGCACAAATAAACAAATTAATAAATGGTGATATTTCTTAAAGGGGTTGTCCATGTTTAAACTATTGATAACTTACTCGCAGATTAAGCCATGAATAGTATATTGTCATGTGTTTCCCGCCTGGGACCTCCGCTGAACAGCTGTTCACCAGGCTGCTGCGCCCCTGCATGATTTCTGTAGGAAGCACACAGTTCCATTCCTACAGCAGTAATAAGTATATGCGGTCACACTCCAAAGACCAATGGATTCTTAGATGTGATAATGCTAGATATACCGTATATTCCGGCGTATAAGGCGACGGGGCGTATAAGACGACCCCCCAACTGTCACCTTATACGCCGGGAGTACAGCGGAGCAAACAAAAAAAAAATCATTACTCACCTCCCCCGGCGTTCTGCGGCGCTGCTGCAGGCTGTCGCTCCCTCCTGGTCCCCGGCAGAGCATTGCTTTCTGGACGTGGGGCTTGAAATCCCCGCCTCCAGAAAGCTAATACTGTGATTAGCTAACACACGTCGTCAGCCAATCACAGCCATTCAATGACATCATTGAAAGCTGTGATTGGCTAAAACACACGTGCCTTCAGCCAATCACAGCCATTCAATGACATCATTAAATGGCTGTGATTATCTAACACGTGCGCCTTCAGCCAATCACAGCCATTCAATGATGTCATTGAATGGCTGTGATTGGCTGATGGCGTGTGTTAGCCAATCACAGTATTAGCTTTCTGGAGGTGGGGATTTCAAACCCCGCATTCAGAAAGCAATGCTCTGCCGGGGACCAGGAGGGAGCGACAGCCTGCAGCAGCGCCGCAGAACACCGGAGGAGGTGAGTAATGATTTTTTTTTTTTTTGACACTTTCTTTTTTTGTATTACCAGCGTATAAGACGACCCCCGACTTCAGAGCAGATTTTTGGGGGTTCAAAAGTCGTCTTATACGCCGGTATATACGGTAGATATATATCTTGGATACAGGAAAAATTGGACTCACCTTGTGTGGGGCGCCCATCTAAATGTCAGGCTCCTACACCACTTGTCCAGATGGGCCATCAACAGGAAACTGCTACACACCTGATCCCTGTACTGTTCCATACGTTCAGGGAGAGTATTGTCTGAATAGCCCAAGGTACAAGACCTTGGTCATAAAACATGAAATAAAATAAATTCTAAAAACAATTCCTGCACTGCAATGGGTACAGTTATTAGTAATATACAAAATTGATCAAGATAGAATTACACAACGCATTTTGGAGGTCAGTGCCTCCTTTATCAAGTGAAAATAAATGGATTCATAACTGTATGTACAAGTCCTGCGGAAAAAAAAAAGCTTCATCCAGCATCTTTCTGGGGATTTTGTACAAGGCTGACTGGAATATTTGAGGAGACCCACTGGACATTGTGGTCTCCTCTCAAGTAAGTGAATCTGTCTTTACCCTAAGCACAGCTATTGGTACCCATTACAGTGCCAGAATTGTTTTTATCATTTATGTGATTCCTAACAGCAGTGGACCGGTTTGGTATTACAGGCAAAGTCCATTTCAATGGGAATTTTGCATTTAATAGCAAGCCAGGCCATTGCCGTAGAAAGGGAGGTCTTTGCTTCAAGTATACATCAGCTCTGTGCATAAGCGCACTGATCCAAAGAATAGCTGATTGGCGACGATTCCTGGGCGGTGCATCCCTGCCAATCCACTATTGATGACCTAGTTTAAACCTGGACAACCCCTTTAAGAAATATTGTCATTCTAAATTTCTTATTTGTACATTTTCCTTAACAATATTTAAGTATGAGATGTTGAAAAGTGAAGATGGTTGTATATACACATTTAGATACATAATGAGAAAATGAACAATTGCAGTAGGGTTTTAAAAGACATGGAATTCAATATTAGTAAATAACATATGACAAGAGAATTGTTAAACTATACGACAGGACATTAAAGGGGTTGTCTCGTGAAAGCAAGTGGGGTTAAGCACTTCTGTATGGCCATATTAATGCACTTTGTAATATACATCGTGCATTAAATATGAGCCATACAGAAGTTATTCACTTACCTGCTCCGTTGCTGGCGTCCCCGTTGCCATGGCTCCGTCTAACTTCGGTGTCTTCTTGCTTTTTTAGACGCGCTTGCGCAGATCTATCTTCTCCATTCGGCTTGGCTCGGCATCACCGGCATTTTGGCTCCGCCCCCTTGTACGCATCATCGCGAAGCTCCGCCCCGTCACATGTGCCGATTCCAGCCTCTGATTGGCTGGAATCGGCACATGTGACGGGGGCGGAGCTTCGCGATGACGCATACAAGGGGGCGGAGCCAAAATGCCGGTGATGCCGAGCCAAGCCGAATGGAGAAGATAGATCTGCGCAAGCGCGTCTAAAAAAGCAAGAAGACACCGAAGTTAGACGGAGCCATGGCAACGGGGACGCCAGCAACGGAGCAGGTAAGTGAATAACTTCTGTATAGCTCATATTTAATGCACGATGTACATTACAAAGTGCATTAATATGGCCATGCAGAAGTGCTTAACCCCACTTGCTTTCGCGAGACAACCCCTTTATGTGTTAATAACAGCCATTGTCATACCTGGCCAATTGTCCAGCTGTCTCCAAACACCTGAGCGTTTCTCACTTCCATGTTATTAGATGTAGTTAGATCATTTGATGTGTACTTGTCAAAATTTCCACATAGACCTGACAGTTTGCCCTTAAAACAGATAACATTTTACTCAATTTTGTAAAAAGACAGGAACCATGAAAAGTTATGCTATTTTCTGGCAGAAAAAAGTCACAAATTTAGCTGCATACCGTAGAGATATTATCAATGCAATGCTTATAGGGGAACCTATAGCCAAACTATGACAGCACCCTAAGAACCATACGGTCCATGCAGCTCCATAGTATGCACTCTCAGGCAGGGGCGTAACTAAAGGCTCAGGGGCCCTGATGCAGAAGGTGAGCATCCCCCCCCCCCCCCCCCCCCCCTCTATCTGTGTCTTTACCCGTACCCATACCTAAACCATGCTGCACTGAGACATAACTTGAAGCTTCTGGGCCCCAATGCAAAACCTGTAACAGGGCACCCAACTATAATCCTTTATTCATAGTACTGGGCTCCCTATATGGAGAAAAGAGGCCTTATGGGTCTCCTAAGGCTCCTGGGCCCGGGTGCAACCGCATCTCCTGCACCCTCTATAGTTACACCCCTGCTCTCAGGAGATACTGTGGGCTGCCATGTAGCTCCGCCATGTGCAAGAGGCTTAAGGATCATTTATAATATTAATATATAATCTTTGTTCTAAGGCTATATATATCAATAACTTACTTTCCACCGAGGTCCCACTTTGACATGAATTGTTGTTTTCTTATCCCAAAGAATTGTAATATCTAATTCTGGAAAGTGAACGACTGTATAGAACCCGGCCTTCCAGTGTTGGTATCTATAAGGGCCATGTTGTAATCTAAACTGCTTCTAAACAAGAAGGACAAGGAATGAATGGACATTTGTAAGGTATCTGGTATACATACATGGAAAGACATGACAAAAAGTATCATTCTGACCTGCTTCTCTGATGCATCAGAAAAATAAATCTCTCTGCCGCCCACAGAAATGATGAGGTTTTTAGAGCAAATGATGTCATTATCAAAGCACTTCTTATTCTGGGCAATGATGGACACGTTTGAATTGTCAGTGCTCTGTAATAAAAAAAAAGAGAATGCCATATATTAATATGTACTGTTTTATTGCCTCTCATCATTACTTCTCTCTGGCAGGGACAAAGCAGCCAAACATCTGTTTTTTTCACCCTTTTTGTGCATTGGCGCTTACATAGTTTTGGTTCGCATGTGTCAATACATTGAAGACAACATAAAACATTGACCTGGATGAAATATTGCAGTTTATACATAATCATTTTATGTCTTTCTGTGATATGATCATTTAATTGTACTGTCCAATTACAATGGCTAGAAGTTAGAGAAAATGCCTACATTCTTCGGGTAACATATGCTTTGCTCTGTTTTTTTGTTAGCATCACATTCTATGTAATCTAGACTGGGTAACTCCTTCAAAATGCCTCAGTTGTCCAGTCTCTTCTGCACCCAGAAAGTTATAGGTTTCGACACATAACAAAAATATGCTAGTGAGAATATGACCTAAAATTGTCATTAGTTTGACTCTGTTTGTCAAAATGTCTTCAAACTCCTAATCAATGTCTAATATGACAGAATATCATACAGACTAGGTATAACATTGTATGTGTAACCCAGTTTAGTATTCAGACCTTCATAAGTGAATAAGACATTATACGTTAAAGGGTCACTCCGGTGAAAACACATTTTTCCATCCTTGCCCCCCCTCGCCTGATTGCCTGTCACACTCTGGAGGTCTCCTTTGTGTATTGCCACCACTTCCATGCAGTGCAGCTCCCTGTCTGATGCTTATCAGTCACCATCTTGATGGTAACATTTTTCTTATTTAACTTTTCACATCTTCCCATGATGCATTAACACAACAATAGCTAGAGGCTATACCATTGTTGCCTGCTGGGTGGGCAGTTTAATTATCATTATCTTCTATATTCACATAAATAATCTACAGACCATAAGTACACAGTCAGGAGGATGAGCTGTGATCTCCTCTATTATAACTGTGTGACAGGAGCTGTGTGATCATCATCAGTAACTGTGATGGGAATGCCTATGTCCCTCTCTACACAGTATCTGTGGTAGGGTCCATGTAATAGCATTACACAGACTGAGAAACTGACTATTTAGACAGCATAACCCCAAATAAATCGGAGCTAGTCAGAATTGAGATCACATGATCATCTGAGAAAAATATGCTAGGAGGTTCAGATAGAAAGGAATAACTAACCAAGGTAACACTAGATCACTTATTTATCCGGAGGAGGGATAGCATTAGCTACATAATGAATTTTTTTTTAAATCACAGGCCTTTTAATAAGACTCAATCCACCCTGTAAAGACCTTGTTGAAAGATAAAGAATGGCACAGATTTTTTGACATTCGTTCCAGTTTCTATTTAGGAAGCAGATTATACATTACATCCACTTTGTTTATAATGCCTACCCTGTCCAATATCAGTATCTTATTTCAGCCAGGCTTCCTGAAGACTCCCTACCCAGCCTAGTACATAAGTACATAATATCATTTACCACAACCATGTGATAATGTGAGACATTTCATAAACCAGTACTTCTGGTTCAAAATTTTGAAAAATTTTCCAGTGAGCAGATAACTGTAAAAAAGAAAAAAAAACAATATTCACCTTTTAGGTGTCCTGTTGCCCCAATCACTGCCAGCCTGGTGCCAGAAACACCTACAGCGGTGATATCCCATTCATCATTCATGTGACCACTGCAGCCAATCACTGGCCTCGGAAGTCATTTGTACATGAATGAGATGTGAAACAGGTTAGTGATTGGCTGCAGCGGTCATGTGACTGTTGGATGGCACATGACTACTGCTGAAGCTTCTAGGACTACAGTGTAACTGTAGCTACAGTACTAGAGTCGTTGGGACATTTAAAAAGTGATTACTGTTTTTTATCTCTTTTATACAGTTATCTGCTTTCTGGCAAATGATCCACCAACCCTCTAAAGAAATCATTTTATACTTACATGGGTAATAGTATTCATTTCATATGCAATTAGAATTTGCGGAAAGATCACATAGCCTTGGACCTAGTGGACAGCAAGCTGCCTACCTTGTAGACTGTAGCTTGCTTTAATAATTTTGCCATTTACACATCCTATATTATTTGAAGCATTATTATTAGAGATGAGCGAACGTACTCGTTTAGGGCAATTACTCCATCGAGCATCGCTTTTTTCGAGTAACAGTGTGCAGGGCTTTAATTCCCAGAGGCAATGTGTTTTTACGGCCTTGGGGATTAAAACTAGAGATGAGCGAACATACTCGTTTAGCGCGATTTCGCAATCGAGCATCACTTTTTTCGAGTAACTGACTACTCGGGCGAAAAGATTCGGGGGGCGCCGGGGGAGTTCGCTCTCTCTCTTCCCCCCTCCCACTCCCCCGCGCAGAGCCCCGAGCTCACCCCCGGCGCCCCCCGAATCTTTTCGCCCAATTAGGCAGTTAGTCGAAAAAAGCGATGCTCGATCGAGTAATTGCTCTAAACGAGTACATTTGCTCATCTCTAATTATTATGGATTAAAACTTGTTTCACACGGGAATATTTAGTACCCTACCAGCACCATTTCACATGGCCGGATACTAATAATATAGGGATCGTGTTTATAATATCCGTGAAAAGAATGAAGATCTGAAGAATGTTGTAAATGGTAACTTGAAAGCCTCAAAATGACAACGAGAGCCGCAATAACTAGAAGAAAACCATGACATTTCTAATCAGGTGAAATTGCATAGCCTATAATGATGAACTATTACTTTCCAGCTGCATGAAATGACCACCATTGTTTGCAGCTTTTTCTTCAGAAAAAATGCATAAAATTATTTCAGACAAGTTGACCATTGTATTCTTTGTTCGGCCGATCTTGTTTATCTAACGGATTTGGCATTTCCTTGGATTACATTTCAGCAATCCTGTTCTAATTAAAAATGCCTCTGATTTTCCCAAGATTACTCTTTGAATATGTGCAAGTATCTGTTTCCTAATGTTATCAGTCCTTCACAGTGGGGATCTTAAAGTCAAGGAGCATCAGGGATAGATAAATTGGGCATATCTGGTTATTTACCAACAGATAAATCATTAGAAATCTAATATGAAATCTAATGTTTTCCATAAAACAAACTTAAAGCGTACTTGACTTTTTAGAAAGTCTCAAAATAAGCTGCCATGTGTGCATGAGATATAACATTATTTCTGGCCATTATATGACTCATATCCTGCATTTATCACCATATCCCCCCACCCCGCAAAGAGTTTATGTCTGGTTCTCAGTTCTCTCAAGAGGAGCATGCTGTCATGATGTTTTCTATATACTGTACACAGAGAAACCTGGAGATTCTGCACCGTAATTCTCTGCAGCACACAAACACATAATATCACAAGAAGTAGTGTAATGTGATTTCAGAAGCTAAAAACTGTAAACAGTCACTTACTGCAAACATGTTTCTGTGTGTCTTTGCTTATTTCCTCCTCCACTTTCCTCTCAAAGGGTATGTAGCGGAAAATGTTGTGGAATGTCCACAATGGACATTCTGCACCAAATTCTTTATCACAACCATGATGGAAAACCTGTCAAAATCTACGCTATAGGTGCGGATCTTGACTCGTTTTTTTTGTGGATCCACAGCAGATTTCACCCTTTCAAAAACCGCATCAATGTCCACAATTGTGGTGCAGATTTTGACAAATCTTTTATATCAGGTGGGGATGCAGAATTTGGTGCGGAATGTCCAAATCAACGGGCAGGATAACTCACCCCTTCCCCCCACTTCCTGTTCTGCCATCTCCAGTAACAGAGAGGACATAACCTGAGAGCAAGAAGTAGACAACAAGTAAGAGAGACCCCTAGTGGCCAGCACTTTATAGGGATTTTTCAGCACAAAAACATAATTTTAAGCAGTTAAGTTCATTGCACTTTTGCTCGTTATCACTTTGGCTATCATATAAACAAAAATTGTTTGAAAAGTTAGTTACAATTTCAAGAAAGGTATCTGAGAGTAAATCTGAGCTGCAGCTTTAAAAGCAGGACTCTAATAAGGTGAGGTTAACACCAATATTGTGTCCTTTTTCAAATAAAGGCATGTAAACCAGTGGCTCTGTTCACCTAAAGTCCAAACTATCAACAGGCCAGTAGCAGTTAGGAGAGATCTGCTTTGAAGTGGATCCTAATGGATCATGTTAGTCCCCGTCGACTTCCAAGTTTCTATGAGGTTGCCACATTCTCTACTGACAGCAAAAAAAAGTACTGCAAACCACTCTATCCTTGACACCAACAATGGAAACCCCAAAGAATAGTGACTTCTGGCATTGTTAAGGCGACAATTGTCTACTTTGGTCTAGGGCAGAATACCTAAGAACGAGAGCAATCAGATCAAACCATACTAGGACTTTGTACTCAATTGAAGGATTTCCAAAGTCTTAAGGGGTTATGTATACCATTGCACTCTTTTTTAATCAATCTTTTCGGAAACTAAGACTTTTTGTAATTGGTTTTCATTAGAGATGAGCGAACGTGTTCGGCTCCGCCCCTTTTCACCCGAGCACCGAACTTTGCGAGCAATTCCGTGCTCGGGCGAAAAAAGTTCGGGGGTCGCCGTGGCAGCGCGGGGGGGTGCGGCGGGGAGTGGGGGGGAGAGGGAGAGAGAGAGGGCTCCCCCCTGTTCCCCGCTGCTGCCGCCCGCGCCGCCGCACCTCCCCCCGCCGCCCGGCGCCGGCCGAATACTTACGCGCGGACACTGAAGTCCTCGGATAAGCCGGTGTCTGGGTGCGTAAGTGTTCGTTAAGAACACGTTCGCTCATCTCTAGTTTTCATTAAAATTTTTGATTGTTTGAATTCTATCTTTGTATTGTTTTCCACTGCAAACTGAAGGACTGAAATTTAGCAAATTCTGTCAGTCAGAGTAAACTAATGGGTTGTTTCTCAGATCCTCCCCTAACCTGTATCCCTGTTGTGAATGTACATTTACTAACTATCCCCTGAGATATTACAGAGAGCTGTATGACCATGTTGGGAGATAGTAGAGGAGATCAGGAGAGCTGAGAAAGCTACTAATACAGAAGGCTGTAATTCACTACAGGTGAATTTTCTATTCTTATCAGCAGTAAGGGTGAACGGAGCAGCAGCTACTCAGAGATGAGATGGAGGGAGATAAAGCTTTGTAATATTGAACGGAAATGATTATGCTACACAGCTTCTGAAAGAGAAGAGGGTAGGGGGAGCTGAGCTTATGCATGTTCATGAGAAAGTTCAGTGCTGGGAATGCCCCAAGCCAGAAATATGAATGCCTGCAAACCAAGTATGATGATTTCTAAATACAAGAGAAGGAAAACTCAATACAAAAACAAATTTCATTTGTGTGAATGATCTCTAAAAAATGAAACATATAATCAAGTAAGTTTTCTATGGATCAGTTTCAGCATAAATCCACATTAGAATGGGAAAAAAAGAGCGATCTGAACAACTTTGACTGAAGCCTGGTCATTGGTACTAAATTAAGAAATAGAAAAGGGGTGGAGCAAACCCGGTGTGTATGAGGGTCCAGAGCCCGTTAGGATGTCCGGGATCAGAAGCCTCAAGGAGCTGAAGAAAAAAAAAGTTTAGATTTGTATGAAAATGTATTTCACTAGGAGGTGCTACCGACCGGATAAGTCACCAACTGGTGGACAAAATGAAGCAAATGGAGAAACAATACTGATAGCCCGAAGCCACTCTGAAACGAATCTCAACAGGCAGTAGGATAAGATATCCAACTTCTCTTTTTATTGTGTCGAATAAAACCAGCAGATATTCGTTTCGGGGTGGACCCCTTCATCAGTCAAGCTGGCTTAGACATAACTCTTGGGGCTGGGGAATAAACCCAAAAGCTCTGGTGTTACCAGAAGGTGCTGTGAGCCTACCAGGGAACATCAGAACAGAGGACAGATCAGCTTTTGATGAATATTTATCTGATAGGAAAAGGAGAAACATGACAGCTGGAAATGAGCACTATAACAAGTGGTCATGGACTTTTCCTTTTATATCGCAGTAATACAGCTGTTTTCTGGCAGTATCTTATGCTCCCATCAACAATGTTTTCTAGTCCAGTGGAGCAGAACGCCACGCTAAAGCAGGGAAGCAGCTTGGTGGTATTGATAAATGATTAAGTATGTGTTTGCTCACTGCCAAATTGTAACTGGCAAAGCTTGTTGGGACTGGCATGCGTAACCTGGCATATTACATGAATAGATAGAGGAACAATTCTTCCATTTTACAAGACTTGGCTCAAGGATATCAACTACAAGGTGCACTACTGATTAACAAATAGTGCAGTAGGTGGTATTGTGCTGGTATTCACCATAGGAAACATTGTAAATATACACAAAATGACCATTAAAGACTGATTATTTTCTGGAAATTGCATACTTTATTTTTCCTAGTAAGCATTAAGTTTTTTCAGAATCAATCCGGAAATGCAATTCGCATGCCAACCCATCAGCGTTCCGCAATGTACTACAAAGCCAGTGTTCTTCACTGAGACCTAGATACCTATACAACTTTTTTTTTATCCATGTTGTATATCTGCTTGTGCTCACCTGTCTTATCTGTAGCTGGATAAATACATACTTATTGACAATTCAAAGTATAGATATTTTGGTTTGAAAGATTGCAAGGTAACATGGGGCTTTCAAGTGCTCCCCTTTAAAAGTAGTCAATCACAGACAAAATTCAGTTCAATCTGTTTAAAAAAAAGGTTTTCCAGGATTACAACATTGATGGTTAGTTCTTAGTATAGGCTATGAATATCAGGCTAGTGGTGGCTCAACTCTCCGTACACCAACCAATCAGCTGTTTGAGAGGGGCTAAGGAGCTTGGGTGAGTGCTGCGGCCTCTTCCTTGTTTAAATTACTCTGTACACCTGCACACCATAGTGGCTGTGCTGAGTATTGCAGGAGTGTCACACCCTTTCCTATTGGCACCTTCGCTTTTATCTCCTTTTAATTGCTTTTCCCAACTGTGTGGTGGCACAGCGCAACAGCATCACCACAGACTCCTTACAGTCAGCATGTTCCTTGGTCTATGCTGACATCTGTAATTCTCCTTGTAGCTGGCAGCCAAGAAGACTGACAGCAAGCTACAGCAACATAGCTCAGTTAGCTCAGTGGTGCTACCAAGTATCGCGGCTCACCGTCCAGATGACCTTCATCATAAAGGCATTATATGAACAGGATAACATAATCTACATGCAGGTACAAGAAGAAACAAATTACTGAGCAGTCTCTCAAATAATGATTTATTCCATTTAAAGTAACAGGAAAACATTTTTATAGGATACATTCTTAGTCATGTTCTGTAAGGGATAGCATAAGCCCCCCCTGACACCCGTATTTTACAACAATATCCTAGAAAACAATCAGGAAGGCATCTTAGCAGCTAATGCCTGAATCCCACTGAACCACTTAGCAGAGGCAACAGCTACCAGGAAAGCCACCTTATCGAAAGAAAACACGGCGGTAAGAATGCATGCTGAGTGGAATATCTCCATGCAGAACATCTGTAATCAAGTTATGGACTTCCTTCCAGAAAGGGTTAATTCCTTTGCAGGATCAGAAAATGTGTAAAAGACATCCTATATCAAGTTAAGATCACCAGCATTTAGGGGAAATGGTTCTGCTAAAGCTTATTGGAGAGTTTAGGTGTATGATACCAACCTATTGTTAGTTTGTATTTTGTAGATGGTACAAATTGAAGTTTTTGATGTCTTGTCCCAAATCTTTCAATACTCAGAAGGAATATGCTGGCCAAGGGCAGATTCCTATTTGTCTATATATCTGCTTAATGGGAGAGTCATAAGTGGGAGAAATAAAAATTTTGATAGATTGTGGATTAGAGGCCATTAGTTGATGCCTTCACATGGGAAAGACTCTCAAACGTAGAACGAGAAGATACTTTAGTAGATCCAAAACAAGATTGAATAAAGTGTCTGATTTGAACATAAAGGAACTGCTCTTCATCTCAGATATCGAGCAACTTATATGTAAGATCAAAAGAGCAACTCTTGAGTGGAGAAATCAACCACATGTTCCAAATGAAAGAGACCCATCAATGACCATACTTGCACTATTTAGGAAGTTAGACTATTAGGAACAGAAGATTTGAGAGGAAATTAAACCATAGGAGAATGTTCCGAGATTAGTGGGAAACATGGTTTAGAGATAAGAGTAATTTTGGAATGCAGCATGGAGTCTGGGATATGTGACCTTGCCATAAAGGAGTTGAATAAAGGATACAATTGAGGAAGGAGTTCTGACTGGAAAGTCTTATATTACAGATATGTAAGTTCATCAGGGCCAGGGGACCAACCATTAGGTAGAGACTTGATGGAATTAACTATTTCTTCTTCAGAAATAGGGGCATTTTAATAATCAATGGCTTCATTTGAAAGGAGAAGCAGATTACAATTGGCTAAATAATCCCATAAACATAATTTACAGGCTATTGGATTATATATAAAGCATAGAATAATAATACTAAAAAAAAATTGGAGCTATCTTTTGGGTAATATTCCAAGTGACCCAAATGATCTTTTAAAGCCTTCAGAAACTGAGGGTATTTTGCAAGGTCCTAGCTACCGCAGTAGGATATAGACTTGGTTGTCATATTCAAAAAGGTGTTGCTTTGACTAAAGAAGATGTTACACTTTATGCTATAAGTGATATCCTTCAGCTGAGCTCTAGCTGTGATCAGCCTGTGCAGGATGGTGATATAGGTGTGCTGGACCAATTTAGATTCTAAATTATGAATGAGTGCAGATACTTTGTGTGCTTTAAGAGCACCATCCTACTTTAAATAAGAGCCAACAACAATGTGCAGTCCTCTCAGGGCAGAATCGTGAGCTTCCCATAGCATGGACAAGGGTGACACAGATCCCTTATTCTCCCTAAATAAATAACTGATTTGACCTCTAATATTCTCTCATGAGGGAGGGTGTTTAATTGAGGTCTTATTCAAGCAACAATCACAGGCCTTGTTGGGTGGTAAGGAAGAGGAAAAAAAGATCACTACAGGGGCAACCATGAGAAGGGCTTTATGTTCATATAACAGAGGAGACAGAAGATCAAAGTGTTCCCCCAAAAAATCTATCTGTGTATGGGTGTTATGGGGTAGGGAAAGACATAACCCAGATGACTGACTCTCCAAAGGTCATGTAGGGAATATGAATGTAATAGCTGATGAAAGTCAGAGGAAAAACATGTCTGACTCTGAGATGAGGGTCTATCTGAAAGGGGCAGTTTTTCAAAAATATCAGAAAAGAGGATGTAAAATCTCTGCCCATGAGCCATTCAGCTGGAGGAAATTCACAAAGGCACCTGAAAACTCTATGAAATGATTTGCTACAGAGATAGTGAAGTTTGAACATGTAGGGTACCCTCAAGAATGATATATCGGCCTTGTGGATCAGTTTAAGAGAAGATGAAATGTATGTAACATGATCGAGAGATTAATATAGCTACACCAACATTTTTACAATCCTGAGTAGTTGAGAAGATGAGGAGCAAATGCTTCTGGGCACAATGAAAGGTGGCAGTCAAGTAGCATGAATTACACTTTATAATTTTTTCTGGGGCTCTCTGCATGGATCCAGAAAACATCTTCATTGTGATGAATTGACTGCAACTTGTGGCCCTCTAAAAATGCTAATTAAGCAAAACATTCTCCCTGTTTGTTTCTTCGCTCACATCACAACCCAGAAAGGTGCCAGCACTCATGACATGTCTACTACTGTCATTCATGTCTTTGACTCTTTAACCATTTGAAGTCTTGCTTCATTTCTGCACCTATTCTCTACTATTCAGATACCCACAGACTATTCTTCTTGGTTGCTGCCCCCTCAGTATGAGTTGCTATTCTGTCTCAACAGTTGGACAGGAATAAGTACCATTCTTGTGGATTCTTTGTCAAAACTCCCGACTGAGGCCTTAAAGTGGTTCTACGCTTGGCATATAAAAAGGCTCTCAGAGGCTATTTGTGTGTACTGGACCTATTTTGCTGCTTATGTAGAGCTTATTGTCCACTAAACATGCTTCTACAATGCAATCAAAGAGAATTTGCCCAGTTAACAGAGTTTGAGAGGGGGCACATTATTGAAATGCGAGAAGGTCATATTGACAAATTGCCCACCACCTGGGCATTTCTGACCAGACTGTTAGGAGGTGTTGGGACCAGTGGATGCATGAGGGCATGCACACATGCAACTGGGGTCAGGATGTTCTTGGCAGATCACCAGTAGAGAGGATTGTCCAACTAGCACAAGCAGCTCCAACTGTTTCATTGTTCACCACCCAGAGACAGATGGCAGCATTGTTACAGGCGCATGTGTCTTTCGGAACCATTTCTAGGCACTTAGCTGAAGGACATTTGGTCACATGGTGCCCACTATGTGTACTGCCTTTGACACCCATCCACCATTGCCTTCATTTGTAGTGGTGTCGTAAATGACAAAATTGGACTGTTACGGTGTGAAACCAAATGGTCTTCAGCAACAAATCCAGGTTTAATTTTTTGGCACTGACAACAGCCATGTTCGTGTCTGGAGACCTAGGGGTAAGCACCTCAATCCTGCCTTTGCTGTGGAGCGGCACACTGCCACCACTACTGGTGTGATAGTCTTTTGGGCCATCGCATACGATGGCCCCCAGACCATTATCTCTAGTAGAGATACAAGGGATAATGACAGCTCAGTGTTATGTTCAGGACATGCTGCAGCCACATGTGTTCCTCTCATGGCAGGACTTCCAAGAGGCATTTTCCAGTAGGATGCTGCTGCCTTCAAGTGTTCAGTTTTCCACAATAAATTATCATTTTGCTCTGATATGGTAATCACTTACTTATATCAACCTTGCAATCACACATATAACGTTTCATTTGATTCTGACAACTCCTTCTAGGTGTTTGATATTTTTTTACATTGTGTGTACATATTGCCCACATTTATCAAAAGTAGAAGTTAAGTATGTCACTTTTTATTTGTGACTTATTTAGAAAGCCACATTTTATAAATGTGGCTAAATCCTGGCCAAGCAGCAAGCCTTGCCCACTTTACACTCCACTTTTACAAACTGGTGCGCATAGTGTAACTGACTCTAAATTCTGGGAGCATTGTACTCGGTATTAATGGAGTTTTTGTGGTTGAAACCTATGGTGATACTGTGTCTGGCACTTATGGTGTCATTTTGCGATCTGTCACTTATGGGGTCATTGTGGCTGGTATTTGTAGGGGCACTGTAAATTAACTATGGCTGGCACATCTGAACAGTGACTGACTCTCATAAGGCTGTCTCTTGTAAGGGACAGTAGCTCTCATATCTCCTGAAATTTGCATATACTGAAGCATAGCAATAGGTTATATATGCATCGGTTGCCAACTGCAGATACCCTTTACCATATATGATTTGCTGTTGCCTCTAGGCTTCTTCCTGTCCCCTTTAGATAACATATAGTTACTGGCATATAGTCATATAGTCATCTATCTCCCTAACCCACAGAATGACTCTGACCCATCAGACCCACAGTTAAGCTCCAAGTAAATGAAACTTTTTGCTTTCTACTGACCAGTGACATCTCTGCAATTAAAACGTGGTAGCTGGAAGTTGGATAAAAGTAACAACAAGAGTAAATTGGTTTTCGGGTGAGAAACAGAATTAAGACAGAATCCAATAAAGAAAAAGTCAACATCGGCATGGCATTCCACTCAGTTCATCACAAATCTAAAGTCGGTGGCCAGCTTAAAGTTTCAAGCTCAAACAGAGGAAATCACATTACAAAAGCGGCACTCATCGGCTACCCAAAATGCAGTTTTCTTTATTCCATGGGAAGTGACAGACATGCAAGAGGACAGCGGTTTTGCATGACATCACACTTCCTAAAGCTTTAAGTATGATAGAGTATATATTAAAGGGTAGGGGTAAAATTCCAGTGCACTGCTTGATTGTATTATATTTATAGTATATCATATATGGTATCCCAAATGCAGTAATTTTATGTAAACATTTACAATTATTTCAAATATTTATTTTCTAGTATATTGAAAGAGTCTCACAGTTTTCTCCAATCTGATGTGTGCGCGAGAACACAGGACCACTATCAGTTTCTTAATTACTAATTAGTTTCAGCTCAAAGTACAATCCTTCATCAATAGCTAAATGCAGTTCACCAGACATGAACAAATTAGCCTTTGTAAGTCACTCTGTTTCATTTAAGAGTCAGAACCGAAAGGCCAGAAGCCCAAGCAAGTTCTGCAGCACCTGTCCTTTACACAATAAGTCTAGTTTTAATATGACAAAACCCGCCCAGGCCTGGTTTTCATCACCAGCATCACAATATTCAACAGATGAGAAGGCTGCAGGCAGATTGCCATAGTAGCTGATTGGATTTCTCCTGGCTTTAACCATGAACTTTAGAACTCATAATATTCCTCAAGGCTTCTTTCACCATAGCACAGAATTAAAATAACACTGGCTACAGACATTCTATGGCAATAACATATATAGTTACGCTCAAAGCTGCGCACGTTAGGCATGCTGTTAAAGAAGTTTTTTAGATATTAATAGTGATGAGCGAGCATACTCACTAAGGGCAATTGCTCGAGCGAGCATTGCCCTTAGAGAGTACCTGCCTGTTCGAGAGAAAAGGTTCGGGTGCCGGCGGTGGGCAGGGAGCTGCGAGGAGGAACAGAGGGGAGATCTCCCTCTCTCCCCCCAGCTCCCCCCTGCTGACTGCCGCAACTCACCGCTCCCCCGCGCCGGCACCCGAACCTTTTCTCTCGAGCAGGCAGGTACTCGCTAAGGGCAATGCTCGCTCGAGCAATTGCCCTTAGCGAGTATGCTCGCTCATCTCTAGATATTAATTATCATACTTTTTTGGATAAAAGATCTAAAAGCTTTATAAGAATGAAAATATGATCATATATGATCATCTTTAGAGTAAACATATTGCACAAATTGCAGCCACAAAATGGTCTGTTTTCTAGACTTAAAGGGGTTGTCTCGCGAAAGCAAGTGGGGTTAAGTACTTCTGTATGGCCATATTAATGCACTTTGTAATATACATCGTGCATTAAGCAACGGAGCAGGTAAGTGAATAACTTCTGTATGGCTCATATTTAATGCACGATGTATATTACAAAGTGCATTAATATGGCCATACAGAAGTACTTAACCCCACTTGCGTTCGCGAGACAACCCCTTTAAGGCTGCTTTCGCATCAGTGCTTGGGGATACCCCTTTTCTGCTCCATTCGGGGAGCAGGAAAGGGGAATCCCCTGGCTGAACAGGTTTGTCTTATGAAAGAACTAAACAGTGCAAATGGACCCCATTGACTATTCAGTTTCCGATCAGCTGCCTGGCATTTTGTACTGGATCTGTGATGGAACGTTCGAAGAGAGGTTCCAGCACGGATGTGAACCCCCGCCTTAAGAGGGACAGAATTTCTTAAATTCCATACAAATCAAACTAGATTTCTTGCAAACTATTTGAATAACACTATCTAGTTGAATTGCTATAATGAGCTTCTTGATTGATGCTACAAAAGATGCAGTATATTTAGTGACCTAAGGTTCAAAGATGCAAGTTTTGCTACAGATCACAAATGGTCAAACATGGAAGCAGCTGAGGGAATGCTGAGTGAATGATTTTTTGACATAGTCCATCTGTAGCCCAGGTTCTGTCAAATGTCTTCAATGACATTCAAGTACAGTACATCCTCAAGGAGACTGTTTTGCCTTTTGGCCCACACAAATACATAAATGACAATGCAGTACTAAGAACATTACAATGTCCCATGTATCATTCATCTACTTTACAGTACATTAAAAAGGCAATATGGCCTCATCTCTGCACAGGTGAAAGTAATTCTGTATGATATGGCTTTACTCATTGGACATTACTGGGATTATAATGGAACAATCACATAAAATATATCATAGTTTAGAGCCTCGTGTGGTGTAGAGTGTTAAGGCAGCAGGAATGCAGTTCTAAGCTCTTGCTCACGACCTGAAGGTTGTGAGTTCAATCCCGGCGTGGTTCAGGTAGCCGGCTCAAGGTTGACTCAGCTTTCCATCTTTACAAGGTCAGTAAAATGAGTACCCAGCTTGGTGGGGCGTGATAAATATATAAATTAATAACCTGTAAGCACTGCGGAATAAGTTGGCACTATACAAATAACAAGAATTTATAAAACAAAATTATTATTGTAGAGTATATCGTATAATAATATATTGCACCATAGTTTCACTAGCCACTGAGTAGTCATCTCATTATCAGCACAGGCAGGATTATATGCGATGGTCAAGGCTCATCTCTTCTCTTTCCCTGTATAATAACTGAGCACAGTTCATAGAGCATGACCACAACACTATCCAATAGAAGTGAACAGTGTCTAGACTACAGTTTCCTTTGTTATATGTGGCTTCTGTAGAGAATATGATTAATGGTGTTAAAGGGGTTGTGCAAATATGTGCAACCCCTCTCAGAATTTGGGAGAATCAGCTGATCACATAGAGTTCCCATTTTCAGCACCCATAGCAAACAAATGATTTTGCCGGAGTAAACAGTGGCCAGCCAAATATTTTCCCTTCAGCAGCCACTGCTGGGGAGAGTAGCCTTACAGTACAGCCAGTCATGTGGACAGCACAAGTTCCACCAGAATGGGAGGAATTAACTGTGCAGCTCTCAGTTCTGAGTCATAGAGGGGAATCCTGAGCAGTGAACCCCTCTCTATAATGTACGGCATATCAACAAGGCTTATGTTGTTGGCACAACTCCTTTGAAAGCACCTCTGGTAAGATGGCTGCTAATTTAATTGTGTATAGAAAATATAGTACAGTGGTGCCTTGGGTTAAGATTAAAGATGAGCGAACACCAAAATGTTCGGGTTCGCGTTATTCGAAACGAACTTCCCGCGATGTTCGGGTGTTCGTTTCGAATAACGAACCCCATTGAAGTCAATGGGCGACCGGAACATTTTTGTATTTCGCCGATGAATTCATGAATGGGTGTGAGTGAGGGCTGGCCTCTGATTGGTCAGGCTGTGACCATTCAGAGGCATCTTATTCAGCAGGCGGGGATTTTAAATCCCCGGCTGCTGAATACTACTCACAGCTGTTCAGAGCAGTTCAGGAGAACTGCAGCCTGCCACGCTGAACTCCGTCTGTCGGCACCAGGTGAGTATATATATATTTTTTATTTTTACACATTTCTGGATGAATTGCAGGAAAGGGCTTATATATTTAACCCCTTTCTGACAATTCATCCCGCGATCGCCGGCAGCCCATTGCATTCAGTGGAGTCGGCTGTATTGCCGGTTCCATTGAATTCAATGGGCAAACATCGTTCTTCTCTGTCACAGCTGTTACAGCTGTGGCAGAGAAGAAGGATTTGTCTTCTATATGTTCTCAATGGGGTTGGCGCTGCTGCCGCCGGCCCCATTGAGTGCATATAGAAATGATTTCTCAGGGAAGAAAGTTAAAGTAACCCGAACATCCGAACATCGTGTGGTGTTCGTTACGAATAACGAACATCCCGAACACCCTAATATTCGCCCGAGCATCAAGCTCGGACGAGTACGTTCGCTCATCTCTAGTTAAGATTTTAATTTTTTCCCAGACGGAGCTCTTAACCCAAAACACTCGTAAGTCAAATCAGTTTTCTCCATTGAAATGAATGGAAAAGCCATTAATCCATTCTAGATCGCGAAGCTCTCCCACTGATTTCCATGGGGATGCCGTTTCCTCATTGAAAGCAATAGGATGCCGGCACCCCCAGTGATTTTTTTTTACATCATCCCTAGCTGTAGTAAAAAAAAAATGTAAAAAATATATACTCACCTGTCTGCCGCGGCTCAGGCACGTCTAGCCACCGCTTGTTCTCCCTGCATTTTAAATCCCCGTCTGCTGAAAAGCTTCAAAGCTGTGCAGGGAGAACAAGCGGCGGGCGGCTAGACGTGCCTGAGGCCCGTCAGCAGCGGACAGGTGACTATATATTTTTTACTACAGCTAGGGATGATTTTTAGGGAAGGGCTTATATTTAAAGCCCTTCCCCGAAAATCACTGCAAGGGTTGCCGGCAGCAGCAGCAGCTCCATTGAGAGCAAGGCTCTTAACTAGAGATGAGCGAACGTGTTCTTCCGAGCTTGATATTCGTGCGAATATTAGGGTGTTCGGGATGTTCGTTATTTGTAACGAACACCATGCGGTGTTCTGGTTACTTTCACTTCCTTCCCTGAGACATTAGCGCGCTTTTCTGGCCAATTGAAAGACAGGGAAGGCATTACAACTTCCCCCTGTGACATTCAAGCCCTATACCACCCCCCTGCTGTGAGTGGCTGGGAAGATCAGGTGTCACCCGAACATAAAAGTCGGCCCCTCCCGCGGTTCGCCTCAGATGCCGTGTGAGTTAGATGAGGGACAGTGCTGTTTGTACCGGAGCTGCTGTAGGGAAAGAATTGGTAGTTAGTGTAGGCTTCAAGACCCCCCAAAGGTCCTTATTAGGGCCACTGATAGCTGTGTGTTGGCTGCTGTTAGCAGTGGCAATTTTTTTTTTTCTCAAAATCGGCTCTGCAGAGCGTTGCACCTGGCATTAGGGACAGAAGTGCTGCATAGGCAGGGAGAGTGTTAGGAGTGAGTGTAGCCTTCAAGAACCTCAACGGTCCTTTCTAGGGCCATATTTAACCGTGTGCAGTACTGTCCAGGCTGCTGTTAGCTGTGCTGCATTTTTTTTTGCTTCTCAAAATCGCCTCTGCAGAGCATTGCACCCTCCATTGATACTGCAGGGAAAGAATTGTATAGGCAGGGCCACAACACAGTTATTATTCATTGAATATATGCAGTGCTGCCTTTTGCTTGTAAAACAAGTGAAAATAATTCTATTTGTCCTGCCTCTGTCCGTCCTAAGGGCGGTGGACACGTGTCGGCTGCGTGTGCAACCTGTAAAAATCAGACGCACCCAGCTACATTTTACTCCTGGCTTCGCCATTTGCTTTCCTTAATTGGGAAAAAAAATACCTGCTCTGCCACAGTTAATAACTCTGCTACCCTCACGTTCTGTGACACATTAGCAGGAAAACAGCACAGTTATTAAACTTCTCATGTTCATAGAATATACGCAGTGCTGCCTTTTGGTGCAAAAAAACGGAAAATAATTCTATTTGTCCTGCCTCTGTCCGTCCTAAGGGCGGTGGACACGTGTCGGCTGCGTGTGCAACCTGTAAAAATCAGACGCACCCAGCTACGTTTTACTCCTGGCTTCGCCATTTGCTTTCCTTAATTGGGAAAAAAAATACCTGCTCTGCCACAGTTAATAACTCTGCTACCCTCACGTTCTGTGACACATTAGCAGGAAAACAGCACAGTTATTAAACTTAGATTATACATTCACTAGAGGCAGTGGGGCCTTTCGTTTTCAAAAAAGGGAAAAAATTATATTTGGCCTGCAGTCTTGCGCCAATTTATTAGCTGCCTGTGAAATCAAATCACTGGTAATACAGCATGCTGAGGGGTAGGGGTAGGCCTAGAGGACGTGGACGCGGCCGAGGACGCGGAGGGCCAAGTCAGGGTGTGGGCACAGGCCGAGCTCCTGATCCAGGTGTGTCGCAGCCGACTGCTGCGGGATTAGGAGAGAGGCACGTTTCTGGTGTCCCCACATTCATCGCCCAATTAATGGGTCCACGCGGGAGACGGTTATTAGAAAATGAGCAGTGTGAGCAGGTCCTGTCCTGGATGGCAGAAAGTGCTTCGAGCAACCTATCGTCTACCCGCAGTTCTGCGCCGTCCACTGCTGCAAATCCGAATCCTCTGTCTGCTGCTCCTCCTTCCTCCCAGCCTCCTCACTCCACTACAATGACACCTGCTCAGGAGCGGGAACACTCCCAGGAACTGTTCTCGGGCCCCTGCTTAGATTGGGCAGCAGCGGTTCCTCTCCCACCAGAGGAGTTTATCGTCACTGATGCCCAACCATTCGAAAGTTCCCGGGGTCCGGGAGAAGAGGCTGGGGACTTCCGCCAACTGTCTCAACAACTTTCTGTGGGTGAGGAGGACGATGACGATCAGACACAGTTGTCTTGCAGTGAGGTAGTAGTAAGGGCAGTAAGTCCGAGGGAGCAGCGCACAGAGGATTCGGAGGAAGAGCAGCAGGACGATGAGGTGACTGACCCCACCTGGTGTGCAACGCTTACTCAGGAGGACAGGTCTTCAAAGGGGGAGTCAAGGGCATCAGCAGGGCAGGTTGCAAGAGGCAGTGCGGTGGCCAGGGGTAGAGGCAGGGCCAGACCGAATAATCCACCAAGTGTTTCCCAAAGCGCCCCCTCGCGCCATGCCACCCTGCAGAGGCCGAGGTGCTCTAAGGTCTGGCAGTTTTTCACAGAGACGCCTGACGACCGACGAACAGTGGTGTGCAACCTATGTCGCGCAAAGCTCAGCCGGGGAGCCAACACCAACAGCCTCACCACCACCACCATGCGCAGACATATGATGGCCAAGCACCCCGCAAGGTGGGACGAAGGCCGTTCAGCGCCTCCGGTTTGCACCCCTGCCTCTCCCCCTGTGCCCCAACCTGCCACTGAGATGCAACCCCCCTCTCAGGACACAGGCACTACCGTCTCCTGGCCTGCACCCACACCCTCACCTCCGCTGTCCTCGGCCCCATCCAGCAGTGTAGTTCAGCGCACCGTCCAGCCGTCGCTTGCGCAACTGTTGGAGCGCAAGCGCAAGTACGCCGCCACGCACCCGCACGCTCAAACGTTAACCGTCCGCATAGCAAAATTCATCAGCCTTGAGATGCTGCCGTATAGGGTTGTGGAAACTGAGTCCTTCAAAAGTATCATGGAGGCGGCGGCCCCGCGCTACTCAGTTCCCAGTCGCCACTACTTTTCCCGATGTGCCGTCCCAGCCCTGCACGACCACGTCTCCCGCAACATTGTACGCGCCCTCACCAACGCGGTTACTGCCACGGTCCACTTAACTACGGACACATGGACAAGCACAGGCGGGCAGGGCCACTACATCTCCCTGACGGCACATTGGGTGAATTTAGTGGAGGCTGGGACAGAGTCAGAGCCTGGGACCGCTCATGTTCTACCCACCCCCAGAATTGCGGGCCCCAGCTCGGTGGTGGTATCTGCGGAGGTGTATGCTTCCTCCACTAAAGCACCCTCCTCCTCCTCCTCCTCCTCCTCCTCCTCCTCTGTCTCGCAATCAAGATGTGTTAGCAGCAGCATGTCGCCAGCAGTCGGTGTCGCGTGGTGTGGCAGCACAGCGGTGGGCAAGCGTCAGCAGGCCGTGCTGAAACTACTCAGCTTAGGCGATAAGAGGCACACGGCCCACGAACTGCTGCAGGGTCTGACACAGCAGACCGACCGCTGGCTTGCGCCGCTGAGCCTCCAACCGGGCATGGTCGTGTGTGACAACGGCCGTAACCTGGTGGCGGCTCTGCAGCTCGGCAGCCTCACGCACGTGCCATGCCTGGCCCACGTCTTTAATTTGGTGGTTCAGCGCTTTCTGAAAAGCTACCCACGCTTGTCAGACCTGCTCGTAAAGGCGCGCCGGCTCTGCGCACATTTTCGCAAGTCCCACACGGACGCTGCCACCCTGCGCACCCTGCAACATCACTTTAAGCTGCCAGTGCACCGACTGCTGTGCGACGTGCCCACACGGTGGAACTCTACGCTCCACATGTTGGCCAGGCTCTATGAACAACGTAGAGCTATAGTCGAATACGAACTCCAACATGGGCGGCGCAGTGGGAGTCAGCCTCCTCAATTCCTTTCAGAAGAGTGGGCCTGGTTGGCAGACATCTGCCATGTCCTTGGTAATTTTGAGGAGTCTACCCAGGTGGTGAGCGGCGATGCTACAATCATTAGCGTCACCATTCCTCTGCTATGCATCTTGAGAAATTCCCTGCAAACCATAAAGGCAGCTGCTTTGCGCTCGGAAACGGGGGCGGGGGAAGACAGTATGCCGCTGGATAGTCAGGGCACCCTCCTGTCTATTTCTCAGCGCGTACAGGAGGAGGAGGAGGAGCATGAGGAGGATGAGGAGGAGGGGGAAGAGACAGCTTGGGCCGCTGCTGACGGTACACCGGCTGATTGCCTGTCATCCTTTCAGCGTGTATGGCCTGAGGAGGAGGAGGAGGAGGAGGAGGATCCTGAAAGTGATCTTCCTAGTGAAGACAGCCATGTGTTGCGTACAGGTACCCTGGCACACATGGCTGACTTCATGTTAGGATGCCTTTCTCGTGACCCTCGCGTTGCACGCATTCTGGCCACGACGGATTACTGGGTGTACACAATGCTCGATCCACGGTATAAGGATAACCTGCCCACTCTGATTCCCGAAGAGGAAAGGGGTTCGAGAGTGTTGCTATACCACAGGACCCTTGCGGACAAGCTGATGGTAAAATTCCCAGCCGACAGCGCTAGTGGCAGAAGGCGCAGTACCGAGGGCAAGGTAGCAGGGGATGTGCGTAGATCGAGCAGCATGTACATCCCAGGCAGTGCAACAGTCTTTAAGGGCCTGGCCAGCTTTATGGCTCCCCACCAAGACTGTGTCACCGCTCCCCAGTCACAGCTGAGTCGGCGGGAGCACTGTAAAAGGATGGTGAGGGAGTACGTAGCGGATCGCACGACCATCCTTGGTGACGCCTCTGCCCCCTACAACTACTGGGTGTCGAAGCTGGACACGTGGCCTGAACTAGCGCTGTATGCCCTGGAGGTGCTTGCTTGTCCTGCGGCTAGCGTCTTGTCGGAGAGGGTGTTTAGTGCGGCTGGGGGAATCATCACAGATAAGCGTAGCCGCTTGTCAACCGACAGTGCCGACAGGCTTACACTCATCAAGATGAACAAAGGCTGGATTTCGCCAGACTTCTGTTCTCCACCAGCGGACAGCAGCGATACGTAAGCAATACGTATTATGCACCCGCGGATGGAAGCTACGTTCTCTCTCACCATCCAAAACGGGGACATTTCTGCTTCATCAATCTGTGTCTAATATTCCTCCTCCTCCTCCTGCTCCTCCTCCTGAAACCTCACGTAATCACGCTGAACGGGCAATTTTTCTTAGGGCCACAAGGCTCACTCAAATAATTTTTCTGAACAATTTTTATAAGTTTCAATGCGCTTAAAAGCGTTGGAACTTTAACTTGAACCAATTTTTCGTTACACTGGGCTGCCTCCAGGCCTAGTTACCACTTAAGCCACATTAACCAAAGCGATTAATGGGTTTCACCTGCCCTCTTGGCTGGCCATGGCCAATTTTTCGGATGTACATTAGTACTGTTGATACAGCAATTTTTGTGGGCCCTCGCCTACAGTGTAATCAAATTAATTTTTAGCCCACCTGCATTACAGCTGACGTTACCTCAGCTGTGTTGGGCAATGCAATGGGATATTTTTATGTACCGCCGGTGGGTTCCAGGGAGCCACCCATGCTGTAGGTGCACACGGAGTTTTTAATACATCTGTACACTTCTAAAGAACCCCAGTCTGACTGGGGCATGCAGTGTGGGCCGAAGCCCACCTGTATTACGCACGACATTACTACCTCAGCTGTGTTGGGCAATGCAATGGGATATTTCTATGTACCGCCGGTGGCTTCCTGGCACCCACCCAGGCAGTGGGTCCACAGGGAGTTTAACCTACATGTGTCCACTTGTAAAGAACCCCAGTCTGACTGGGGCATGCAGTGTGGGCCGAAGCCCACCTGCATTAAGCACGACATTACTACCTCAGCTGTGTTGGGCAATGCAATGGGATATTTTTATGTACCGCCGGTGGGTTCCAGGGAGCCACCCATGCTGTAGGTGCACACGGAGTGTAACCTACATGTGTCCACTTGTAAAGAACCCCGGTCAGACTGGGGCATGCAGTGTGGGCCGAAGCCCACCTGTATTACGCACAACATTACTACCTCAGCTGTGTTGGGCAATGCAATGGGATATTTTTATGTACCGCCGGTGGGTTCCAGGGAGCCACCCATGCTGTAGGTGCACATGGAGTTTTTAATACATCTGTACACTTCTAAAGAACCCCAGTCTGACTGGGGCATGCAGTGTGGGCCGAAGCCCACCTGTATTACGCACGACATTACTACCTCAGCTGTGTTGGGCAATGCAATGGGATATTTCTATGTACCGCCAGTGGCTTCCTGGCACCCACCCAGGCAGTGGGTCCACAGGGAGTTTAACCTACATGTGTCCACTTGTAAAGAACCCCAGTCTGACTGGGGCATGCAGTGTGGGCCGAAGCCCACCTGCATTAAGCACGACATTACTACCTCAGCTGTGTTGGGCAATGCAATGGGATATTTTTATGTACCGCCGGTGGGTTCCAGGGAGCCACCCATGCTGTAGGTGCACACGGAGTGTAACCTACATGTGTCCACTTGTAAAGAACCCCGGTCAGACTGGGGCATGCAGTGTGGGCCGAAGCCCACCTGTATTACGCACGACATTACTACCTCAGCTGTGTTGGGCAATGCAATGGGATATTTTTATGTACCGCCGGTGGGTTCCAGGGAGCCACCCATGCTGTAGGTGCACACGGAGTTTTTAATACATCTGTACACTTCTAAAGAACCCCAGTCTGACTGGGGCATGCAGTGTGGGCCGCAGCCCACCTGTATTACGCACGACATTACTACCTCAGCTGTGTTGGGCAATGCAATGGGATATTTCTATGTACCGCCGGTGGCTTCCTGGCACCCACCCAGGCAGTGGGTCCACAGGGAGTTTAACCTACATGTGTCCACTTGTAAAGAACCCCAGTCTGACTGGGGCATGCAGTGTGGGCCGAAGCCCACCTGCATTAAGCACGACATTACTACCTCAGCTGTGTTGGGCAATGCAATGGGATATTTTTATGTACCGCCGGTGGGTTCCAGGGAGCCACCCATGCTGTAGGTGCACACGGAGTGTAACCTACATGTGTCCACTTGTAAAGAACCCCGGTCAGACTGGGGCATGCAGTGTGGGCCGAAGCCCACCTGTATTACGCACGACATTACTACCTCAGCTGTGTTGGGCAATGCAATGGGATATTTCTATGTACCGCCGGTGGCTTCCTGGCACCCACCCATGCTGTGGGTCGACAGGGACTTCACAATAGGGAGTTGTACCTGCCTGTGTCTATGAATTAAAAAGCCCGGTCTAACTGGGGCATGCAGACACCTTGACAGAATGAATAGTGTGTGGCACATAGGTTCCCCATTGCTATGCCTACGTGTGCAGCTCCTGATGGCGGTGGCACAGGATTCTATTTCTCATTGCTTCTGTACAGCATTGTGGGCTATCGCCCCACCCCTTTTAAAGAGGGCCGCTGCCTAGCCATGCCAACCCTCTGCAGTGTGTGCCTGCGGTTCCTCCTCATGGCAGACGCACTTCTAAATAGACATGAGTGTGGCGTGGCATGAGGGCAGCTGAAGGCTGCGCAGGGACACTTTGGTGTGCGCTGTGGGGGGGAGGGGGGGCGGTTGGTCAGCATGTAACCCAGGAGAAGTGGCAGTGGAGTGTCATGCAGGCAGTGATTGTGCTTTGTTGTAGCTAGTGTGGTGCTTAGCAAAGGTATGCCATGCTAATGAGGGCTTTTCAGAAGTAAAAGTTGTTGGGAGGGGGGGGGGCCCACTCTTGCCGGTATTGTGGCTTAATAGTGGGACCTGTGAACTTGAGATGCAGCCCAACATGTAGCCCCCCTATCCGTTTCTGTGTCATTCCCATCACTTTCTTGAATTGCCCAGATTTTCACACATGAAAACCTTAGCGAGCATCGGCGAAATACAAAAATGCTCTGGTCGCCCATTGACTTCAATGGGGTTCGTTGTTCGAAACGAACCCTCGAACATCGCGGGAAGTTCGTTCCGAATAACGAACACCCGAACATTTTGGTGTTCGCTCATCTCTACTCTTAACCCAAGTTTTTGCTCTTAAATCAAAGCACAAATTCAGAAGAGAGCCTGCTCTCAAGTCAAAAAGCTTGTAAGCTGAGGCACTCTTAACCCAAGGTATCACTGTATTAAAAAACTGACATTCAGAAAATAACAACAGAACAGAAAAAAATGAATATGTTTTACCATCTGATTTAAATTATTAAATCTAGATATGAGCGAGTATACGCGTTAAAGGCAATTGCTCGAGCGAGCATTGCCTTTAGCGAGTACCTGCCCACTCGAGACGGAAGGTTCGGGTGCCGGCGCAGGGGAGTGGTGAGTAGCGACAGTCAGCAGGAGGGAGCGGGGGGGAAAGAGGGAGAGAGAGATCTCCCCTCCTTTCCGCCCCGCTCTCCCCCGCAGCTCCCTGCCCGCTGCCGGCACCCGAACTTTCAGTCTCGAGCGGGGAGATCCTCGCTAAAGGCAATGCTCGCTCGAGCAATTGCCTTTAGCGAGTATACTCGCTCATCTCTAATTAAAACATAAAAGTGCTAAATTCCCTTAAACACTTGCATTCTTTTCCTGTGCATAATCAGCCAAAGAACAAATCTGCTTATGTCCTACAGTCCTAATGTTTGGGTTGTCCACTTGTAGACCATTAATAGTCTATCCTCAGGTTAAGCCATCAATAGTAGATCAACAGGGGCTGCCACCCAGGACCCCCTCTGATAAGCTTTTCACCAGGCTGATGTGCTTTGTACAGGGAGCTGATGTGTGCAGGAAGCGGACAGCCCCGTTACTACTGCAGTGGCCAGGCTTGGCATTACACGCAAATTTCCTATTCACTTTAATGGGAACTTTGCCTGCAATAGCAAGCCTGGCCATTGCAGTGGGAATGGAGTTGTCTGCTTCCTACAGAAATCAGCCCAGTGCACAAGTGCATTGGCCTGCTGAACAGCCGTTCAACAGGAATCAAGAGTGTCAGACCTTTAGGCCTCCTTCCCACGAACGGATTTACGCCGCGTAAATTCGCGGCAAAAATCCGCTGCGTGGCCCCCTGCTATTAGGTTCTATTGAACCTAATAGCACAATGCTCACGATGCGTAATTCCACCGCGGAATTACGCACCGCGATTTCTCCCGTCCTCACCCGCAGCATGCTCTATTTGCTGCGGGTGAGGACGGGCTGTACGCGCTGACGGCTTCTATTGCAGTCAATGGAAGCCGTCCGTTCACGCTATCTCCCGCTGCAACCAGCGGGAGATAGCGTGAAAAAACGCTTCCCCACCTACCGCCGCAGCGTCATTTGACGCGGCCGGCGCGTCACGTGACACTGCCGGCCGCGTCACGTGACGCGGTGGGCGTGTCACACGACGCGACGGCGGTGGGCGGGGAAGCGTTTTCACGCTATCTCCCGCAGGTAAGTATAGGGGCTCTGGGGGGCGCCGTGACGGGCTTCACTGCGTAATATTACGCGGCGGAGCCCGTCACGCTCGTGGGAAGGAGGCCTTACTGATTTACTTTTGATGGCCTATTGTGCAGATAAGCCATGAATAGTTTACAACTGGACAACCCCTCAAAGGCACTATGTAAAGAGGGTCCCTGTTAATAGCAAAACTCCCAAGCTGAACTAACAAAACAACAAAAAACTTGTATTAACTATTCCAAAAAAGTCACTCAATATTTCAGATATTCAGAATCTAAAGATCTCTAGTACAGGGTAGACCACGGGAAAAATAGCCCACTGCTGAATCAGGCACTACACTCTTTGGATAAGGCAACTTATCTGGCAAAGTCATGTTGCCCCATGTCCAGTGTTCTGGCTTTATCTTACTTGCTGTCTAGTGCTACTGTGCACATTGCATTGAGATAATAATGTAATACAGTTAAACACATAATTTACTGTACATAGTTGCTGATTGTAATTGCTAGAAGACTTTTGGACTTATTGCTGTACTTTACGACAGACGAAGTGGGGTTTCATTTATCAGGTGACATGATTTCACAGAATACGAAATACTAGTCTACTGAAAATACTCACCAGACTCACAAAACACCATTGGCTGACCAAAAAATTGGTGTTTGGTACGCAGTGTCATAAACACGAATAATGATCCCAATTTTCTTTGAATCAACTGTGAATGCCACCGTTTATCTGGACATGTTTGAACAGTTTTACAACCAACTAACACCAAAAGAAAGCATGACCTGCTTTTTTCCAATATGCCACACCTCCAGCAACTCACTAGAATGGGTTCATGAACTCTTTATGGAGCAGCAAACTGTGAGCAAGGGGTTATGGCTGCCACATTCCCTGGACTTGTCCACATGCAATTTTTATCTGGGGGAAATTTGAAGCACAAACTGTATGCCAATAATCCACATACCCTGGATGAACTCAAGGAAAACATCATGAACACTATCTGCAGCATCACAGTTGAAGAGCTGCAGGCAGTATCAGCCAACATGTTGCGACATGCCCAGAGATGTATAGAAGTGAATGGGGACCATGTCCGGCATCTGTTTTAACATGCAGGTAAATCAATAAATCTTTGGTAAAAAAACAATCCACTTGCTCGTTCTTCCTTTCGCAGTATTGTCAGAGGCAGGCTACTTTTCCATGGCCCACTCTGTCTAATAGATTGCAGCCCTGTTTCTTCATGTGGGGATTTTTTTTCAGTTTATACAAAGAACAGCTTTACTGTGTCAGTTTCTATTTAATGCCTGTTTTCACTTTTGGTGAATTATAACTAATCCTACTATTTGCAGATTGTGTATATAGCTAAAACGTCAGACAGCACATATACAATGTCTATCATTAAAATTGAAAATGTTCTGAAAGGCACTGCTCACTCATCACTGGTTACAATTTCAGTGGCAAATTCACTGCTGAATTGTTAATGCTTTATGGCTTTCTTTCCTTAATCACTTATGCTTTCACGGCTGACTTTTTACCTTAGGAAAATGAAAGTCTGATTGCACACAGCAGGGAAAATGGCTCCATTATTTCATTGCATTGTTTGAGTCATTCGATACCAGCATTATTTTTTTATTAAGCGGCAATGATTGAAAAGTTCTGACATTTCAATTACTTATAGCAGGATGGCATGTTGGCAGGGAAACACACTAATAAAAAGCCAAGATTAATCTTACATTTTTGTACATTGTTTCATTTTGAAAATGGTGTCATGAATGTTTTCAATGCCCTCAAAGCAAAACTTGGCATTGCATCTGCTTGTTGCTCTGTGCAATATTTTCCAGTTGTCTGTGTATGAAAACAAGTTAGAATAAAAGTGTAAAGGCACGTTTACACGCAAAGACAATCTTTCAAACGATTGAAAGATTGACACTTTTAGCGATCATTTTGCATAAAATGTTAATGGACACTAAAGTCCATTAACACTTTATTAGCTTCATTTGCATGTAAAATGGTCTCTGGGAGCTGTTTGCAGATCATAGCATGTGGTCTGAGCTCTGCACACAGCTGCTTTCTTCTGGTACGGGCTATCGGCAGAATACAATGTAATCTCAGACTCCCATGCAGAACACAGCGTGCAGTCCCTGTTATCATTGTGATTTTTACTGTTACTAGCAGGCAGGTGTTATGGTATGTGATTGTGATTTCCCCACTGTATCAAAAAAGAAAGAATTGGCTTCTATCTCATTGTTTTTTTTTTTGCCTTCCTCTGGATCAACATTCAGGGGTAGTAGGCTGAACTGCATGGACATATGTCTTTTTTCGGCCTTAAATACTATGTTACTATGTTAGATGTCATGCACACAGCAAAGTCGTGCAAAACGCAGTACATAGGCACATGAAGTACTCTGCAGCTCAGTAGTATATAATATAACATTGTGATGGAACATGCCAGACAGAAAACAAATCTCTGAAACAAGAGATAATAGAATTTGGAGTCCCCTGTGCACCTCTGTAGGGGCCTATCTACAGCCCTGTACAAATCGGAGCCATAATATGGTTGTGGGCATAAGACCGTAGTCTGCCATTAAAAACATCTTTAAAGTGAACCTGTTAGCTTGAACATGCTGCGCAAACTGCAGGCATCGTGTTATAGAACAAGAGGCGCAAACTGATAGTTTTATGGGAAAAGATTCAGTATAACTTGTATATTTTTCACTTACATCTCTGCTCAGTGATTGCCAGCTATCTGTATATAAATGTGCCTATAGAGGGAGCTGTCAATCACTGATAGGACCGCCCCCTGGACCTCTAACTTCAGAATGGGCAGACTTTAAATGCATAAAATTCATATTATACCGAATATTTTCCAATAAACCTATATATTAGCCTGCTGAGCTCCTCTCACTCTATAACATGATGCTTGTAGGGTAGAATATACATTTTAAATGTGACAAGTTCCCTTTAAAGTTTGAAAAGTGGTTATTTCCTTTTATATTTACAGCTGGTGCCTGTTTTTTTCTTCAATTCATTCATTTCAGATCTGACATTATTAGGTTATGTTAAGAAACCTAGAAAGTTAACAATTTTATTATTATGTAAAGTAGTCTAGGGACCCAGTGATACCAATAAGAAGCATTACTGGTTGCTTCTCAAATTGGAAAGCCATAGCATATGTTCTCTCTGAACCCATCCATCATCATCTAATACAAAATGAACCCATCGCTAAACAGTTTGAAGATAGTTTATATTAGTAGTATATCACAGTAGGTACAGTTCACCTAATGCACAACAGTCTAGTATCTGTAGCCTAGTGTTAGTTTCCATTTTAGCAGAAGGAATTTGGGCTATGTCCATACTACGCTTGGAGTGTACCATAATGTATAATCTGCCAATATTTCTGCTCAAAGACTTCAATGGGCAAACATATGACAAAAGGGCGTTCTTTTGCCACATGTTTGGTTAGGGATCCTTGAAAAGTGTAGTCAATTGCATTTTACTTTATACAGAAAAATATTATGCTGAGGATATTTAGCTTAAAGGGGTTCTGCCATTAGAAAAGAAATCAATACTTACCCATTCCTCCCCCGTCAGTCTTCTTACCACACCTTCTCCTCGCGATCTTCCCCTGGCTTCCCCAGTCCCCTGGTTCACATCACCTCCAGCCTCCCGAATCCTCTTCTTCCTGTGATGTTACATACATTCTTGGCAGTCATCTTCCTGCAGGTCAATGTACACTGCGTCACTAGTGGCGTAGCATTCACTGCCTAGCAGGGGCTGCCAAATCCTATGCCGAAACTGTGCATGCATGCTGCTTCGCCGCAAGTGTTCATATGCTATTGCAGAGAGACAGTGGCAAGTGCAGTCTCGGCTATAGCTCGGCATACAAGTTGGCATTCCCTGCTAGGCAGTGAACGCTATGCCACTAGTGACTGGGTACACTGACCTACCGGAAGGAGAATGCCGAGAATGTACACTCCATTACAGGACGTAACCCGGGGGACTGGAGGAGCCAAAAGAAGATCAGGGAGGAGAGGATGGGGTAAACAGACTTCCTGGGAAGGAATAGGTATGCATTGATTTTTTTTTCCTTCTAAAGACAAATCCCCTTTCATTTTGTTCATTTGTTGTATAAGTGGCGAATAATATATTCCTAGAGAAGCCATGCAAGCATTTAGTCAAAACCCGGAATGGATTATCAAAGAATAAGACCATTGATTTCCGTTGGGAGGTTTGTGCAGATTTTGCTGTGGATTCCACTGAGGATTTCATTCTTTCCACAGCAGTAGAGCATCAAAGAGAAAAGTAACTACAATAATAATTGGCATCCTTACCTTTACTAAGAATGCCTGACAGTCACTGACATAATCATATTCCAAACCATCAAAAGTGTAATAATGGCGATCACCATATACAGTACACACCGAGGGACATGGATAACTGGTGCAATTAAAGATTCCTCTTTTACAAACACTACAAGAAACAAGACATAAACAAGAAAGTCATTAATGCCAAGCAACATTTTACCAGACTTGTATTTTATTGTAATATTGCATATCTTCAGATATCCTGGTTTTATTACAACTTTACCGCTTATTCCAAGGTTTTGCAAATATGTGACAACAAATGTTGACGTGTGAACACAGCCTTCTGGTTTACATAGGTTCATTACTTACCATCTATGGGCCTTATTTACTCTAATGGTATGTTATAAAGCATGTGTGTAACCCCTCAGCCTGTGTAAAGGCCTTTCTGCACAGGACGGCTGCCAGGTGCTGAGGTGCCCGACATTCACCCCAGCGACGATCGCTCATGTTTGCACAGGTCGATGTAGCGGCAGACCAACAATTATTTTATGGCCTGCATGATTATTTTATGGCAATTTATCGCTGATCGTTCTTTCACTGCATGTGCTGATACAGCACAATTATAGTGCAAAACGCTCAATCTAACAAGCAGTTTGCACTATAATAGTGCCCGGGAAAAGGGTCTTAAAGACAAATTTGCATACAACATATCTGTTGCAAAAAGGTCTGAAATGTAGTTGTTTTGGCAGAAAACACAGTGATTTCTGCAGCCTCCATTCAGATGAATTGAGCAGTCACAGAAATTTCTACAAATCTGCCATGTGTGACTGTACCCTAGAAATATGGAGAGTACTTTAAAATGTACCTCTGATAATAGACAACCTTCTATAAATCAATAGCACAAGAAAATATAAGAAACTTTGCAATATATCTTATTAGAGAACAATTCTCCACTTATAGGGCTCCTTTCCTCTTCCCACTGACTCCTTAGCTCCCTAATTCTTCACTCACTCTGAATGCAGTGATAAAATGTGTCTCAAGAAAAGATATGTCTTTTAAGCTTCACTGAGAGATCAGATTACAGTCAATGGCTTCTTACTCACATAGCCTGTTACTGTATTTCTTGATAGTGGGGCCTTACCCATGGCAAGCGAAAAGGGTATATAAAAAACCCATGCCTGTGTTGAAAGGTGGGCACTGCTGACCTAGCGTGCAAAGCTTATGACCACCACAAATCTTAATAATCATTGTATGCAGTAGCTGCATATGCATTGTATAGCTATATTCTTAATTACATGTTGTATGTATCTTCTATTTGGTCAATTTATGTTGTGATTTGACCACTGAATGCATTTACTTTGGCATTGTGTGGCACTACTACATGGGCACTGTACAGTATATTACTTTAGTGTATAGTGATGTAGTACTCTAAAATGCTGTTGTTTATTTAACTGTAAAGAAGTATTATTTGACCAACGTAGAGCACTTTTAATTTGTTGCCCTGCTATATGTTACTTAGAATTAGCCATTGTATAGTATGGACATTTGTACATTCTATCACACTACACCATATAATTAGAGATAGGTCCAAAAATCAGGTATCACATGGGACCTTATTAAAAGAAAGGCAGGTTGTCTTTGAACATCCCCTTAACGGATTACCACTAGAGATGAACGAGCATACTCGCTAAGGAGAATTGCTCAAGCGAGCATTGTCCTTAGCGAGTACCTGCCCGCTCGGAAGAAAAGGTTCGGGTGCCGGCGCGGGTGAGAGGTGAGTTGCGGGAGTGAGCAGGGGGGAGCGGGGGTTTGAGAGGGAGAGAGAGATCTCCCCTCCATTCCCCCCTGCTCTCCCCAGCCACTCCTCGCCCCCTGCCGGCACTCGAACCTTTTCTTCGGAGCGGGCAGGTACTCGCTAAGGACAATGCTCGCTCGAGCAATTGTCCTTAGCGAGTATGTTCACTCATCTCTAATTACCACACTCTCTTATCTTCATCCACTTCTTATGTCCTATTCCATCCCATGTCTTACTGCTGAGCACTTTTTGATTTTTAACTATATACTTTTGGTATAACAATGCTTCTAGATAATTGATCTGTTTTATAGTAATAGTCTTTGTAAGCTAATCTTTATTGATATCACAGACAGACAAATATATTCATTACTATATTTTATACCTACCATGTGTAACATGGTGTAGATATCACTTCCCCAGACAAGTATTCCCAATCCTTCCATGTACATGGACAGCTATCTGGTACATAGCATTTCCCTTTATGCTCTGCCATGCTATAGAAATAGATAAAAACAACACAAAAGCATAAATATGTGTAGAAGAACATTATATAAGCACATGGCTATTATGAGCCTTCCTACTTACCCTGGCGGACAAATGCAACCACTGGCACATGGTGGTGATGGGACACATGTAAAATTCATAGCCAAGTTAGCACATGTAACTTCACAGTTGACGCCAGCAGATGGTAAGCCTAGTACAGGGTTTCTGCAATCGAAATAAGTCTTTCCTTCTGGACATGTGTGACCTTCAATATAGAATAACAACAAAGAAAGTATGGCTCTTCATGCTGCATTACAAATGAGTCAAAACCTGCTTCAAAGTGGTTGTCTGCAACTTTTTTTTTTGATGACCTATCCTGAGGATAGGTCATCAGTAGATGATTGGCAGGGGTCTACCACTAGGGATTCTCATCAATCACCTGACTTCAATGGGAGCTGTGCCTGCAGTATTAGCCCCGGCTGCTGCAATATAGACAGCATTATCTGCTTCCAGCACTGTTGATACTGACAGCGGTGACAGAGTCCTGGACAACTCCTCTAAAGGCCCATTTAGACACAATGATTCTCGCTCAAAGTCATCTTTTGAGGGATAACTGTTGTGTCTAAGTGCACGGACATCGAGCAGTTTTCTTGCATGATTCATTCCTCGCTCAATTCTAGTTTTCTATAATTGAGAGATGAACTCTTATCAGTGGTGCAGGCTGTTATCACAGTCGGCAGCATTGATAAGATTCTTTCAGCTCGTATCCCGCTGGTAATTCACAGCGGGACAAGAGCTGTAAGCACGGAGAACAATGCAGTTGCTTGCTTATGCAAAACAGCTGTATTGTTTGCCCAGCGATAGTTGCGGACTCCCGCTCCATCTGAGCGCTTTAGTAGCTAATTAGCTACTATAGACTATGCAAAGATGATCGCTCAAAACTGTCACTCAAACTGTCGTTTGAGCGACTTTTGAGCGATCATCTGTCAGTGTAAATGGGGTCTAAGAGAGCAAAACAATGTAGCAACACTGGCAAGATAGTGATATGTATACAGATAGTGCTTAGTTTCTAGACTTTTTAAATGATACTTTTATTAATTTTTGTAATAGTATGATACCAATATTTGCATATTATTTGAAAACCTACAAAATGTATAGGATATAGTACATTCTACAGAATAAAAAGGTGATCAGGTGTCTAGACGCTTAAGAGAGAGTACCGTGATGTCTATTTTCAATACTGGACACATCTCTTTATTTTCTTTATATTGATATAGAAGGTTCCATCCTAGTTAATGAACTTCAGTGATATCGTTCAGTGTAAATTTGCTGATGTCATTTTGCAAGCTAACTATAGGTTTTAAACCGTTCCAATCCAATTTGTTTCCTGGTTTTCCTAGGGGGCTTACTCTTTCTGCTGTTATACAACAGCGCTATATGCTGGCTTAAGCCAGTACTGCATGAGGTGACACGTTGGATAGGCTCCGACAGCAGAGAGGCTGGCAATATACAGTAAGAGAACCGCGACAGACGTCTTCCAACATCAGAGCTGTACAGCCTTAAATCATAATGTCTTTAGACGTCAGACAGTGGATTGGGAAGGGTTAAGGGGTTGTCCCAAGACTGACACTTATAAGTCCTCCACAAAGAAAGAGTCTTTTCCACCCATAACAAGCATCGATCAATGATATCAGCATGTCCATCAGCAATCCTTATTTCCATTTCATTGTAGCAATCACTGTGCTTGTATGTGACTAAACAATTCTTCATACACATAGTTTCATTATTGTTAGGCTAGTTTCACACAGGCGATCGCAATTTTCCCACATTTTTGTTCCTGCGATTTTTGAGTGTCAGCTATGCTTTTTTTAAGAATAATCTTGCATCGCTGCCGCCTGCGTTAAAATCGTATGAGAAAATTGCGCTTTTTTAAGCGCAAAAGTCAATAGGACTTTCTAATGTTAAAATTGCATCACGACGCAAGTTTATTGCATTGCGCTGTGATAAAAAAGGAGGCTCCATAGGGAAACATGGGAGATAAGAAAAAATGCAAAACTCTGAAAGATAGGAAATGCTGCAATTTTTTTTTCACTCAACATAGCATGAGTGAAAACATCGCTAATGGAAAGGAAACCATTGAAAATCATTGGCTTCATAATCTGCTGTTTTACTGACTCTTGCGCAATTTTCTCGCACGTGTGAAACCAGCCTTAGCAGCACATCCCCTATTTACATGTGTAGATGTGCTGCCAGCAAACAATGATTCTTCTGTCATCTGATAGGTTCAATATTTACGTGAGGCAATGATGGAGAACAAATGTTCATATGAACGCTCATTCAGCTAATCACTGACCCATGTAAAAGGGCTTTAAATTATAGATATCTGATTGCTCTAGTCCTACTGATCACTAGAAGGGGATCCTAAGCCCCGCAGTGAAGAGGAGTTTGATCAGAGCAGTAATCCGGCTTGTGTGCTATCACTTCATTCAAAGTCTACAGAATTGACGGAGATGGCCGAGTACAAGACTCACCTATCTCCATCAGGCCCATTGATTGTAGAGAGGTGATAACTGTCTATGCTGAGATAACCCCTTTAAGTACATGGGTCATGGACAGATGTGTCATACAGTATATTGCGCATCAAATCCTTGACTTAAAAACAGTACAATGTGCAATCTGGAGTCAACAAAAATGCTACTGCATTCCCTCATCATCACTTGCCTAGATTACTGCAGCCTCCTGTCTGATACTCTTGTACCCCTCCAATCCACATCTCCTTGCATTATTCGTGACAACTTAGTTTTTCAAATCTTAATGGAAATTTGTGTTCATATGTTAGGCAAAAATGAAGACATATAATACAATTTAATACCTGTGATGGTTGTAGAAATTTCAGAACATCTCATTGTTCCATTCAAACACTGGCTAGCAAAAAAATAGAAACATTATTACTACTGCAATTACTACTACCCTGTTAACAGTTAATTAAAAAAGTCAATTTAAATAGTGTCCAGGCAGCTATACATGTAAAAAAGTTAAACCTTTTTGAACAAAAATTAATATAAGACACTGTCTTATTTTCGGGGAAACATGGTAGGCAGAGTTTGTTACACAAAGCTTAAAATAAGAATGTTACCCCATTCTGTCACAACAGATTTAACTGAACATTTAAAGGAGTTGTCCCGTGGCAGCAAGTGGGGTTATACACTTCTGTATGGCCATATTAATGCACTTTGTAATATACATCGTGCATCAAATATGAGCCATACAGAAGGTATATACTCACTTTCCCTGCGCTGGCTTCCCGGTCTCCATGGTGCCGTCTAATTTCAGCATCTAATCGCCCGATTAGACGCACTTGCGCAGAAGGGTCTTCTCCCTTCTGGTCGGTCCGGGCACGAGCGGCGTTCTGGCTCCGCCCCCTTCTACGTGTCATCGCGTAGCTCCGCCCCGTCACGTGTGCCGATTCCAGCCTCCTGATTGGCTGGAATCAGCACACGTGACGGGGCAGAGCTACACGATGACGCGTAGAAGGGGCGGAGCCAGATGTATATTACAAAGTGCATTAATATGGCCATACAGAAGTGTATAACCCCACTTGCTGCCGCGGGACAACCCCTTTAACCATTCAGTCCAGAATTGTATCATTTAGTTATTAATATTTTAATCATATAGATTTCATCTTACCAGGAGCCGGACTGTCGCACTATCACTTCCCCTGGATGATAGATCCTGCCCTTATAGTAACAACGGCAGCTTGATCTAAAAGGTGGAAAAAATAATTGTAGGTCAATTACAATAAATTAAAGTAAATGTTTAAATTAGTAGCGAAACTAAAAAAAAAATATATATATATATATATATATATATATTTGAATTTCCTTGCTTATTTCTTAATAATGGGGAATGAAAAGATCTCAACACGGTACACATCTACCCCATCTATAAAAAATTGTTCTCCATATCATAACATTCATAAAGCTAGAGAATAATGACTATTACAGTATGAAGTACTGTGAAACTGCTCCATTACATTTTTAAAAATGTAACTCATTTAGAAACGGATGGCAGCAACACATCTCACAAAAGTTGAGCCAGGGCCATGTCTACTATTGTAGTCCCCTCTTCTTTTTACAATAGTCTTCAAATGTTTGGGATGAATAGACCAATTGCTGGAGTTTTTGGAGAAGAATGTTGTCCCATTCTTATTTGATATAGGGTTCTAGCTGCTCCACAGTCTTGGGGCTTCTTTGGTGGATTTTTCATTTCATAATGCTCCAAATCTTTTCTATTGGTGAAAGGTCTGGACTCCAAGCGGTCAGTTCAGCCCCCGGACTCTTCTACTGTGAAGCCATAGTGTTATGATGGATGCAGTAATGTGGTTTAGCATTGTCTTGCTGAAATATAAGGCCTTCCCTGAAAGAGACATTGTCTGGATGGGAGCATATGTTCTTCTAAAACCTCTGTATACTGCCCAGCATTGATAGTGCCTTTCATGATGTGTAAGCTGCCCATGCCATAGGCACTAATGCAACCCTATGCCATCAGAGATGTGGGCTTTGGAACTGTGCGCTGATAACAAGCTGGGGGGTCCCTATCCTCCAGAGTCCACCGGACACGGCGCCCATGTTTTCCAAAAAGAGTTTCAAATTTTGATTCTTCTGACCAGAAAACAGTTTTCTATTTTGCCTCAGTCCATATTAAATGAGCTTTGGCTCAGATAAGACGTCAGTGTTTCTAGATTGTGTTGGTATATGACTTTTTCTTTGCATGATAGAGCTTTAACTGGCATCATTCACAGACATTGATTTCTGGAAGTATTCCTGAGCCCATGCAGTGATTTTCATTACAGAATAATGTCTGTGTTTAATGCAGTGATGCCTGAGGTCCTGTAAATCACGAGTATCCAATATTGACAGCCAGCCTTTTTCCTTGTGTACACGAATTTCTCCAGATTCTCTAAATCTTTTGATGATATTATATACTGTAGATGGTGGGATATTCAAAGTCTTCGCAATTTTAAGTTGTGGAACATTTTTCTGAAATTGTTCCACAATTTTTAGATGCAGTTTTTCACAGATTGGTGAACCTCTGGCCATCTTTGCTTCTGAGAGACTCTGCTTCTCTAACACGGTGATGTGACTTACTATAAAGTTGGCCATCCTGCTGTTTTTTATTACTACCAATTACTTTTCAAGCCTTTTGTAACTCCTGTCCCAAGTTTTATGAGATGTGTTGCTGACATTAATTTCTAAATCAGTAAATTTTTTTATAAAATGGAAAAATGTCTCATTTTCAACATCTATATTTCAATATATATGTGTTCTATGTTCTATTGTGAATAAAATACGGTTATATGAGATTTCCAAATCATTGCATTGCATTGTTGGTGCCCAAAAGTGTGTTGCCAGTATTTCTGAAGCTTGTTGGCTGTTCCTGAACCATGATATCAAAGTTGTGATAGACATCTGACAGAATAGCACACTGAGGCAGGCCATGTGCGGATGATCCTAGAGGGGAGCATTGGGTTGTATGTCTGGTGTCTGAGCAACAATTTGCCACAGTGGACGAACTGACCCAGCAGTAAAACAGCAGAGAAGTTAGACAAATTTCGACAATGATCATGTGATGTACCTTACATTGACTGAGATTCAATAGTCGAAGACCAACCAGGTGTTCCCTTATGATCACACTTCATCACCAACAATGTCTAGCATGAGCCCAGTAAAGACATAACTGGAACTTGGACACATGGCAGAAAGTCATCTCCTGCTGAACCATATGGATGCTCGGGTCCACATCTGCATTAACAGCATGAAGCCATATTGCACTGGTTCATCGTTGGGGTTCAACAGGCCTGTAATGGTGGTGTCATGGTCCAGGGAGCATTCTCCTTTCATGGCCTAAGACCGTTGGTCATTATATCACAATCCTTGTATGATGAATGCTATAGGGACATGTTAGTTGACCAACTGCACCCATATCATCAGGAAGTCTTACCAAACCACAGTGCCATTTTTTAGCAGGACAGTGCTGTGTGTTATCAGGCCTGGATCACTAGAGAGTGATTGGAAGAACATGATAATTAATTCTCCACACTCCCTTGGCCTCCAAACTCACTGGACTATAACGTCATTGAACATGTTTGGGATATACTGGAAAGGGCTGTGAGATCTGCTCTTCTTTATTCACACCAACTGATAAAGCTGCTGCAGTGGGCAATGGTTGAGTACAGAGGATGTTTGCCACCTTGCGCAATCTGTTCCCAGATGCATGAAAGCCACGATCCCCCCAAAAGGTGGACTAACGCATTATTATGTAAGTGTTCCTAATGCAGTGGTCATTCAGTGTATTGTAAAATTACTTTGCCCAGAATTATGTATCGGTATCTTAATAAGAAACTGTTTCACATCAGGTTTATGGAAAATCATATACTTACATTGGAACACAAAAGCTAAGAGACTCATCAAAGTACTTTCCATCAGGGCAATTACATCCTTCAATACATTCATCAGTGCAGACTTCTCCCAGAGAAAGAGAAAGGCAAGTCCGTCCACAGTAAGAGGAGCACTGGTGGTACATCATTCCATACCGACATATTACTCCTATAGAAGAGAGTTAATATAATTGTATGTACATGTTGTAATAACATCAGTTACGGTAGTATTTGTGCAGTCAACATTCTTTGGGACCAGACGTACAGGATTATTAGAATGGAGCAATAAGTGAGAGGCTAATAATGATACAGATCCTGTAGAATGACATGCAGCTCAATGCAAACTAGAGTGCAGCAGGAAGTAACATTAAATCTCGTCACATCATCGTATTTTATCTTAACTAGATGTGTTTTCTTGTTGGTTATTATTGTTCAGCATCTTGTTTCCAATTATACAACATTCTAGATTAGCAAGTGCCAGATATATTGAGTCTACTAGGGGACAAGATTAACTTAATTGTAAACCAAACTTACCCTTGGGGATCAATATTAATAATTGATTCATTTTATCTTCCTACATCCTGCATTCATGACATATGTATATGTCATAAAATGTGTGTTCTAAAGGCACAGTGCCATTAATGTCAGCTATGCCCATGCAATCAGTAGCATGAGCCCGATGGTGATTGACAGCATGGTTCCAGCTGTAATGTCCAAGCTCAAACATCCAATATTAGCTGTTTAACTCCTAAAATAGCGATTGCAGCATGCTGATGGGATAACATGGCAGCACGGCCCTTAAGGCCCACTTCCTGACAAAGGCTCCGAGGTCTTATAGAGATATCTGACAATATACTAATGTAAAAGTATTGGTCTCCTTTTAGATTAGATGATTGTATTGCACTTAAAGGGGTTTTGTCATTAAAAAAAAAAAAATCAATACTCACCTATTCCTCCCCAGGCAGTCTTCTTATGGCATCTTCTGCCCACTGAGCTTCTCCAGACCCCTGAGTCACCTCACCACAAAGACGTTCTTTCTTCTTCCTGCAGGTCAGTGTAGGTTACGTCACTAATGATGTAATGTTCACTGCTTAAGAAGGAATGCCGATCTATGGCCAAAACTAAACATGCTTGCTGTCTCTCCGCGAGAGTTCATATACTATTGCAGAGAGACAACGCGCATGCACAATCTCCACAATAGCTCGGCACTCCCTGCTAGGCTATGAACGCTACGCTACTAGTGACTGGGTACATTGCCCTGCAGGAAGGAGACTACCAAGAATGGATGCTTTACCCCTGAAAGACGAAGAATTGGCCGGCTTGCGGTGAGGTGACTTGGGGGAACTGCAGGAGACCGGAGAAGATCAGCCGGGAGAAGATGCGGTAAGAAGACTGACAGGGTTTAGGTGAGTATAGAATTTTTGTTTTCTATTGACAGAACTCCTTTAAGCACCCAATGATCTTCCATTAAATGGAGGTAGAGAGGGCCAGAGATCACTTCTGGCTGCCAGCCTCCATTCACAGTAAACAGGCAGTGGTTTATAGATGAACGACTGCCTGTTTGCACAGAGCGATCATTGTTTGATTTTTATGTTTTCCCTTGGAATATTCCAGCAGTAATCAGCCAGCATCGCAGGCATCCCATTTCCTAATTGCCATTTTTATACAGTTTTTCATATAGTTTCAAAAATGAAAGCTGAGCTGTGATTGGTTGCTATGGGCAACAGCGACATTTTTACTATGAGACAGTTTTGATAAATGAGGCTTATGGTTTTACTGGTCAATATATTGTAACAAAATTATACAATATTGAATCTCTTTCTTTTTTTTAATATATATATAACTTCATTATCGTCCCCGACAGACAATTTTAGTTGCCGTATTTGGATTCAGCACCCTGAATATAGGTATGAACACTGTTGATTGTACATCAGTTCTTCCAACCATCAACATGCCAGACTGTACTAGCAGCTTGGGGACATACAATGCATTCTGATTGAGTTGAAGTCAGGGCTCTGGCTGGGCCACTCAGGGACATTCACAGAGTTGTCCTTAAGCCACTCCTTTGTTGTCTTGGATGTGTGATCAGGGTCTTGTTGGAGGAAGAACCTTCTGCCCAGTCTGATGTCCCTTGCGCTCTAAGGCCTTAGTCAGACGGGCGTTTTTTTGCACGATTTGCGCATGCGCATGCGTCCGACGATTTTTAAAACCATTGCTTTGCAATGGTATCGGACACATGAGCGCTTTTTATGCGCTCGTCCGATAAATTATAGAACAGAAATCGCAGATCGCACCTATCTGCGATTCCTGTTCTCTTCTCTATATGCACTCAATGGGGCCGGCGGCAGCAGCGCCGACCCCATTGAGAACATATAGAAGACAAATCATTCTTCTCTGCCACAGCTGTTACAGCTGTGGCAGAGAAGAACGATGTTTGCCCATTGAATTCAATGGAGCCGGCAATACAGCCGGCTCCATTGAAAGCAATGGGCTGCCGGCGTGCGCGGGATGAATTGTCGGGAAGGGCTTAAATATATAAGCCTTCCCTGCAATTCATCCAGAAAAGTGTTAAAATAAAAAAAATATACATACTCACCTCCTCCCGGCAGCCAGAGTTCCGCGCGGCCGGCCTGCAGTGGGTGTGAAGGGGGTGTGAGTCAGACCTGCCCCCTGATTGGCTCAGCGCTGAGCCAATCAGAGGCAGGTCTGACTCACACCCAGCCAATCAGGGGGCAGGTCTGACTCACACCCCCTTCACACCCACTGCAGGCCGGCCGCGCGGAACTCTGGCTGCCGGGAGCAAGTGAGTATGTATATTTTTTTTATTTTAACACTTTTCTGGATGAATTGCAGGGAAGGGCTTATATATTTAAGCCCTTCCCGACAATTCATCCCACGCTTGCCCGCAGCACATTGCTTTCAATGGAGCCGGCTGTATTGCCGGCTCCATTGAATTCAATGCGCTGGACAGCTCCGGCCCGTTTCTAATGAAACGCGGCTAGGAGCAGATTTTCGGGCACCGGTCACGCGATTTGCGGATGCGCATCCGTCATGCGATCCGCAGATCGCGCGAAAAAACGCCCGTCTGACTAAGGCCTGAATCAGGTTTTCATTAAGAATATATCTGTACTTTGCTCCATTCAGCTATCCATCAACCATGACCAATCTTGCTGTCCCAGATGCTGAAAAACACTTCCATAGCATAATGCTTCCACCTCCATGCTTCATTGTAGAGATGGTATTGGGAAGTGTCTAGTTTCCTCCAGACATAATGCTGAGAATTGAGGCCAAAAACTTCAAATCTTGGTTTTGAATCTTGTTTCTGATAGTTCTTTAGATAATTTCTGGCAAACTCCATGGGGGCTTTCATGGGTCTTTTACTGAGGAGAGGCTTCTCTCTGGACACTCTGCCATAAAGCCTAGTGATGGTTGACCTTCTGGAGGTTTCTCCCATCTGCACACAGGATATTTGGAACTTAGTCAGAGTAATTGATTTCTTTGTCGCCTCTCTTACCAAGGACTTTCTCCACTGATTACTTACTTTGGTGGGTCAGTCCTGGTTATTCCAAATATCTCCTATTTAAGAATAATGGGGAACACTGTGCTCTTGGAAACCTTTTTGTAGCCTTCTCCAGATCCGTGCCTGCACACAATCCTGTCTCCGAGCTCTACATGTAGTTCTTTCCTCCTCTAAAGATTTTACAAATGCATTGTAGTTTGAAAAAGTGCAAAACTGGGCTTGACCATAGTGGCAAACGATCAGCAGTAGTTGGCTGACCATACTGTACATCCTTAGTTTCAGACGATGATAGCTAAAAAAAATCCCATATTGCTGATCAGTTTTTCGGTATACAGTAGTTTACTATCAGCCATTGCAAACGATCATTCGCTATAATGATGAATGTCTGAAATTGTCATAATCCGCCATTTGGTCGCTTTTCATCTTATGTATATGGATACCTTTACTTTAAGATAAAAGGTAACTAATATAGACCCCAACAACTATAATAAATCAATATTATGCTTTGTGCTGCATAGACAAATGCACTGGGAACAATTATCAATTTAAAACATTCTGCGTTTTGTAACTACTCACCACAAAATGAAACCTGTGATCTGAAGTTGATGGAAACACCATGCTTGTTGCAGATGTAGGCATAGTGAGCCAGTGCATTGCACAGACAATTACTGCCACACTTACATGCATCAAAACGGCACAACTGGTAATACAATCCTGGACTCACGTAGGCATGACACGGAGCAAAAAGTTCCTGATTGATAACATCACAGTGGGTTGCATATCCGACTGGAAGATAAAATTGTGTTATATTCTTACATATATGAATATATGTGTTAGTCTTCGCTTTCATGATTTTTGCATATACATTGAGAGCACCTTATGATGTATACAATAACATGTCAACTTAACAATTAGGACCTAACGGAACATCTAGAAAGGGTAATACTTTTTCACAGCTCTGTCACTTTTAGCTGAGATTTGCTTTACATCAGCATTGTAGTAATTATGTTAATTTCTTCAGGTTAAGCCACCTTTTGAGCGATAATCGTTGTGTGTAACTGCCCTGACATCGTGCAGTTTTCGTTAAGCCGACGCTCATCATTGTCTTTCAGCGTGCTGAAAGAGAACGATCAGCCTTATCAGGAATTCACAGTGGGATACAGCTGATACTATTGTATTCCCTGAACATAGGCGGGGTATGAAGAACACAGCGGTCCAGCTGTGTTCTTTATACTCCACACAGAGCGCACAGCTGTATACCAGCACTTGACTTGACAATCTTTGCCCACTCTTCCTTGCATAAGTGCTCCAAATATCAGATTGAGGGGGCATCTAATGTGTACCACGTAGATTACTTTTTCTTTGCAGTAGGTGCTAATATTTCACTAGAAAGTTTAACTGGGGCAAGAAAGGTCCAAATTATATTATGAAGCTTGTCACTGTTTGGACCCTAAAACTTAACTTAATAATTATAGTTAAAATACAGAAACTGACACACATACATGGGACACACAAAAATAAGAAATGTACTAAATATATACTCTAGGATACTTCTTACTGGCTTACATGAGTAAATATCAAATATGGACGATTGTTATATGTCCTGAATTTTAATGGGTGTGTTTGGTGCCACTGTAGGTAAACCCAAATAAGAGGGACAATATTAAACAATGTTGATCTTCTCCCTGAGGCGTAGGGGAGTTTATTTTGACAGTACACTACAACAGGCAGGAATAACCCCCCGATGAAGTGTCAATCAGTTATAGATCTTACTCGTCACCAGGACAGAAGACAACTCTGCCGTGACATTAAATCAGGTATAATGAATTTAATAGGTCTAGTTTGGTCCAACGCGTTTCCTCAGGGACCTGAATGTGCCTCAATGATATGCCTCTATAAGTATGCTTAGTCACCCCAATAGGTGGTTTCCTCTATTATGGTATCTGCTAGGGCAACATATTATGAAAAATGTTGACACAGGATGAGTGAATTACCTTATTGGGTGCTTAACAATCTTATTACACTGGGCCTGATGAGATCGGGTGTCACTATTATATGTATGGCATCATGGAGAATCCCCCATTGAGATGATTGTGTCAAAATACATTCACGATTATCTATAATAGGTGTCTACTAGAGATAGCTTCGGTGAGTTGTCCGGGTAAGGCTCCTTACATCACAGAAGGAATATGTACTGACTGGAGCTTTTTGAGATACACCCCTATGGGGTGGTACCAATGAGTTCTATATAAGAGAACTCCTCTAATGGCACTCATTGAGTGATGTAAGGAGCGTTACCCGGACAACCCACCGAAGCTATCTCTAGTAGACTCCTATTATAGATAATCATGAATGTATTCTGACACAATCGTCTCAATGGGGGATTCTCCATGATGCCATACATATAATAGTGACACCCGATCTCATCAGGCCCAGTGTAATAAGATTCTAAAGCACCCAATAAGGTGCCTCACTCATCCTGTGTCAACATTTTTCATTCTATGTTGCCCTAGCAGATACTATAATAGAGGAAACCACCTATTGGGGTGACTAAGGATACTTATAGAGGCATATCATTGAGGCAGATTGGGGTCCCTGAGGAGCTCCTGAGTGGAGCGAAACGCGTTGAACCAAACTAGACCTATTAAATTCATTATACCTGATTTAATGTCATGGCAGAGTTGTCTTCTGTCCTGGTGATGAGTAAGATCTATAACTGATTGACACTTCATCGGGGGTTATTCCTGCCTGTTGTAGTGTACTGTCAAAATAAACTCCCCTACGCCTCAGGGAGAAGATCAACATTGTTTAATATTGTCCCTCTTATTTGGGTTTACCTACAGTGGCACCAAACACACCCATTAAAATTCAGGACATATAACAATCGTCCATATTTGATATTTACTCACGTAAGCCAGTAAGAAGTATCCTAGAGTATATATTTAGTATATTTCTTATTTTTGTGTGTCCCATGTATGTGTGTCAGTTTCTGTATTTTAACTATAATTATTAAGTTAAGTTTTAGGGTCCCAACAGTGGCAAGCCTAATATTTCACTACAACTAAATATGTTCTACACTTCATTACACGTATTCATAGATCATCTTCTCCTTTATTTTCTATTTTCCTTTACTGTAGTTGAAGATACTTGCATCTTTACATAAAAAACAACCTAAGGCCGCCTGTCCACGGAATCCGTCCCGATGCCCAGCAGGTGACCCCCACGTACCTGTCCCGCATCTTCTTCTCTGTACTTTGGATGTGCTGGCCTGCGATCCATCACGCATGTGCAGTACAGGGGACGCCGAGTCGTCACTATAGCGATGACGCAGCTCCCGCGGCGATTCTGCGATGTTGATTGCAGAATGGCTGCGGGACGCATGGCTTCCATTGACTTCGCAATCAATTTCCACTCGTGGGCAGGAAATCGAGTTTTTACATTGCATGCTATTGACTGTATTTGCTTGCGGAGTCCAGAGGTGGAATCCCACTCCGGACTCCGCATTGCAAATCCGTCCGTGGACTGGAGCCCTAACTTCATAAAAAAAGAGAGTAGACAAAGCAATGACATATGTAAGGGTAAGTCAGGAGGAATGAAGGACTTGGAGTGATTGTGATGGTCCAATTACTGATGAGGCCATCAGCAGTTAAATGAGCTTTATCACAAAAGGACTTCCATTTTTTGGGCTTACCATTCTGAAGATTAGTGTCACATGGATCTATTACAGGGATGTTTACTGGAGTTAAACAGGCTGATGATATTTTCCAGGCATTAGCGTGAAGTTGTGGGGTTCCTTCAATCATACCAGCTGGTGAGCTGATAAGAGGAAATGAAAGGTTTAGGAATAAACTAATAAACACTTATATATGCAAATTATGCACTGTCCCTTATGTAAGAGGGGCCCATACACCCCCCGGTGACTCTCGGTAGACATGCACACTGTTCTTCGGTTACAGTCCAGGGACTAAAATGCCCATATGACCGAAATCAAAGGGTTCTATTCACTGCATATTGTGTGCGCTCACTTCCGATCGTGTGAACGGGTAACTTCAAATAGCTGGAATTCACCCAGTCACGTGATCTTTAGTGCAGTATGGCCACTATCTTTTCATGCGCCTATACTGCGCTAAAAGAGCTGTTCTAGAGTTGTTTATTTTAAAACATGTCTATAATGTACTTCTTAAGGTTATGTTTACATGGACCAATCCATGTCAGATTTTTCCGCGCAGACTCCATCTCAAAATCCACAGCAGGAATCCGTAGGTGAGCCACAGATTTGTACTTGCAGTTACTGCAGATCCCGCACACGGATTTAGCCTTTTTCAGTGGGGTAAATCTGTGTGTAGATGTCCCGATGTGGATTCTGCATCAAGAAGTCACTTTTTGGTTTTTTTTAAAAAAAGAATACAGCACAGTTTTGTATTAGAATTAGAGATGAGCGAGTATACTCACTAAGGCACATTACTCGAGTGAGTAGTGCCTTAGCCGAGAATCTCCCCGCTCATCTCTAAAGATTCGGGGGCCGGCGCCGGTGACAGGTGAGTTGCGGCGGGGAGAGAGGGAAAGAGAGATCTCCCCTCCGTTCCTCCCCGCTCTCCCCCGCGGCCACTGAATCTTTAGAGATGAGCGGGGAGATACTCGGCTAAGGCACTACTCGCTCGAGTAATGTGCCTTAGCAAGTATACTCGCTCATCCCTAATTAGAATGCATTCTCTACTTTCGGATGATTTCACCGCAAATTTGACACAATGTCCATGATATGACTATAGCCTAATTGTATGTAATAAATATGAGTCAACATCAGATAGTCTTACAGAAAGTCATCTCTTAGATTGCCGTTAAATGTTCCACATAGGCCCAATGTTCTCCTCTTCCAGGAACTACTGGCCTGAATATAAAGTCTGTCACCTCCTTTAGCAAACTGGATTCTTATTCCAAACTTTGTCTTCAGCTGCACAAACATGGAAGACAAATTTCGAACCTCAATATCACCTGTAGAAAAAGCACATATACATAAATGACAAGTACCCTACTGGCTATGTTTGTGTTCCATATTGCTGTATATGTTACATTTGTGAGTCAAGGTGCCCCCTAGTGTTGTTTCTGAGAATGCATTGCAACAACAAATAACTGCTATAGTGGTTTGAGGGACTTTTTTCGTATTCCCTTGAAGCAAATAATGTTCTTAGAAAGCTGCTGTTACTTATTGTAACCACTATCAAGGTCGTCTGCAATTTTAAATTGGTATTGGGAAGATTGGTCCTGAAATGTTTTATATACCGCACTGCTTTGCCAATGACAACTTTTTCTCTACCAGTTTAATAACTTTATATTATACTTTTTTTAATGCCTTCGGGAACTCCCTCATTCCATCTGACATATTCCATCCAGAATATAATCTACCTGGTTTAAAGAGTCACCCAACCAATATTCCAAAATCACCTTCACCTGACAAGCCCACGACTGGTTACATTGACTCCCTATGCCTTATAGATTGTAAGCTTGTATTGACAGAGTTTCAACCCAGTGTGTTTTGTAAACATTTGTTTAACCCTTTGCAATCCAATTTAGGATTCAGGACTTCCTAGGGGGTTTTCTCTTTCTGCCATTATACAATGGCGCAATCTGTTGGCTAGACATCAGAGCTGTACAGCCTTTAATAAGAATGTCTTTAGACATCAGACAGTGGATTGGAAAGGGTTAATATTTGTATCACAAGGTGTTTTATAGCAGTTATAATCTATTACCCCAATATTCTGCTATGTATAGTACTACCTTGTTTACCTGAAAATAAGACAGGGTCTTATATTAATTTTTGCTCTAAAGGATTTTACTTTTTTACATGTATAACTGCCTGGACACTATTTACATTGACTTTTTTTAATTAACTGTAACTAGGGCCTAATTTTGAAGTAGGGTTTATACCTCAAGCATCCTGAAAAATCCTGAAAAATCATTCTGCATCCTCACAAATCCTAAAAAATCGTGCCAGGGCTTATTTTCAGAGTAGGTCTTATTTTCGGGGAAGCAGGGTATGAAAGTCGACAATGCTATATAACTATTAGCAATATATAAACAAAATACAAGTTACAGGTAAAGTGTAAAATGCAAGCATTGTATAAAATGCCTAGACAATCTATAGATGTGTGAAGTTTTTAGACAAAGTACGAAATGCGTGTTTCATTTAAATATGCTATATACTTTTCCTAGGCATTGAACAACAGCACCAAATATTCCCCTGGTATCAACTTTTTTTTACTTCGAGCAATCTAAACCCTATACCCCACTCAGTATGCACACCAACCTTTATTGGGTACCCTACAGTTCTTTCACTAGAGACCTCTGTACACCTCTAGTTTAATTATAATTACCCTCTTTGCTTTAGCTCACTTAAGGCCCATTTAGACGCAACAATTATCGCTAAAAAGACATCTTTTGAGAGATATCGTTGTGTGTAAATGTGCCCATCTTTCACTTTTCTGCCGAATGATGAATTTCAGTTCTGCATGAAATCCATGGTTCAGCAGAATGGCTGATAAGACGGGGCCACACGCTGTGCTCTGCCTGGGACTGCTGATTACAGCTGATTGTGTTCTAAGCTGTCATCCCCACTGGCAGAACAAAGGTAATATAATCAGGTAACAGTGGGTGGCCTGTTCCCTGAATACAGCTCCCAGTGGCTCACATGCTACTAATTGGTACTAATAGGCATTAGTACCAAGTAGCGGTTTATGCAAAATGATTGCTCAAAAGCCATCTTTTGAGTGATCATCTTTGTGGTGTAAATGCACCTATCATTGTATAGCATATTTTTGACTAGTTATGGTGTTAATACTTGGCTACCCTCTATCTTGATAGTTATTGGGCTTGCCACCCCTCCCCATTTTTTATTTCAATGCTGTTTTGTGTTCTTTACAGTGTTTTTCTTTACTTTGTACCTGTATATCATTGTAGCTGTACATCGTGTTGAGCATATAATTAGGTCTAAGTCTAGAAACAGAAGCACAACAAACAACCATGGAGCCTATGTGAATGTTTGAAGGGGGCATCCCTTTGCCATTATTATTAGTAGCACAGGAGTTCAGAAAATGGAAAAGTTGTGGTTATTATGGTTTTCAGTCTGTCCTTTGAACACGTTTACTGGATTTCTCTCTCCTCCATTATTAATAGTGAGTAGAGATGAGCGAACCTACTCGGCCATGCCCCTTTTTCGCCCGAGCGCCACGATTTTCGGGCGAAAAGATTCGGGGGGGCGCCGTGGGTGAGTGGGGGTTGCAGCGGGGAGTGGGGGGGGGGAGGGAGAGAAAGGGCTCCCCCCTGTTCCCCGCTACTACCCCCCACTCCGCCAAGCCTCCCCCCACCCCCCAGCGCCCCCCGAATCTTTTTACCCGAGTACGGAAGTACTCGAAAATCGTGGTGCTCGATCGAGTAATTACTCGAAACGAGTATATTCGCTCATCTCTAATAGTGAGTATTATCTGACCCTTAAGGTTTTTTTTCACTAAAGACATATATTCCCTATAAATGACTGATTGCTGGGGTTCCAACCCCCGAAGACTCCCAGTGATCCCGAGAGCAGTACACCCTGAATGCCCTATGCATGACCACCACTTTATTCATTTCTGTGGGATGGCGGGAGATTGCTGAACACATCAATCTCTGCCTGTCCTATAGAAGTGTATGAAGTAGTAATTGCAAATGTGCACCGCTGTTCCATTTACAAGAACCATTCAGAGTGGGCTCTTGGGATAGCTGGAAATCCAAGCCTGGAGTGTAGGCAAGGTGGCTGTTTAACAGTTAAAACTTTCCCCTTTACCTCTACTGGAGTTTCTTTCTATTCATGTTTGGCCAGCTGGCTACACCACTGAGCATTACAGAGCAGATTATTGCCTTACTAGGACTAATGCATCGACACTGACAGCAGCATAGAGGGTGGTGATCGGCAGTGACTGGTCAACTGTAATCTGTGGAGGGAACTATAAGTGCGTTTTTGCTGCCTAATGTCACCCACTCATGGCCTGAACCTGCACAAGACAGGGAATATAATGTCGGGTGCTGTTGTTCAAGGGATGTGTGGGGCCCAAATTGACCACAAAAGAAGGCCTGGGATTCCCTTGAACACGTGAGTTCACACCCTATATTATCACAAATGATGATTATTGGTTCTACATACTCTGCATTTGCCCCCCCCCCCTCCTATCTTACACTGCACATCAGTCCAATCATTTCTCACATGCCCTCTGCCAACTGCAGTACCTGCCATATAGATGTACTTATGTATACCACATATCCTGTAGGTCAAGAAGGGTATCGTTAGTCCTTAAAGGGGTTTTGTCATTAGAAAAAAAAATTCTATACTAATGTATTCTTCCCCAGGCAGACTCCTTACCACAACTTCTTCTCACTGATCTTAACCAGTCTCCCCTGTCAGCTCACCCGCAAGCCGACCAGCTTGTTATGAAGCCTGCATTCCTCACATTCTTCGTCCTGCAGGTTAGTGAAGGTCACATCCCTGTGACATAGTATCTACTGGCTAGGAAAGAATGCTGATCTATTGCAGAGATAGCAGGCATGTGCAGTCTCTGCAATAGCTCGGCACTCCCTGCCAGACTGTGATTTAGTGACATAGCATACATTGCCGGGCAGGAAGAAAAATGCTTGTGAATGTACGTAACCTCACAGGAAGCAGAAGAATCAGCTAGCTAGAGATGAGGTGACCAAGGGGGATTGCAGAAGCCAGGAGAAGATCAGGTAAGTAGACTGATGGGGGAGGAATAGATAAGTACAATATTTTTTTGTTTTAATGACAAAACTCCTTTAAGGAGAGCACCTAAAAGGTGTGTGAGGAGACTTATAAGGCCCCACACACCTTCTAGGTGCTCTCTTTAAGAAGAAACGATAATCTTTCTGACCTACGTCTATAGGCCTCTCACTAGCCAAGCCAGAAACAAGCTGCACACTGATGAAGGGTAAAAACTCAGAAACAGCTGTATGTGTATGGCTTAGAATTTCGAGTCATTGTTATAAGGCTTCTTTAAAAACTTTTACATTGACTTACAGGAATGCTGAATTGCCGCAGGTGGCACTGCAGAGGCATTGTTCCATCTTCCCATTTGCACATATCCTGTATAACTGCCCCTTTAACCATTTCCAATCCACTGTCTGACCTCTGAAGACATTATGATTTAAGGCTGTACAGCTCCGATCTTGGAAGACATCCATCGGGGGTTCTCTTACTCTATATTGCCAGCCTCTCTGCTGTCGGAGCCTATCCACCGTGTCACCTCATGCAGTACTGGCTTTAGTCAGCATATAGTGCTGTTTAACGGCAGAAAAAGAGTAAGCCCCCTAGGAAAACCAGGATACAAATTGGATTGGAAAGGGTTAATGTGCCAACTGCTCAACTAGGGATCTCTATAACTGCTAACCAGCTCCAACTTTCTGTCTGCCACTCTGTCCTATAACATCTCAGCTGCCACCAAATATATATAGCTGCCAACCGACCCATACACCCATAGCTTTTTTCGTTATAACTCTGAAATCTGACCACCTACCCATGTATGTACATATGCATGGCTAGCTATCCATTTACCCCATGTATGTATATGTCTAATTGCCTACCTACCCTTTCTCTATGTCTCAGCTGCCTCTGCTACAAAGCTACTTTGCCCTGCTCCCCTCTGTCTATCGGTTTTATATCAGTTGGCTACTAACTTCTTACCTTACCCTGGTATCCACATTCTCTAATTATTCAACTGCGCTCACACCATTCTTACTTCCTAAATGCCCCAGTTCCTGCCAATCACCCACCTCCCCTAAATATCTGTAGCCTCTAATTACTTGGTCATATTCTCTAGAATGGAAGCGCTCTGGAGGTAATGGCAGTGGTCAGCACCAGCAGTAACCCTCCACTTGAGAAAATCTTGCATATGTCCCTGGTGCCAGCAGTGAGCTCCCCAGCAATCAGACATTTATCTCCTATCTTCTGGATAGAAGATAAATGATTTAATGGAAAAACCCGTTTAACAGCGAAGAGTGGCTGTCTGAAAAAAGAAGCTATGCTTCTTACTTTAGTAGTTACGCATTTCCCCTTATGGTGGCTTGCCATCTAGTAATCATATATCAGTTATTCATATACTATTTTCATAGAGCACTCACCATTCAGCATAAGACCTTGGTTAGGACCAAAATGGACATCTCCACTCCTCAAGATAGTGACCTGTTTATTAACGTCCTCATCTAGCACAAATGTGATTGACTGAATGCACGTATGGTCAGAATGCTTGAAAATAAAACAAAATATAGTAATTAAGTGTTTCCCATGCCTACAACAATGAACCGAACTCAGATTTAACAGTGTATTTAGTCTAATAAGGTCCAGATGTGTTCTCTTCCCTGCTGTTTTAGGCTGCATTTTGCGCATCCGATGCATATTGTGTGCACACTTACGAACCCCTCATAGACTTCTATGGGGCCCTTTGGTGCGCAAATGCACACAAAATAGATCATGTTATTGCTATTCTAGCAATGGTTTCTATCCTCTATGTACTATGCACGCAAATTTTGAGCCCGCAGATACGTGCATATATACGCCATAAGTCTATTTTGGCTGATGAGGGTAGACGTTTTAGGCATGTCTGTGTTCATATTGGGCTCCAGATTAGGAGGAAAAGAGTAGATTTTGTGCTCTATACTTTTCCCTGTAGTACGGTAGTAGTTAAAGTGTTCAAATAAATTGCTGGTCTGTATCAACGGTTTTGTATTACATCCAGAATGTTGCACCTAATAATGCCTGCTGTTTATTTTATTAATTTCTGTAGATATTATAACCTATTAATAAGCCCGGTGCTGTGTGAGGAGAAGCCGTCCTGTGCTACAAACAGCTTCTCCTCTTCACATCGTTTCTGCTCTCATCAGGACCTGATGCAGGGTGACACTTTCACAAAATAGTTTGGCTAAGCATATTGCAAGAAATGATTAGAATCATCTATTCTGTGCATTAAAAAAATGATGGTTACACTTTAACTGCAGGACACAAACCTTTGTTAGAGTGCTGGTTATATGACCTGTAGAAAAGTGCAGAATACACAGCCTAGAGGGTCTAAGCTATAGTAATGGATTCTTCACACCAAAAGTCACTTATCATCAGATGGATGCCTCAAAGATAAAAAAAACAAAACTCAGAGGGCTCCTTTAGGGGTTACAATTTGATAAGTACATTAGTAAATCTCACTGGCTTTCAAAATGAGAATGTACGGAAGCGGTGGTTTAAGGCATTCTCAGGGAGATAAAGTGTAATATCACTCTATCTATTTAGTTGTTCATCTCTCCACACGGCATAAGTGCTTCGCTTGGATCTAAAACACCAAATACCTGCTGTATGGGCTTAGATTCCAGGACTTTGAAGGTAATCTAGTCCTACACAAAGAGCCATTTGTGTAGAACTATTTGTTGAGTTTTGAGCAGCTCTTCAGTTGGATGAGATCCTAAAATTTGTATGTTCTGTCAATGCTCAACTCAGACATTGTCTTCAGTCCAGCGAGTCAACTGAGCAGCTTCATTCATCTGCTTAGTGGTAAATTGGAGTGCTCCCTGCCAATCAGAAGACTGATGTGCTCTATTAAGACACCTGTTTGTGTTGTAATAGAAACTGATTCTTGAGCAATCATGCAAAAGATATGCAAGGAATGAAAAGGTACTAATACAAAAGAAATGTGCCATTTGCTATAAATATTTATAAACTAGAGATCTAAAAGCACACTCAGTGCAAAAAGCCAATAAAAGTTAAGATTTTTTTGGGGGACGTGTTATGAGGCCTCATCATATGAACTACAATGTGAACTGTGCCCTATTTTAGGATGGCTTGTAACTGTTAGGGCGGAGTAGACAAATCATTGACTTAGATTGATTAAAGTGAATACCCGATGTTGTCTAAAAGATATGTCGGTTACTATTTATAAGTAGTGCTTTCCTGTATATATTTTCTTTAGTGTTGGCAGCTTATCTGCCTCTTAGGGTATAGCAATGATCAATGGCCACAGTTGTTAGTTATGTCTACAGAGAGTCTGGGGCAGTCTTACGTCCACCACCGATGTCACCAGAGGCTCGGGATGCTACCGTATGCTCTATATTGCAGATATGTGTGCTCAGCCTGACTGCTGTATATAAACATTACATTTCATTACAGTAAGCATAACATAATTATCACCAATCTATGCTATTGGTGAGAAAATTATTAATAGGACATTGCCACAACATATACTGAGCCAAAGGAACCTCAGTAAGGGGAAAGCCCGGAGATCTGCCTTAAGTGAGTATTCCGGGACTTTTACTATTCATTACCTATCCTCAGGATAAGTCAATCATAGTTGACCTGTGGGGCCTGCCACTCAGCATCTCCACTGATCAGCTGATCATCCGACCCACTGTCATTGCAGTGGGTCAAATGTCGTCATCGGTGATGAGGGTGGAAAGTGTAATAGACCCCTTTGCTCCCATTGAAATGAAAGGGAACAATGCACCCTATTACAAAAGTGTAATAGAAGGCAGCGCTCCCATTGATTTCAGTGGGAGAGAAGCCGTCTATTACACTTCCAGCCCTGACCACTAATAATGACATCCAGCCTGCTGCTCTGACAGCAATTCGGACTACCAGCTGAAAGGCTGGGTTCCCAAGTGGCGGACTCCCCACTGATCAACTATTGTTGACTATCCCGAGGATAGGTCATCAATAGTAAAAGTCTCGGTGTACCTCTTTAATATTGCTATAGCAGGATCATTCTGTCAATACGTCTTCTTTAGATTTTTATACAATTGGCAAGCTGTTTTTACAAATCCTGTATACTAATTAGGTGTTTCATGTTATAGGATAAGTTGGCCTTACCTGTTCACAGGAGGATTTCTGTAACGTGATAGTAAATTTATCTTTTCCAATTCCCTTGACCAGAATGTACTGACACAAGCCCAGGAATGTAAAATAACGTCCATCAAAAGTTGTGAAATGGGAATCACCAACCACAGAGCACTCAGCTGGAATAGAAAAGTGCATTTTTGCAGTAAATGCATGCAACTTTCAAAGTTAAAAAACAATTGAAGTAATTGATAAATTACTGTGTTTCCTCGAAAATAAGACAGTGTCTTATATTAATTTTAGTTCAAAAAGGTTTAACTTTTTTTACATGTATAGCTGCCTGGACACTGTTTAAATTGACTTTTTTAATTAACTGTTAGCAGGGCTTAATTTTGGAGTAGGGCTTACATTTCAAGCATCCTCAAAAAGCCTGAAAAATCATTTTGCACCCTCAAACATTCTGAAAAACTCATGCTATGTCTTATTTTCAGGGAAACAGGGTAGTTACGCATTGATTTTGACTACAATTTTATTTGTTACCACCATTATTGACAGCCCTCTGGATTTACATTTCGTTCGTTCACTCGTTTATTCATTCACTTTCACTGTACCAGTGACCGAGTGAATTATCGCAGTTTACACGCAACATTGTGTGAACCAGCAAATGATTTTTATGCCTGCGTAAAATGAACGAAGTGAACAAATTCTCGTACGTCGTACAATTGTTGGCTGTGTTTACACTGAACGATTATCGTTCAACTTGGCACGATCACACTATCTAGTGATTTTTGGAACGATCATCATTCCATGTAAAAGGGCCCTTATCTAGCCTAGTAGCTCACAGCTTTGCAATACGATGGGAACAGCCATGATTTCCAGTGAGTTTGGAACTACTGCAGCAATTTTTCAAGCTCTCCTGGACAAACACAAGGGTAAAGTACAATTGTCTAACTTTTGGAAGGAATTCCAGTTAAAATAATTAATCTTTAAACCTCACCTGGACATTCATGTTCTGTGCAGTTCCAAACACCACCAGTACAAATACTGCAATGTAAAATTAAACATATGCAAAAATCAGGAACATAAGTAGCAATATCTGCAAATACACATTTTTTATATATTGGACTTTTTATGGCCTAGTGTGTATGTGTGTAAGACTATTAGACTGTGAAACCCATGTGAGCTGAAACTGATGTGAGTGATTACATCGGTGTCTGTATATAGCATTATGAAATACACTATCCTATCGAAGGTAATGGGGCTCCTGAACGAAAACTTTAAATAGTATTTATTAACATATGTTAATACTTAGTAGGGCCTCCTTTAATCCTTAGTAAACTTTCTGGTAGCGTCTGATACATTTCAGCTGGTATTTCCTTCCATTCATCCTGAAAACTACTGGTGAGTTCTCTCAAAGAAGATGCATCGGCCCATCTACAATGGTGTAAGGAGTGTAATCATTGGACAGTTGAGCAATGGAAGAATGTTCTATGGAGTGACCAATCATGCTACTCCATCTTTAAATTAGGTAGACGTACCTGGGCGTGGAGGATGCCTGGGGGACACCTTTTAACTGAGTTTCTGCTCCAACAATTAAGTATGGCGGAGATTCCGTTATGATTTGGGGATGTTTTAAGTAGCATGGTTTCAATTCCTGGTTGTAGTGGCAAGAAGCATGAACACAGAAGTTTACCTTAACATTCTAGACAATAATGTTCTAGCAACAATATGGCAATACTCTGGAAATGGTCAGTAATTCTTCCAACAAGACAACGTGACTTGTCACAAATCCAGTGTTGCTGGTTCGAGAATATGGATGTTTCATGATTGGACTAGCCTCCACAAAGTCCTGACCTGAAGCTTGCTGAACATCTCAGGGGCAAACTGGAATGTCAGGTCAGGAAATATGAACAATGTCTATTTTTAGAGAACTTTTCAGATGTTTGCAGGATGAATGGAGGGAAATACCAGCTGAAGTGTATCAGATATTACTTAGAAGTATGTCACGGAGAGTATTTGATATCATTAGGGCCAAAGGAGGCCCCATTGAGTATTAACATATATAAATAAATACTGCTTTTGATTCTTACTCAGGTGTCCAATTACTTCTGGTAGGATAGTGTATGTTGGTGAGGTATATACAAAACAGAACAAATCAATGCATGTAATAATGTTGTTAGCAATAATTACCACATGCTGCATTCCTGTTCTATTTTAGAACCAGCTGGGTATGCTGTCCCATGGTAAATGCAAGGGCAGCTGGTAACCGAAACACAGGAGCCGTTGTCCAGGATAAGTCCTAGTTTAAGAAGAAAAGTGAAGAATAGCCATTGAGACTGCAGTCATACACACTCACATGTATGTTAGAAAATATAAACATTTTTACTGAATAGCTACACACTAGTATTCCAGGAAGAGTAAAAATGACTAATTGACATAATTATATTGAACTTTTTAAGTTGGTTTGACTACATTTTTAATGTGCCAAAATCAGACCCTACACATTGGGACCTGCAGAACATCCCTATCTGGCAGTTGTGCTTGTGCTCACAGAATCAACTCTTCAGTATTTCCCTCTTGTATGATAAATATTAGAAAATCATGCTATACAATCTATACAATTTCAAGTTCTTTTGATCATTGTCACATAGTGTACACCCTAATATATAAGTTATTCCTGATGACATTCACAAACATTTTACATGCCAAATATTAGGTGCAACATGGGAAAAGAAAGAAAAAGAAGCCAAATATGCATCACCTGTAGAGATGAGTGAGCATACTCACTAAGGCAAACTACTCGAGCGAGTAGTGCCTTATTCGAGTATCTGCCCGCTCGTCTCTAAAGATTTGGCTGCCAGAGCGGATGAGCAGTGAGTTGCAGGTGGGAGCAGGGGGGGAGCGAGGAGAGGGGGGAGAGAGTGAGAGAGAGATCTCCCCCCTGTTCCTCCCCGCTCTCTCCCACCGCTCCCCGCCCCCCGCCGGCCGCCAAATCTTTAGAGACGAGCTGGCAGATACTCGAATAAGGCACTACTCGCTCGAGTAGTTTGCCTTAGCGAGTATGCTTGCTCATGTCTAATCACCTGATAACACTGCAGGGCAGGCTCAATCACCATATCCCCTAGCAGCATGCAGAAAGCCAGATCGCCTAATCTGGGTTGAGTTGAGTGGCTGCTCATTAGTCTGCACATGAACATTCAGCTCCCCCATATTGCAATCTGTTTTTTTGTGCATGCTGCTAGGGAATATAGTGATTGAGCCTGCCCTGCAGTATTAGGTGATGCAGGTAACGACACCCAGCTATACACCTCTTCCCCTGACATCTCAGCACCTTTCCTTCAAAATACCACCGACTGTCTGTCCGCTGTCTCTAACACCATGTCCTCCCTTTTTCTCAAACTTAACCTCTCAAAAACTGACCTTCTCGTCTTTGCGCCTTCCAGCTGACCTCCCCCTAACATCTCCACATCAGTATCTGGCACCATCATAACCCCCAGACAGCACGCATGCTGCCTTGAGGTCACGCTGGATTCTGACCTCTTCTTTACCACCCACATCAAATCTCTGGCCCGAACATGCCACCTGAACCTCAGGAGTATTGCTAAAGTTCAGCTTTTTCTCACCACGGACATGCTGAAGACACTCGTTGTCGCCCTCATCCACTCCCGACTCGATTACTGCAACTCACTGCTCATTGGCCTTCCCCGACCAGACTTTCCTCTCTCCAAACCATACTAAATGCGGCAGCTAGACTCATCTTCCTATCCAGCAGGTTTTCAGATACCTCTGCATTATGCCAGTTACTGCATTGGCTGCCCATCCATTATAGAGCTCAATTCAAACTCATCATCCTCACCCATAATGCTCTCCATGTCGCCGTGCCAACGTATACTGCTTCCCTCCTGTCCATACACCACCTAGCCCGCACACTCCAATCCGCTAACACACTCAGACTAAACACCTCTCTAATACAAACCTCACATGCTCGCCTCCAGGACTTCTCTAGAGCATCACCAATCCTCTGGAATGCTCTACCCCCAAGCCATCCGAACAATTACCGACGCACGGAACTTCAGACGCGCCTTTAAGACGCACCTCTTTATAGAAGCATACCAAACCTCCTGATCTAGTCCCCCATTCTATCAATGTTCCCATTCTAACACAGATTCACACAAACTGATCCAAGGAAAATTTGCTAACTTCACTTTATGCTTTATTCTGAGGTCACATGTCAAAGTTCTAATCATGAAAGGGCAGGTGTCGCTAATAAAGTGCCCATTCACTGTAAATGTGTTGACTACCTCGTTGCTTACTCATGTATATATAAAGTACACCACTAGAGGTCTTCATTTCCTTAATCAATACTATTTACTAGGCTGTAATCTTAAATTTTCTTTTGGTTCTTACCATCTGGACAGTAACATCCATCCAGGCAGTGCAGATTGCTTCCAAGACATTCTTTTTCATACGTACAAGTTGGCGGACAGCAGCTTATACAGTCCCGGTGAACAAAATTGTTCTCACATTTTTCAGCTGAAATATAACATAAATAGAGATAAACTCAATGCTTCAACTTTATGCTTGTTATGCAGATTACAATAAACTCATTATGTTCCCCATCATCCAGACATTTCCGTACACTTCATATAGTACTGTGTACTGCACTACGCAACATGCACCATGTCATTTATAAGGACTGTCCCTAGTACACTATGCACCCAATGTCCCATTTTGTGAATGGTTAAAAATTTGCATGCAGTCTCCATTCACACACATGGAATTTGATGTGGATATTATCCTAATTTTTACACCAAAATCCATGCTAAATTTGATGACTATCCACATTCCACGTGTGTGAATGGAGTGTCTACAACCCCATTCAAATGAAATTGACATTTTTGGGAAGAATTTTTTGTGCTGCCACAGAAACAAGTCTCAGGGAAATTAAGGGAAAGAAATCCATAATTATAGAGGGATGCCTCAATATGCAGAATCTATCTCTTCTCACTGAGGAGGTGAAATCCCCACCAAAATCTGAACCACATCAAAATCTGCACCAAATGGTAGACTATAAACCACAGCAAAAAAAGTTCTAACTCTAACAATAAAAAAACACTTACTACATGCAGGGAAGTCATCTCGCCAGTCTCGTATGGGGAAGCCAGAATGGGAGCACGCTCTTGCATACTCCATTACAGCCCGACAGTAGGTTTCTTCATCATCCCGTCTACGGAAACATTTTTGCATTAATGTTGGTCAATATTTCACATGTAATAAAAGACTAATAACAATAGCTAAAGCACTATGCACTAATACATCATCCAATTGTGTTCAAAAGTCTAGCATTTATGTAACGTGTACTGCTGGGATCTGTAGTTTTAAGCTTCCTAGCAGCACAGCCCTCATAGGGGTAATTGATTGAGCTGGCTGGGTGTGGTACTTCCTGCTAGCCAATCTCCTGGGTCTGTGCTCACATATCAACATAGACCCTCCTTACTGACACAGACACAGTTCACACAGCAAGCTGCAACAGGACACTGATCACACAGCAAGCTGACACAAAACTGACAGAATATAAATGGACATGAACCAGCACAGGGCACAAATCACACAGCAAACTTCAACAGACAAGGATTCATGACTGCTCACCCTGAACACCAGACAGAGACTGACCAGGAGCTGGGTTTATATGTGAGCACAAACTCAGGAGATTGGCTAGCAGGAAGTACCACACCCAGCCAGCTCAATCAATTAACCCTGTTAGGGCTGTGCTGCTAGGAAGCTAGAACTACAGATCCCAGCAGCACACGTAACAATTTATTTATTTTTACTGACACTGCTTCTGGAATTTCATTAAAAGGGTTGTTCCACCACATCAATTCCTTGCCATATGCCCAATTATAGCATATGGACTTCACAGGGGGTCTTTTGTTCTACTGGACCAGGCACGGCCAACCCATTACATGGCGAACCATTAATATGAATGCTACATCAGCTCTGACTTTTTTCACAAGATGCAAATGGGGTTTAGCACTGTAAACTGCTGCAGAATCTCAGTGTTTGAGTTTACACTAAGGGACCTTTCACACGGGATGGAATTGCGCAGCAGGAGGCAGAAAAATCCACAGCCGCGAAATTCCACACCAAAATCCGCAGGTCAGACGATGGATTTTGATACGGACTTGCAGGCAGGTTTTAAGCCATTTTCAATTTTGCATCAAAATCCGCAGGTACACCAATTCTGTCCCATGTGAAAGGTCCCTTAGGCTGCCTGCACACAGCCAGTAAACACTGTGGAATCTCCGCCAGCAGAATCACTGTGGAAATTCCGCAACGTTTACAGTACAAGCTAAGTGAGTGACATTTCCAACGTCTCCTTCACACGTTGTAGTTTTTTTCTGATGCGTTCCGCAACGTTTACCGTACAAGAAATTTAAAATTCAAATTCTGCTCTAAATCAGCTATGTGTGAATGCACCCACCCTGAGGCCTATGTCATATGGGCGTATTTTGTGCGCAGAAAATGGATCCCATTGATTTCAGTGGGATCTTTCACAAACGCATATTTTGATTACAAAACAGGGTATTCTGTCCTTCCAGAAGCCGCATATTTTGTGTTTAATCCTTTTAGCACATTAACACTTACTTGCAAAGATCGTTCATGCAACTGGCGATGAAAGAATATGGGTCAATAGTCTCATGGCAGCTGAGAAAAGGGAACTGTAACAGCACTTGACACTTGAGAAACATTGCCTGTTTTCAAATAACACAAGGTCAATATGTACTGCTAAACCTCTCATAGTAATACCTGGCAATGGGAAATGCTATGATCTAGTTAATAATGCTGCACACAAAAGTCACATCTGTTGATGAATGGAAACACAGCAGATCGAAAATAGGAAGATTTTTAAATATATTTAAAATGCAGTCTAATGGAAAAAAAATTTCTATAGAATGGATCTAAATGTGTAACTTATCCTGACCTTCTCCCTAGTTTTCATGGCCGCAAATGTTAACACCTTCCTAAATCTTTCCCTGCTAATTATGAGCTATCTATAGTTATATCATGTCTCATCCCCCCCAAATAAGGTGGCTGCGTTTTTGGTCTTTTGGTCTATCTTGTTGACTCTTTAGTTTCTAACTTTGGCTATTCCTGCTTTGCTGCATTCTCCACTCCTGACCTCGGCTTGTTATATTGACCTCTCTCCTGTCTGATGTTTACCCTGACCTCTGGTCTGCTTGTACTGAACCTGCTCTGTGTGTCCTGACCTTCTGCTTGTTCCTCATTCCGAAGCTATGCTTGACCCCGATTGATCTGATAACTCCTCCATGCACAAGCTCAGGTACCACGCCTTCGTCTATTGCAGAATGAGCTGCCTCATAACTGGGACCACTTATAGTGTAAAGACCAGGGCACCCCGGAACGAAGCCCAGATGTCGACTGGTGAGGTGAAAGGGTGATGACCAGTGTTATGCAGGTGTCATGGTGGATTTGACCTAAAGACAACCCAGTGTGTAGCACAGTGGGTCCACATCTGATAGTTCATATTTGGCTTCTAGCTGAGAAGGGCATTATTTCGGTGATGCTAATTTGCTGACAGCAGCTAAATGATAGCAAAATGGTAGACAGAAAATATTCCCCAAACATCAGGGAGCTCTTCATTTCAAGGTCTTTGCATCCACTACTTTAACCCATTCTAGATAACCCTCTGCAACTCTGCAGAACTGTGAATGCAGCTCTGGACTATAATACACACCGTAATTGAATTAGTATGAAATAAGAAAAACGTGTGAACGGTTGCACAAATCTAATGTTTGTGTGCCCGCTCAGACGGCATGGGCCCCGGCACATAAATATGCCGACGCTGCAATGCCATAGCCTCCCCTTCCCTCCTTCTCACCAAGTCATCTCCTCTCTCCTTCCCTCCAGCTGTTTGCAATGGGAGTAGGCGGAACAGGGGTGGTGCTAAGCTCCCACCCCCTCCCTGCATCCAGCCTTGGGAGGGAGCAGAGCTTAGCTCTGCCCCCATCTTGCCCCCTCCCATTGCAAACAGCTGGAGGGGAGGAGAAAGGAGGAGAGAAGAGGGAGGGAGTTAAGCAGTCACGCTGCTAAACTCCTTCCCACCTCCCTTCTCTGGCCGCTGTCATTGGCTCCTATAAGAGTCCATGTAGCAGCCAACATATTTCAGCCCGAAAGATAGTTCCAGGACTATCTTTTCGGACCGACATAAAAGCGCCCGGCACTATATTGGCCCGGCCAGGCCCTTTTACACAACAGGAATATGGCCATGTGATCTAATGCATTGGAATCCAATGCATCAGATCACAGCATATATCGCCCACCGATGAAAACAGTGGCCGTTATAAGCTCGTGTGAAAGAGCCCTTAGGAAAGCTTTTATGAGGGTCTCTAATACTAAAAGAACATTAGCCAGACTGTTGTGTTTCATCTTTCAGTATATTAACACTTAGTCCATGTTCAGACCTGACAGAATGCTGTGAATATTTGGTGTGCATTCTATATCACAAATCCACAGCAATCTGTTATACAATAAATGCAAATGGGGTTTTCAAAGCTTCATCCCCATGTAGCTGAAAAAATTCACATGGAATTATGAGCAATGCATATGGTGAAATCCACAGCAAACTTCAAGACAAAGTCCAAATGTAACGCATTCATCATGGAAAACATCTAGCGCACATGGACTTGACATTAAATAGATCACAGATCAACAACATTCTTTTCTCTGGTGAAGGAAAGAAAATCAAGGCTGAACTAATTGGATCCTCAGAGCAATGCAATCAATATCACACATGAATCCACTTTGTACCAGTAAAAACCTACCTCGTGGACGGACTCCTGAGAACAAGGATTTGGGTATTCGGAGACTGTGGGGACACAAATTGGTTCTTCTGGAATTTGAATATACCAACTGTTTGCAAACAAAGCTATGTCTTCTGTGGTTTCTTCTGCTGTATAGGCAATGCAAATATTAAACATTTTATATGCAGACAACTTATATTAATATTATGTATTAGCACCAGGTACTTCATCATAATGAAAATGACTATAGTAACTTTTAATGACTTTCTAAAGCACCATTTTATATCTCTCATCCAATTAAAAATTCCAACATGGTCCATGAAGGTAGATTTCTTTAAAGAGATCCTATAACCTGAAGCTACCCATTGTTTTATTTTAAAACTCACTAACATTCCCTCACCACCAAATAAAAATCTAAGTGCTTCTGTAAGGATTGCAGGTAGTAAAAAAAACTGAGAAAAACAGACCATTAGAGATGAGCGAGTATACTCGCTAAGGCACACTACTCGAGCGAGTATTGCCTTAGCCAAGTATCTCCCCGCTCGTCTCTAAAGATTTGAGGGCCGGCGCCAGTGACAGGTGAGTTGCGGCGGGGAGCAGGGGGGAGCGGGGGGGAGAGAGAGATCTCCCCTCCATTCTTCCTCGCTCTCCCCCACCGCCCCCCGCCGACCCCCGAATCTTTAGAGACGAGCGGGGAGATATTCGGCTAAGGCACTACTCGCTCGAGTAATGTGCCATAGCAAGTATACTCGCTCATCTCTACACACCATGTTCCCTCATTTACACACAGGGCAAGTCATTGCTTAGCCAATTTGATTGTACAGCTACATCATCCTTTTAGGTGCAAAATCAACTGATAGGCATGATTTTTTCTTGTTGTCAAATATGAAGAAGGGAAAAAATGCGGGAAAGGGATGGGTAATACTATAAGAATCAGAAACACTATCTTTTCTCCTTAGGGAGAGCACCTAGACAGTGAGTGAGAAGACTTAAAAAGCCATCTAAGCTCTTCTGGGTAATATGCAAATAACGGAAATGAAACAATACTTCCACAGTGCCACCTATTGGAAGGCAGCAATCCCTAAAGTCAAAGTTAGACTCTTTATACAAGCCTTGTAACAATGACCAGGAATTAAAAAAAAGCAAATGAGAATCGTCATGATGGTCTGAAAAGAAAATGTTTTAGAAGTTAAGAAGAGAGTATTCAAAGATGGAATTGGCATCTGAATGTACGATGTAACTGAGGAGGGATGCACCATTTTTTCCTCAGACAGCATACAGGATAGGATTACCTCTGGTTATGATACAAATGTACCAAATATACATATTGATTTTAAAGAAGACCTGTGAACTCTCCTAACATTGGGATTATATTAGGAGACTGTAGATAGAATCAATTGGCACAAAAGAATATACACTGACATAGCAGTTTATAAATCGATTATAAAGGGGCATTTTTTCAGATGATGGCTTGGGAACAACTACGCCTTTATAAGGGCCCTTTTAGATGGAACGATTATCGTTCAGGTAATCGCTGGATGGTGTTGAACTGAACAATAATCATTCAATGGAAACACTGCCAGCAACCAAACGACGCACAATAATTTGTTTGCATATTGTTCGTTGTTCAATTGACCCATGTAAACAGGCAGTCATTCATCTATGAATGACTACCTGTTTACTCTGAATGGAGACAGGGGGCTGGAAGAGATCTATGGCATGCTTCGCCTCCATTCAGTGAAAACACAGGAGTGATCATTGTTGGGACGACTGTTGAGCGTTTAAGCTCCCAACAGTTATCCCATGTAAAAGGACCCTATGTTGTAAAGTGCTATCTTGTGAGTGAGGGTGAACACTGGCCAGCAAGCTAATGTGAATTACTAGAGTTCAAATGAGGCATGATAGTGAGTGCCAGATGGATGGGACATTCTATTTCTGATGTTGTGTGGGCATTTAACATTCCCCGATCCACAGTGACACATGTATACTAGGAATACCCATAGTGCACAGAACAGTGGCCACCCACTGGTGCTTAATTATCGCGACCAGCAGTGTCTGGCTAGAGTTGTTCGTATGAACAGAGAAGTGACTCCAGCAGAAATCATATTCACTTTCAATGCAGGAGGCCCCACACTTGTCATACCTGCTCGGAAAGGTGCGCCGGATCTGCGCACATTTCCGCAAATCACACACACACGCTGCCACCCTGCGGACCCTGCAACATCGGTTTAATCTGCCAGTGCACCGACTGCTGTGCGACGTGCCCACACAGTGGAACTCTACGCTCCACATGTTGGCCAGACTCCATGAGCAGCGTAGAGCTATAGTGAAATACCAACTCCAACTTGCGCGGCGCAGTGGGAGTCAGCCTCCTCAATTATTTACAGAAGAGTGGGCCTAGTTGGCAGCCATCTGCCAGGTCCTTGGAAAATTTGAGGAGTCTACCCAGGTGGTGAGCGGCGATGCTGCAATCATTAGCGTCACCATTCCTCTGCTATGCATCTTGAGAAGTTCCCTGCAAAGCATAAAGGCAGACGCTTTGCGCTCGGAAACAGAGCCGGGGGAAGACAGTATGTCGCTGGATAGTCAGAGCACCCTCCTGTCTATATCTCAGCGCGTTCAGGAGGAGGAGGAGGAGCATGAGGAGGATGAGGAGGAGGGGGAAGAGACAGCTTGGCCCACTGCTGACAGTACCCATGCTGCTTGCCTGTCATCCTTTCAGCGTGTATGGCCTGAGGAGGAGGAAGAGGAGGAGGAGGAGGAGGAGGATCCTGAAAGTGATCTTCCTAGTGAAGACAGCCATGTGTTGCGTACAGGTACCCTGGCACACATGGCTGACTTCATGTTAGGATGCCTTTCTCGTGACCCTCGCGTTACACGCATTCTGGCCACTACGGATTATTGGGTGTACACACTGCTCGATCCACGGTATAAGGAGAGCCTTTGCACTCTCATTCCCGAAGAGGAAAGGGGTTCCAGAATGATGCTATACCACAGGGCGCTGGTGGACAAACTGATGGTAAACTTCCCATCCGACAGCGCTAGTGGCCGAAGGCGCAGTTCTGAGGGCCAGGTAGCAGGGGAGGCGCAGAGATCAGGCAGCATGTACAGCGCAGGCAGGGGAACATTCTCCAAGGCCTTTGCCAGCTTTATGGCTCCCCAGCAAGACTGTGTCACCGCTCCCCAGTCAAGGCTGAGTCGGCGGGAGCACTGTAAAAGGATGGTGAGGGAGTACGTAGCCGATCGCACGACCGTCCTCCGTGACGCCTCTGCCACCTACAACTACTGGGTGTCGAAGCTGGACACGTGGCCTGAACTCGCGCTGTATGCCCTGGATGTGCTTGCTTGTCCTGCGGCTAGCGTCTTGTCAGAGAGTGTGTTTAGTGTGGCTGGGGGAATCATCACGGATAAGCGTACCCACCTGTCAACCGACAGTGCCGACAGGCTTACACTCATGATGAACAAAGCCTGGATTTCCCCAGACTTCTCTTCTCCACCAGCGGACAGCAGCGATACCTAAGCAATACGTAGGCTGCACCCGCGGATGGAAGCATTGTTCTCTCTCACCATCCAAAACGGGGACATTTCTGCTTCATCAATCTGTGTATAATATTCCTCCTCCTCCTCCTCCTGCTCCTCCTCCTGAAACCTCACGTAATCACGCCGAACAGGCAATTTTTCTTAGGGCCACAAGGCTCACTCATATAATTTTTCTAAACAATTTTTATACGTTTCAATGCTCTTAAAAGCGTTGAAACTTTAACTTGAACCAATTTTTCGTTAAACTGGGCTGCCTCCAGGCCTAGTTACCACTTAAGCCACATTAACCAAAGCAATTAATGGGTTTCACCTGCCCTCTTGGTTGGCCATGGCCAATTTTTTGGATGTACATTAGTACTGTTGATACAGCAATTTTTGTGGGCCCTCGCCTACAGTGTAATCAAATGAATTTTTAGCCCACCTGCATTACAGCTGACGTTACATCCGCTGTGTTGGGCAATGCAATGGGATATATTTATGTACCGCCGGTGGCTTCCTGGCACCCACCCATGCTGTGGGTCCACAGAGAATTATAAATGCATCTGTTTCCACATCTAAAGAACCCCAGTCAGACTGGGGCATGCAGTGTGGGCCGAAGCCCACCTGCATTAAGCACGACATTACTACCTCAGCTGTGTTGGGCAATGCAATGGGATATTTTTATGTACCGCCGGTGGGTTCCAGGGAGCCACCCATGCTGTGGGTCCACAGGGAATTATAAATGCATCTGTTTCCACATCTAAAGAACCCCAGTCAGACTGGGGCATGCAGTGTGGGCCGAAGCCCACCTGCATTAAGCACGACATTACTACCTCAGCTGTGTTGGGCAATGCAATGGGATATTTTTATGTACCGCCGGTGGGTTCCAGGGAGCCACCCATGCTGTGGGTCCACAGGGAATTATAAATGCATCTGTTTCCACATCTAAAGAACCCCAGTCAGACTGGGGCATGCGGTGTGGGCCGAAGCCCACCTGCATTAAGCACGACATTACTACGTCAGCTGTGTTGGGCAATGCAATGGGATATTTTTATGTACCGCCGGTGGGTTCCAGGGAGCCACCCATGCTGTCGGTCCACAGGGACTTCACAATAGGGAGTTGTACCTGCCTGTGTCTATGAATTAAAAACCGCGGTCTGACTGGGGCATGCAGACACCTTGACAGAATGAATAGTGTGTGGCACATAGGTTCCCCATTGCTATGCCCACGTGTGCAGCTCCTAATGGCGGTGGCACAGGATTATATTTCTCATTGCTTCTGTACAGCATTGTGGGCTATCGCCCCGCCCCTTTTAAAGAGGGTCGCTGCCTAGCCGTGCCAACCCTCTGCAGTGTGTGCCTGCTTTTCCTCTGGCAGACGCACTTATAAATAGACATGAGTGTGGCGTGGCATGAGGGCAGCTGAAGGCTGGGCAGGGACAGTTTGGTGTGCACTGTGGACACTGGGTCGTGGGGGGGGGGGTTGGTCAGCATGTAACCCAGGAGAAGTGGCAGCGGAGTGTCATGCAGGCAGTGATTGTGCTTTGTTGGAGGTAGTGTGGTGCTTAGCTAAGGTATGCATTGCTAATGAGGGCTTTTCAGAAGTAAAAGTTGTTGGGGGGGGGGCCACTCTTGCCGGTATTGTGGCTTAATAGTGGGACCTGTGAACTTGAGATGCAGCCCAACATGTAGCCCCTCGCCTGCCCTATCCGTTGCTGTGTCGTTCCCATCACTTTCTTGAATTGCCCAGATTTTCACACAAGGAAACCTTAGCGAGCATCGGCGAAATACAAAAATGCTCGGGTCGCCCATTGACTTCAATGGGGTTCGTTACTCGAAACGAACCCTCGAGCATCGCGAAAATTTCGTCCCGAGTAACGAGCACCCGAGCATTTTGGTGCTCGCTCATCTCTAATGGCAATGAATGCAAGAAGTCTGATCGGTAAAGTGAGTGAGCTTGAAGTGAGAATGACTGATGTAAATTATGATATAGTAGGAATAACGGAAAAATGGCTTGATGATAAGTGCGATTGGCCGGTGAATTTACAGGATTACAGCCTCTTCAGAAGAGACCATGGGGAACAGAAAGGGCGAGGGGTATGTTTGTACGTTAAATCCTGCTTAATGCCAAGGTTACAGGAAGATATAGGTGCGGGGGATGAACACGTGGAATCTCTGTGGGTAAAAATACAGAGAGAAAAAAAATAACAAAATACTGATAGGAGGTTTTCTTTAGACCACCAAAATTACTATTAAGGCACATAGAAGAGGTGTCAAACCGCAATGAAGTAATTATTATGGGGGACTTTAATTATTCAGATACAATATGGGAAGGCGAAACTTGCAAATCTCACAAGGGTGATAGATTCTTGAGAACAATTAAAGACAACTACCTCACCCAACTCATGCGAGAGCCAATTTGAGTCAGGGCCACTCTGAACTTAGTATTAATCAACAAACCGGACAGAATCACGGGGGTGCAAGTTGAGGGACACTTGGGAAATAGTGACCACAATATAATTAATTTCCAGCTGTCATTCAATAAGAAGCCTTATCAGGGAGCTACAAAAAAAACTAAACTTTAGTAAAGCAAAATGTGATCAGCTTAGTACTACTATCGGTAACATTAATTGGGACAACATCCTCATAAATAACAGTACAGGTGACAAAACACATCCAAATTATCTCATGTGAACGGTTAATGCCCTTTAAAAACAAAAGAACTACTAGTAGAAGGAAACCAATGTGGCTCGACAAGACTGTAAAAACGAAAAAAAGAAAGCGTTTAAACTACTAAAACAAGAAGGCAGCGAAGAAGCACTAAAATCATACAAGAAAAAAACAAAATCTGTAAAGAAAAAATCAAAATTGCTAAGCAGGAGGCTGAAAGATTGATTGCCAAAGAGAGCAAAAATAACCCTAAACTATTCTTCAATTGTATAAACAGTAAAAGGATCTGCACTGAAAGCACTGGCCCCTTAACATATAATACAGGAGACACCATAGAAGATGATAGGGAAAGGCAAATCTATTAAATCCCTTCACAGTTATAGACAATTAATAATACTAAATTAATTAATGATAATGCTTAATAAAGTTTTGTATTTTAATTGTCTATAATTGTGAAGGGTCTTAGTTGAATAGTCATATAGACATTGGCTGCCTTAGTAAAAAGTTCAAATCTATTAAATAGTTTATTTTCAACTGTATTCACAAATGAAAAAGAAATGTCACATAAGATGCAGGGGAATAAAATGAACCCGCCACAAATATTGCATGCCTAACATAGGAGGAAGTGCAGAGGCGGTTAAAGAGGATTAAAATGGATAAATTGCAGGGCCCAGATGGGATACACCCAAGGGTTCTAAGGTAACTAAGTGACATGATCGCTAGACCACTATTTCTTATATCCATGGACACTATCAAGACCGGGGTTGTACAACTGGATTGGTGCATTGCCAATGTGGTTCCAATATACAAAAAGGAGTCCTAAAGAGAGCCTGGTAACTACAGGCCAGTAAGTCTCACTTCAATAATTGGAAAAATATTCTAGGGGTTTCTGAGAGACGCTATCCTAGAATACCTCAAGAAAAACACCGGTATAACCCCTCATCAGCATGGTTCATGAGGGATCGATCATGTCAGACCAATTTGATAGGCTTGTACGATGAAGTAAGTTCTAGGCTGGACCTGGGAGAGTCTATTGATCTCGTATATCTGGATTTCTCTAAAGCATTTGACACTGTGCCACATAATAAGTTGATATATAAAATGAGACAGCTTGGATTGGGCGAAAACATATGTATCTGGGTAAAGAACTGGCTCCGAAATCGAAAACAGAGGGTGGTAATAAATGGTTCGTACTTTGGGCCACCGTTGTTAGTGGGGTGCCACTGGGTTCAGTATTAGGCCCCATTTTGTTCAATATATTTATCAACGACCTGATAGAGGGGCTGCACAGTAAAATATCAATATTTGCAGATGATACAAAATTATACAAAATAATTAATGCAACGGAGGACAATGTGCGGCTACAAACGGACCTAGATAAGCTAGGGGCTTGGGTAGAAAAATGGCAAATGAAGTTCAATATTGATAAATGTAAGGTTATGCACATGGGAAGGAGAAATGGATGTCACCAATACACACTGCTAGGGAAAAGGGAGATGGAAAAAGACCTGGGGGTACTAGTGGATTGTAGATTTAACTGGAGTCATCAATGCCAGTCAACTGCTGCAAAAGTAAATAAAATCTTGGGGTGCATTAAAAGAGGTATAGGGGCGAGGGACGAGAACATTATTCTTTCACTATATAAGGCACTTGTCAGGCCTCACATGGAATACTGTGTACAGTTCTGGACACCGGTGCTCAAAAAAGATGTTGCAGTGTTTGAGGGGGTTCAAAGAAGGGCAACTAAATCAATAAATGGAATGGGAGGACTGGAATACCCAGAGAGGCTAGCCAAATTGGAATTATTTGCGCTGGAATAAAAAAGACAGCTAAGGGGCGATCAATAACTATGTATAAATACATGAGGGGACAATACAAGATCTCCCCCATGATCTATTTATACCCAGGACTATGACGGTAACAAGAGGGCACCTGCTACGCCTAGAGGAACAAAGTTTCATCACCAACATAGAAGGGGGTTCTTTACTGTAAGAACAGTGAGACTGTGGAACTATCTGCCTGAGGAAGTGGTGATGGCAAAATCCATAGAGGAGTTTAAGAGGGGACTAGATGTCCTTCTAGAGCACTATGATATTACAGGATATAGACATTAGGTGACCAGCGGGGTTGTTGATCTCGAATGTTGATCCAGGGTTTACTCTGGCTGCCATTATAGATTCAGGAAGGAATTTTTTTCCTCCAAATGAGCTAAATTGGCTTGTTGTTGTTTTTTTGCCTTCCTCTGGACCAACAAGGGGGGGATTGAAACAGACTGAACTAGATGGACATTGTCTTTATTAAGCCTAACATACTATGTTACTATGTAATAGTTGATCAGGCCGAGGCCCGCCACTTGGGAACCCAATCGATCAACTGTGCAGGCGCATGCTGTCAGCGCCGCAATAACAGAGGTCAGAGTAGAAGCATCCGCACCAACCTCCGTGCAGTTGCCGGCACTTGGAATCAATGGGAGCCATGCCTGCAGTTACAAGCACCGTGTATTTGGAGTGGAAGTCTCCGTGCTGACCTCCCATCTAGTGGCCGGTGCTTGTCACTGCAGGCATGGCTCCCATTGATTTCAATGAGAGCTGTGCCTGCACTTACAAGCGCCAGCCACTACACGGAAGTTGGCGCGGAGACTTCCGCTCAAATACACGGTGCTTGTAACTGCACTGTATAAATACACGGTGCTTGTAATTGTTCCATAGTCTGATTCTGATTCCCAGATGCTTACTGTAGACGCTTTCAACAGTAGACAGGGGTCAGCATGGGCACTCCAACCGGTCTGCAGACATACAGCCCCATACATATCAAGCTACACTGCACTGTATATTCTGAAGCCTTCTATCATAGCCGCTAATTAATTATTATTTTTAGCAGTTGGTACTACATTAGCTCATTAGCTTTCACTTCCCATGTATATCAATGAGTCTTAGACATCCCTAACCCTGTCACTATTTCACCAGCTGTCTTTCCTTGGACCCTTTTTGGTAGGTACTAAGCACTACATACCAAGAACACCACATAGAATTTGACACTTTCATTGTACTGACAGTCATAAACCACAAATAACAATGTCAATTGTAGTGCATATTAAATTCTAACCATGTAATGCCATGACACAAACTAGATTTGCTTTGAAAAAATATATTGTTTCGAGAACTTACTGTGCTGTAAGAGAAGATCATCTGACCAGTTGCCATTAAAATTTCCACATAAGCCACATGGTTTTCCTTTATGATCTTCAGTTAGCTTGATGTATATTCCAGAGCCTCCATCCCAAGCAAGAGAAAATCCAAAGGTTGTTTTCACCAAAATATAGTCAGCTAGTCTCTCAATAAATACGCTTTCTACTGTCTGTGGGAGCAATAACCTGCAAAAGGTGGTAAGTAAACATCGCCAGTTTTAATGCCCTTATGTAACAGTTATATCTCTTTCTGTTAAAGCTGCATGAGGGCTAACATAACTGCCCTGATACTGCCCATGAATTAGCTACACTGCTTTCTCAAACTCAATTCCCGGTAGATATGCTATTAAGAAGTCTAGGAAAGCTGGATGATACGCCATGTGGGAAACATAATTCTGGGTTGCTATCTGGATTTTTCAAAATAAAAGAAAACATTTTTTTTTTAGAAATTTGACAGAAATTGACAGGAAAATATTTGATCTTAAATGGGAGTGATAGAACAACAACATAATGAAGGAATATGGGAAAGATCAATCTAATAAACAGAAATTACCTTAGGACACACTGGGATTAGAAGGCAATGGCACTAATACCATTGTTGAAGGGACACACGCCAGATGTCTCCTGTATATATTGCAGTCACTTCCATGCAGTGCAGCCTCCTGTCTGATGCTTATCAGGCATCATCTTGCTGCTGAGATTTCTGCCTGCTTTCTCTTTCACTGTTCTATGCTATCAATCGCATGATGATTCGGCACAGCATCACATGATCAGCCTGTACCATCTCTACAACACTACCAATACCATCTGCATTCAACTAAATAAGCCACAGACTATAAGTATACAGTCAGGAGGATGAGCTGTGATCTCCTCTATTATAACAGTGTGACAGCAGTTGTGCAATCATCATAAGTAACTGTGATGGGAGTTTCTGTGTCCCTCTCTAGGCAGTTTCTGTGGTAGGGTGCATATAATAGCATCATACAGACTGAGAAACTGACTAGTTTCTGATAGCATAAATCTAAGTACATCTGAACTGGTCATAATGAGATCACATGACCATCTGAGGAGAAAGAGGCCAGAAGTTTCAGATAAAAAGGAATAACTAAACGAGGTAATACTAGTCAACTTATATATCCCGGGGGGCTAGCATAAATGAGTGGGAAAAATTGAATCAGAATGGCCCTTTAAATATGTTCTCCACCTAAATTACATGCATGAAGTTTCGATAATAATGTGGACACGGATAGAAAATGTTTAGATTTGACTGCTGTCATTCTTTGCTATCCAAGCCAGCTCAATTTTGATTAATTTTAGACAGACTGGTTTGCAATGATGCGGTATGTAACAACTACAGCCTTTCTATGGGGTTATTAGCCTACACGTTGTGAGAAGGTGACCGGCAAAGTGCTGGAGGGCATATATATTTCGCCTAGGATGCTCTCCTATGAGGCTTTGGGGAGCACTTGGCCAGGTACGTGCCACCGAGCAGCCTGGGCTCGGTGGAGGAAGCCAGCAGTATGGTGCCAGTAGCATTAAGTTACTGACACGTTGCAGCAAGTAAGTGGCTCCAAGCCGCATAATCCGGGCCGGCTTTTCTGGAGTGACCAAAGTGAAGGGTGGGATGGTCACTCCCACGTACCAGGTGGGGCTGGTACCAGGCCATATAAAGCCTGGGCCTACAGGGCCTAGAGAGAGCGTCTGGCTGAGAGCCAGAGAGAGAGAGCATCTGGCTGAGAGCCAGAGAGAGAGCGTCTGGCTGAGAGCCAGAGAGAGGGCTCTGTGGAGCAAGGAGCCCGGCTAGCCCAGTGTGTGGGCTGAGAGAGCCAAAGGCGAGGTTAACAGGGTGACGCCCCTAACCTCAACACCCAGGAGGGTGTGGTGAGACCTCCACAGGTCTGAGGACCGGACTGGCTGTGTGCAGCAAGCAAGAAGTATTCTGACAGTGAGTAGTCAGGAACAAGCATATGTATAGTGAGTGCTCAGACGAGCAGGTGCTTATTTCCGTTTTGGTTTTGTTTCTGCTGCAATAAACCCAGGCAACGCCTGGACTAAAGAACGTTGTTGCCCGGTGTCACTGTCTCTGGCCGCGGATGCCCACGCTGCTACTGCCCCTAAACGCTAATCCCTCACATATGGTGTTTGGATGCGGGTAGCGGTTTTAAAGAGACATACACCAATTAATGGACATTTTGCTGCAGCAGCTGGAGAACCGTTGCTAAGGGCAACCGCCCAACTGAGATTGACGGGAGAGTGCTGTAACCCCCAGGTCCTGGGTGAAAGCTGCAGCGGCACAGCCATCTGATACTGCCAAGATGGAGGAACTGATAAAGCAGCTGGTGCAAATGATTGTGCAGCAGCAACAAGCGACGGCGACCCAGCAAAAGGTCCATGAGGAGGCCATGAGAGCTCAGGCCGAGACTAATGCTCAACTCAGGAGCCTCGTCGAGAGGTATAAAGCCGAGGAGGACTTACTGCGAGCCGTGCCTCCTGGACGTTCCAACCCCGGGAACAGCAAGTCGGCTGGAGCCCCTGGTAAGACTGTTCCGTATGCAAGGGGTGTCAAAAGTGTCCCAAAGGGAGGCGGCTCAGAGGGGGATCATGTGGGACAGAAGAGGAGTCCCAACTGGACAGTCCGGACCCGGGTAGAACCCCAAGGGGACCGGGGCCCCATACTATGTTGGCGCTGTCGTGAGCCCGGGCATATTGCCGCCAACTGTCCACTTACCGTGGAACCAATGGACTGTGACTCTGCCCGGCGGAGGTCGATGTTCGCACGGCCAGTATGTTCTGCAGAGACTGTGTCAGAGACTGATCGACCATTATGTCACCTAAAGGTGAATGACTTTGCGGTGACAGCTCTACTGGACTCAGGGAGCTTGGTTACGCTGGTGCACTCCAGCCTGGTCGATCCCACAACCGTCACCGGCCGTCGCATGGGGGTTGTTTGTGTGCATGGGGACACCAAGGAGTATCCTATTGCCCTTGTAAGACTTGAGACTCCGTGTGGACTTGCCACCCATGAGATGGGCGTCGTAAAATCCCTAATGCACACCGTGATCCTCGAGAGAGACTTTCCCCTATTTTGGGACTTGTGGCGACACCGAGGGTCGTCTGCAAATAAGGTTCATGATAATGCAAATGTGTATGATGTGTGTCCAGAAACGTTTGACCCTGAGGGTACGGTTCCAGCAGTAGGGGTGACCCAAGAAGATGGGGATAACTTTCCCTTAACAGTACTGGCGGGTGAGACGGAGGTACAGGACGAAGTGGTTGCTATGCCTGACTTAGAGGTCTCACGTGCCAATTTCGGAACTGAGCAGCTCCGAGACCCCACCTTAGTAAAAGCTAGGGAAAATGTTAAAGTGATAAATGGGGAGCCTCAATTCCCAGGGGCTGATACTGTGTTTCCACACCTTGCAATCAACCAAGAATTGTTGTATCAGGTTGACAAGGTCCGTGGGGAGGTTGTGGAACAGCTGGTGGTACCTCAGTCTTATCGCAGGATGGTCTTAGACCTGGCGCACAAGCATGTGCTGGGAGGTCATCTCGGGAGCGAAAAGACTAAGGAACGCATCCTTCAGCGTTTTTTCTGGCCTGGGGTACATGGTGATGTAAAACGTTACTGTGAGTCATGCCCGGAGTGTCAAATAACAGCTCCTATGCCCCATTACCGGAGCCCCTTAGTGCCCTTGCCCATCATAGAGGTGCCGTTCGAGCGGATCGCTATGGACCTAGTTGGGCCCTTGGTAAAGTCTGCCCGGGGTCACCAACATATATTAGTGGTTGTAGACTATGCCACCCGTTACCCCGAAGCCGTTCCTTTACGCAATACGTCATCCAAGGGTATTGCAAAGGAACTACTTCACATGTTCTCCCGCACGGGCATACCAAAAGAGATCCTGACGGACCAAGGAACCCCCTTTATGTCAAAGGTCATGAAAGAATTGTGTAAGCTGCTGAAGATTAAGCACTTACGGAGTCGGTGTACCACCCACAGACGGATGGTCTGGTTGAGAGATTTAATAAGACCCTAAAAAGCATGCTAAAAAGGGTAGTCAATAAAGATGGGAAGGACTGGGACTGTCTGCTGCCATATTTAATGTTCTCAATCCGTGAAGTCCCACAATCCTCCACTGGGTTCTCTCCCTTTGAATTAGTTTATGGTAGACATCCCCAAGGGCTCCTTGATGTAGCTAAGGAGACCTGGGAGCACGAGTCCACCCCCTACAGGAGTGTTATTGAACACATCTCCCTGATGCAAGATCGAATTGCGGCGGTCATGCCCATTGTTAGAGAACATTTACAGCAAGCTCAAGAAGCCCAAAGCCGGGTATATAACAGGTCCGCCAAGGTGAGAACCTTCAACCCTGGGGATCGGGTACTAGTGTTGGTGCCCACCCTGGAAAGTAAATTCCTAGCAAAATGGCAAGGGCCCTACGAAATAATTGAGAAAGTCGGAGAGGTAAATTATAAGGTATACCAGCCGGGTAGGCGGAAACCAGAACAGTTGTACCATGTAAACCTGATTAAGCCATGGAAGGACAGAGAAGCCCTGACTGCAGTGAGCACCCTCCATGGGGCGGTCCCAGAGGTGTGTGTATCAGGGTCCCTGTCCAAATCCCAACAACAAGAGTCGAGGGAATTTATACAACGTAATTCAGGTGTGTTCTCTGATATACCAGGGCGTACTGGTGTCATAAAACGGAGGGCAGGAAAACTACAGGACCATGCCGATGCCTTGTCAAGGACGCATTGTATGGCGGCTAAAGGTGTCCGACCCCACAGGCTCGAACAGAGGGGGAGGGTATGTGAGAAGGTGACCAGCAAAGTGCTGGAGGGCATATATATTTCGCCTAGGATGCTCTCCTATGAGGCTTTGGGGAGCACTTGGCCAGGTATGTGCCACCGAGCAGCCTGGGCTTGGTGGAGGAAGCCGGCAGTATGGTGTCAGTAGCATTAAGTTACTGACACGTTGTAGCAAGTAAGTGGCTCCAAGCTGCATAATCCGGGCCGGCTTTTCTGGAGTGACCAAAGTGAAGGGTGGGATGGTCACTCCCACATACCAGGTGGGGCTGGTACCAGGCCATATAAAGCCTGGGCCTACAGGGCCTAGAGAGAGCGTCTGGCTGAGAGCCAGAGAGAGAGCATCTGGCTGAGAGCCAGAGAGAGAGCGTCTGGCTGAGAGCCAGAGAGAGGGCTCTGTGGAGCAAGGAGCCCGGCTAGCCCAGTGTGTGGGCTGAGAGAGCCAAAGGCGAGGTTAACAGGGTGACGCCCCTAACCTCAACACCCAGGAGGGTGTGGTGAGACCTCCACAGGTCTGAAGACCGGACTGGCTGTGTGCAGCAAGCAAGAAGTATTCTGATAGTGAGTAGTCAGGAACAAGCATATGTATAGTGAGTGCTCAGACGAGCAGGTGCTTATTTCCGTTTTGGTTTTGTTTCTGCTGCAATAAACCCAGGCAACGCCTGGACTAAAGAACGTTGTTGCCCGGTGTCACTGTCTCTGGCCGCGGATGCCCATGCTGCTATTGCCCCTAAACGCTAATCCCTCACAACGTCTTTAGCATCCAGTCTCTCTCGGATTACTCAAGTCTTCAGTTGCAGGCTGAGTTGGCACTGAGGACAGAGAGGAGGAGTTTTTGAGAGATGATGTGGTACACTTATTAGCAAGTTGATCAGATTTTTTCCAACTAAATGTATATAAAGACCTAATTACAGTGTACCCATCGTGTGTCTAAATTAGTGTATGTAGATACAGAAAATGTTCTAATAATTCGTAGTAGGGAAATGAGATTTATAGATCTACTTCCAGATGATAACTATTTACTGAGCCTTTTCCTTCCTGCAGATTCAGTAAATATTCAGATACCTCCTCCCTTATCAAATAATCTAACTATTTAAATACAGTAAAAATGGAAGGCGCTAGACAGGGAGGAGGGGGATGCAGCTGCAGGAGTACTTCTCACTATCAATATTTGGGTGGGAAAATCCTGTGAGAGGGTATGGTGGGTCATGCTAGTCTCTATGCCTCATACTGTGTGTAAGATTCATACTGTGAAAAGGAGGAAGAATTCTGATTGACTTGGAATACACAGCTCTAACATTACCCGAAGGAGATCCCCCTACCAGAAAGCATTGCGATAGAAAATGCACATTTACAGAATCTAGTAGTGGGAAAATAATGCACCCCATTATAGCCAACATTTCCAGCTGCACTACATCTTACATATATGTAGTAAGAGAAGGACTGAGATTTTTTATGATTATTCCATTTCCAATTTCTGACCTCATTGGGTAACATTCATGAATGCAGTGAAGAATATATTTTTCTCAGATTTTTAAATGACAATTATAAATACTGTGAATTTGCTAAATTGGACAATCAGATTCTGTCATTTAGTATAGACAGAGAACCAGTGATTGTAGATGGTCACCATCTCCTGTATCTACACTTTTTCGGTGAATGAGAATGAAAGTATACATTTGGTGAGAAGAGTTCTGTTGTCTTACCTCATACCTCCTTTCCTCACTTCATAACCCGAAACGGTGATTTCCTCTTGGCTTGAGAAAAACATACTGATGGAACGTGGACAAGCATACACAGATTCTTCACACTTAGGACTGTTGTGAACCTTACAACAAACCATAAGTAAACATAAATTAATTTTTCAATTAATATGATTAATGTTAATTATCTATACACACCTATGAGCACAGATTAGTATGACTGTAATTCTGGGGTGGGATATTGCTTTTCCTTGTAGAAAGTGCCAGTTGATATAGATAGTCTTACAGGCCAGGCAGTGCTTCATGGGAAAATAGGTATGCAAATTAGCTATCATTTAGGAGGGAGAAAGCTGCCTATCTAGTGCAACCTAGTGAATATCAGCTCTACAAGTCAATGCCTGACCCTTTGCAATATGACTAATAGGATATAAGCCAAATCAGGAACTTCTCCATAAAGAATATACATGTATCTGCAGACAGTTGGCTCTAATAGCCCCAGCTCCTATCATTATAATATTTCCTGTTTTGTCACAATCCTCAGCCAGCAATGAGGATCATAATTATTGAAATATCCTTGAGCTCCTAAGACAAAACAACTTATCAAACCAGTATTCTTCCTTGGTTTGTAAACACATTGCATGTATGGTTTTGATCAGATTTCTGTTCTTCTGTTCAGTCATGGGACAGAAGAATGAGAAAAAAAACAACATGGTTAATGTGTCAAGATGATGGAAACCAAAGGTGCCAGATGGAACCCATTGACTACAATGGATGCTGCCCAGTTTCTGTTGGGGTTTTCATCATTTTACTGGTAAATAATAGCACAGCATGCTGCACAGTTTTTTCTGTCATTTACAATGGAACCCCTGGATGTACAGCCGATTAATGCCACCCAGACAAGCTGTCCCGCACCTTCTACTCTGTACCACTCCTACACTGGTACACTGGAGCTTGCAGAGCAGGCTGGTTCCCGGAGCGGCCAGCAGGGGGGCGGGGCAGTGCAGGAGATTTCTCTCATCTCGCTCCCCCCCCCCCCTCTCCACTGCCATAACACAGCGGCCATTCACTACTGAACGGCGGCTGTTTAAACTGCACAATGAGCGATGATCTTCATCGCTCATCTTTTATGCTGTATAGCAAATGGCCGCTGCATATCCAATGAAGAGGGGCGGGGGAGCAAGAGGAGAGAAATCTCCTGCACTGCCCCGCCCCCCTGCTGGCTGCTCCGTCTGCAAGCCAGCTGTGCTAGCTCCGGTGCAGGAGCACGGGAGCGCAGAGACACAGGGACGAGTGTTGTGCATCGTTTGCCTGACACCCATCCAGTGTAAATGGGCCTTAAGCATTGACACCACTAACATAGTCACATAGTATGTTAGGCTGAAAGAAGACAATGTTCATCCAATTTAGCTTGTTTCTACCCCCCCCCCCCCCCCCTTGTTGATTCAGAGGAAGGTAAAAAAAAACACCAACAAGGCAGAAGCCAATTTAGCCTATTGTGGAGGAAAAAATTCCTTCCCGACTCCATGATGGCAGTCAGAATAATCCCTAGATCAATGTTTGAAAGTTCCTACCTGACCCCAAGACACGGATCAACAACTCCACTGGTTATTTAATGTCTATATCTTGTAATATCATAGTGCTCTAAAGAGGCGTCTACTCTCCTCTTAAGCTCCTCTATGGATTTTGCCATCACTACGTCCTCTGGCAGAGAGTTCCACAGTCTCACTGCTCTTACAGTAAAGAACTCCCATCTGTGTTAGTGATGCTCTCATAGTCAGACTACTTCAGCAAAAACAAAAATAAATATGAGGTATTAATTAATATTTGGCCATAATCCGCAAGCTCGCAACTCACTATGCTAACATTGTGAGCGTAAATCGTGGTTTAGTAGTATTTTGCACTTCTACACCTCCACCATAAAGCATTCTGCTAAGAATTGATGTTTCTACTTCCCTGTTGTATTAGTAAGTATGGTCTTTTCTGTGATTCTTTACTTAATTTAATTCAACTACACCCCTTTTCCCACTAAACCGCACCCTTTATATTATCCCATGCCCCTTGTTGATGAAAATGCAGTGGCTCTCACTTTTTATGCATTTGCTTCATAAATAGATACAAAAGTTGAAATAATTAAATGTGCCAGAATTATGCAAAACCTTGCGGCATTTTGCGACATGGTTTAGGAACAATCTCATTGGTAAATCCATCCCAATGTGTGTGGTATTCAGGTCAGGAACAAGTGATGGAAAAATTATTACGTTTGCCAAAAGTTAAAGCTATTAATCTCTTGAGAGCTTGAGATATTAGCTTTACCTGCAGGCATAAATCTTATATTCCCTTCTCCACCAGTATCAGCAAGTGTACTTACCCATATAGTATACAAAGGCACTGGGTTACTGCAATCTCTGGCAAATATGTATGAACAGTTTCCCGGGAAGTAAAAGTAAATACCATCAAATGTTTCAAAGTTGTATTGACCCCAACTTCTGCAGATTGAATCTCTCTCTTTCCCGGTGTTCGGCACTGAAAATACAATGTAGACTTTGTTACAAAATTCATATGTATGAAAGGTAAAAACGAAACTAATTTCTTCAAAATACAGGGCAATCTGTACGTAAATCAGTAAAAAATGACATTAAGCAGTACATTGCTGAGTACTGTAGTTTCTGGGCACAATACATTTGTAAAAGATCTATCACTGCTATTTGTGGAGCTTTTTTCTCATTAATTTGAATAATAAAGATGCTCCAGATTATTTCCATCAAAGCCATTTTAAGGTAATCTCCTAGAGTTAAAATTAAAAACACCCATATGACAGCATTGTTGTGCTATCAGCTAATACCGTGTTTCCCAAAAAATAAGACAGTGTCTTATATTAATTTTTGTTCAAAAAGGTTTAACTTTTTTATATGTATAGCTGCCTGGACACTATTTAAATTGACTTTTTTTTAAATTAACTGTTAGCAGGGCTTAATTTTGAAGTAGGGCTTATATTTCAAGCATCCTCAAAAAGCCAGAAAAATCATTTTGCATCCTGAAAAATTCTGGAAAATTATGCTATGTCTTATTTTCAGGGTATGTCTTATTTTTAGGGAAACAGGGTACTAATTGGAATTTAAACTTGCTATGTCAGAAAGTTTGGTCCCATTATCTTATTTATACAAAATCGTATCTAATAATTATAAATGGGGACACGTTGCAATCTAATGCGACCGTGATACGACGGTTACAAAAACAAATCAGAAATGTTAGATTTTGGATTGCAAGTCACACATGATTTCGCCATCATAGACTACAAAGCAAGCTGCATGCGACTACACCTTGCTTGTGACATGTTTGCAATCTTGGAGCTTTAAACAGCTAAAGTGCAGCTTTAAAACAATTGTGCAACAGCAAGTCGCAGGTAAATGCCATAAAAGCTTTGTTTGCACAACTTTTCTAAGGCTTGATATTGCACGACCAAAGTTTCAAAGCAGCCCTAGTCTAAAACTGTACACAATTCGGCTGGATGCCTGGCATAGTTCCTGATTTTTTTCGCTAGTCAAATCATAATGCATATACTACCCTACCAAGATCATTATTCACTGTTCATATGCATATTGCGACCCTAGATACTATGGGGGTATATATCATGGTGTAAAACAGTTGCAAATTTTAGCTCAAGCCTTGCTGCTTGCTCCTCAGGATATGTCATTAATAAATGATCGGTGGGGTTCTTACGTCTCGGACCTTTGCCAATCAAATGTTCCCCAGCCTCTGTGTCAGTGTACAGAGCCAGAAAAACATAGCTCCGTACACTTTGTAGTGGCCCGCCATGGTATTACAGGCACAGCTTCTATTGAGGTCTATGTTCTAAAATGTTGTAAGTAACTATGAAGTACACACAATGATTACATATGCAATGATCTCACTAAATAAAGCACCATAACTATCATACCATATTGGCATCTGTCTCCTTGTGCCTGAAAGGTCTCACAATCACATGAACCAGCTTCTGTACAAAGTGCTCCATTAAGACAACCTTGTGGGCAAGAATCTAGAAACGATAGGAAAAACCCTTCAGTTATTCTTTCCAGATACTAAAGGGTTGTACAAAGTATGTTCACTGGAAATTTGGTAATAATGTGGATGGAAATATATAGACCCATTAGTGAATCTAAGACCTAGAAGGTTTTATCGCTAATTAATTATGAATTTTGCTATCAAAAATTGCTGGGAGAAACAATTTAATTTCTAGAAGGTAAATATGGTTATGGATATAGATTTTGGATGAGCCACTATATAAAAAGGGGTTCTCACTCTACAATGGTGTTATGAATAAAACCTAGTCCAGTTTAGTAGGGCATTGCCCATTAGGTGAGGTTTAACTCCAGGTTTGTACAACTATATGTCTATGAAGCCCTGTGCAGGGGCGTAACTATAGAGGATGCAGGGGATGCGGTTGCACCTGGGCCCAGGAGCCTTGGGGGGCCCATAAGGCCTCTCTTCTCCATATAGGGAGCCCAGTACTATGAATAAAGCATTATAGTTGGGGGCCCTGTTACAGGTTTTGCATTGGGGCCCAGGAGCTTCAAATTATGTCTCTGTGCAGCATGGTTTAGGTATGGGTACAGGTACAAATACAGATAGAGGGGGGGGGCCCAGCTCACATTTTGCATCAGGGCCCCTGAGCCTTTAGTTACGCCCCTGGCCCTGTGTCTTCTTTGTCTACCTTGTCCAGCTATAGTACCTTTGGGAGGAGCATAGTGAGCTGCTGTCAGCAATACAGTTTGTCTGAGAGCAGCTAACAGCACCCTCCTCCCTACCTGTCCTTCACTTTCAGCTGGTTACCAGGAACAGTATATAGTCCCTGCACTCTGATTCACATAATGGGATCTCTTAGAAGTAACTAGTTTGACTCTTTGTGAAATCTTTGTTAATAGTGATATGATCTCATCTGAGGTGTTTCAAAAAAAGGTCAAATATATTCCGATCAGTAAACTTGTAGGCTGTCTTACCTGCCTTTGGAATGT